>NC_056732.1:381294092-381656592 GCF_019279795.1 Protopterus annectens | reverse complement strand
CTTTTAATCAGTTTTAAAGCAGTAAATAAATACTATATTTCAGGTCTTTGAATCAGTATTTTCTGACAGCTATCCGTACACATAAACATAAGATTCAGAGAAATTTATGTTATTCTCTGTTATGCTGATGGCTGTTTGTAGTGACGTCTGTTTCATTAAGTTATAAACCTAAAGATTGGCTTGCATGTGAATTATTTTTATATTAAACAGAAACCCTCCTTTACTGCTAAAATATAGAGGCCTTCTGGACTGATATGTATGGCTCTGTACTTAAACATGTCATCATCATCATCCCCCTTTTTTCCCATTTACATGGGGTCGGGGTATCGTATTAACTGTCGCCAACTCTCTCGATTCAGTGCCACACTCCTGCCTTCTTCAACACTCATGCCTGACTGTCGCAGATCTTCTTTCACACAATCCATCCACCTCTTTGCTGGGCGCCCTCGCTTCCTCTTACCTTCTTCCTGTCTGTCCCAAATCTCCCTCACCAGATTGTCTTCTGCTTTTCTACACATGTGCCCAAACCATCATAATCTGTTCTCTTTGATCTTTTCTGCAATTGGAGCTACTTTGGCTTCTGCTCTTATGTCCTCATTTCTTCGCCTGTCCCACAGCATGCATCCTACCACCTTTCTCAGGCACTTCATTTCCATCACCTCTAACTTCTTCAACTGTTCTGCCTTTACTGCCCAGGTTTCTGTACCATACAGTAGTACTGGTCGCACCACTGTCTTGGACACCTTACTTTTCAGCTTCTTTGGCATTCTTCTGTCATAGACTACACCTGATACTCTATGCCAGTTGGCTGCAGCCCCTCTGATTCTAGCTTTGACTTCTTCATTCAGGCTACCCTTCTCCTCAACCACCCCTCCCAGATACTTGAAGCTGTTTACCTGTTCCACTATCTTCCCATCTATCTATTCTCAGCTTCTTCTGATTTCCCCAATCTGCTGCCAATACCACTGTCTTATCTGTGCTTAGTTTCATCCCATGTACCTTCAGATTTGCATTCCATTCTCCTATCCTTTGCTGAAGTTCTAGATCAGAGACCAGATGGCTTAGTGGTTAAGGTCTTTGCCTCCAATGCACAAGGTACAAGGTTCGATCCTGACCTCCGACTAATGCCTGTTTGGAGTTTGCATGTTCTCTCTGTGTCTCCGTGGGGTTTCTCCCATGTCCGAAAAACATGCTGAGTGTTTCCATCTCAAACTCTCCAATGAATGGAGCTTTGGGCAGCAGCACAGACTCTACAAGGTGCCCAATGGGGGGAAGAGTTATAAAAAAAAAAAATAGACCAACCGCTTTGGGCATCTATTGTGGTGCGCAGTATCCTCAAGATAGGAGAACACTAATCACAAACTGCGCGCCGTGGCTAGCCACTCGATGATGTAAAAATATGGCTCTAGGTGATTCGGTCATGTTGACTGTTGCCAAAAATGGGCATGTGTAGTTACTGGTGATAAGTGGGTTGAGGACCTGGCCTACTCTCTGACCCACGCCAGGGACCCATGCTAATGGTGGGAGGGGTATATGTGCCCCTATTGGCCAGTGTGTGCCTGCTATAAAAGCCCAGCAGCCCTGGCCGGTGTCTAATTTCCCAGCCTGGGTTACCTGGGATAGCTCTGTTGAGTGAAAGTTGGACATAAAACCAACCAACCGGCCAAACATGAACTGAGAATTGCTACACTTAATGTGGGTTCACTAACAGGATGCAGCTTAGAAGTGGATGACATGATGATACGGAGGAGGTTGGACATCCTATGTATCCAAGAGATGAGATGGAAGGGCAGAGCAACAAAGCCACTTGGCTTGGGATCCAGAATCTACTACTCAGGTGGTGGACAAGCTAGAAATGGTGTAGGAATTGTGGTGAGACAGAGGCTTCAGAAGTCAGTGAGGGATATCATCAGAATTAATGACAGACTCATGGCAATCAGACTCCAGTGCAATGATAGGACAGTATTCATAATCTCAGCCTATGCTCCACAGCAGGGTTGTGATAGTGAGGAAAAGAGTGCATTCAGACAGCAGTTGCAGGACCTACTAGATAAAGCAGGACAACATGAATTGGTGTTGATAATGGGTGACTTAAATGCACATATCGGGACAGACAGAACAGGATATAAGGACTGCTTGGGTCCACATGGGTGGAGCAATAAGAATAAAGAAGGAGAAGCCATTCTGGACTTCTGTCTGGCAAATGGCTTGATAGTAGCCAACGCATGGTTCAGAAAGAGAGACAGTCACAAGATCACATACAAGAGTAGCCAACATGCAACTCAGGTAAACTTCCTCCTAGTAAGGAAAAGGCACTGGGGTAGAATCCATGACTGCAAAGTCATCCCCAGTGAAACAGTCGGTTCACAGCATAAACCAGTAGATGCCACAATCAGCTGCAAGCAGTGGTCAGAGAAGGCTCTAAGGTCAACAGAGACCAGGCTGAAGACCTGGAAGTTGACTGGAGAAAAAGTACAACAGTTCAAGGAATTACTCAGGGCTCTAGCACCCCAAGAAGAGGAGGAAATAGGTGGAGTTGAAGAAGAGTGACAGCGCCTAAAAACAGCATGTGTTAGGACTACAGAAAAGATATGTGGCCGAGCCAGGTATGGAAATAAGGCACATAAGGAAAGCTGGTGGTGGAATGCAGAAGTGCAGGAAGTAATCAAAAGAAAGGAGTGCAGGAAGAAGTGGGAGATTGAAAAGACTGACCAAGCTAGGAAGGAAGGACTACTGGTTGGCTAACAAAGAAACTAAGAAAGAAGTTGCAATAGCAAAGAATAGGGCATCAAAGGCACTCTATCACCTTCTGGAAAGTGACTCAGTAAGGGGCACAAAGAAACTATACCAGGTTGCAAGGCAAAGACAGAAAGATAAAGAAGACAGTCAGACACCCTTCATAAGGGATTCCAGCAACAACCTGCTTACCAGCCCACAGGACATCAAAGGCAGATGGAAGGAGTATTTCCAGCAGCTTCTGAATGAAGAAAACCCCACAGAAGCGGTACTGCCCCAGAAACAGCCTACAATGAGAGTAGAAGAGGAGCCCAGCTTAGAAGAAGTAAGAGAAGCACTAAGGAAAATGAAGTCAGGGAAAGCAGCAGGCTCAGATGAGGTCACAGCAGATATGATAAAGATGCTGGGTGAGCTAGGGGAGAAATGGCTCCTGAGGGTACTAATTGCAATGTGGAGAGAAAGGCGTATCCCAGATGACTGGAAAATAACCATACTCATGCCAGTGTACAAAAACAAAGGGGACATCCACAACTGTGGACAGTACAGAGGCATCTAACTCCTACCACATTGCAAGAAAGTTCTGGAGAGGGTGATTGATATGTGGATACACAGAATAGTAGAAAGTAAGCTGGGAGATGAACAGTTCGGATTCAGATCAGGATGCAGCACAATTGACCCGATGTTTGCATTGAGACAGATACTTGAGAAGAAGCTAGAGATGAGGAGATAGTCCAACTGGACATTCCTAGACTTGGAGAAAGCATATGACAAGGTCCCAAGCAAGCTGATCTGGGCAGTACTGCGGTGGTTTGAAGTCCCAGAAACATTGGTAGAATTAGTACAGGTTATGTACAAGGACCCAGTGACTCAAGTATGAACAGTGTTTGGCCTCACTGAGGGGTTCCCAGTGGGAGTGGGTGTACACCAGGGTTCAGCTCTGAGTCCACTGCTGTTCATACTGGTAATGGACTACATCAGCAAACAGGTTGGAGGGGTCAGAGCAACAAAGCTGCTGTATGCAGACAATGTGGCAGTACAGGCAGACTTAAACATGTACATGTAGTTTATAAAGCTTCTGGCATTATGGCAAGCTTTTCACTGCCTTCAGAGATTTCTCTGCTGTCTCTTCACGTTACCCTTGTGGAAGGTGTTTGCTCTTTGGGTATTTCTAGTGATCTGATCTACGGTGGATTGAGGGGTGTTAATGCAATTGTGCTCTTATGATTAGGGACAGCAAGCTCTGAAACCATAAAAGGGGAGATTGGCAAGCAAGAGAAGGCATTTTATTATTTGTGAACAGAGGGCCAAAGCTTTATATTATGTGCTTTCCTGTTTATAACAAAGAGGGGAATTATAACAACTTTACATTTGTACACTTCCTCGAACTATTTTCTTTTGGGCTGAAAATGCATTATAATAGCATAATAACTAGAATACCCCTCAGGTATGTAGATAACAAAGGAGAGTGCCTTGATTGAACAGAAATGTCCCTGCTGATTATAAACTTTTTGTGTGGATTAACAGTGCCTGTCATGGAGTAAAGCTACGTTTGTTAGCACCATAAGAATCATTGAGACATTATCGTAAGAATAAATGCCTCTGGAAGTTTATTTATTTGTTAATTTTGCTACTTTTGGCCGTCAGTAAAAACAGCTTCCATTTTAATTCCAGAAGAATGGAAATGAAACTTGTCAGAGTTATCAGCTGCCCTTATGGCTGGATGATTGGGAAACATGAGAGCTATGACAAAGTCATTAATGGCGTCGTGTAGGTTTGGTGTGCACTGAAATGCGTTGGCTGTGCTGTTGCATTACAAGCATGGAATTCCATTACTTTGCAGGCATCCAACAGAGATACTGCGATGCACAATATGAAAAGTCTTCAGGGGCATTTTTTATGACCATGATCACCTGCTAAAGTTCTGCTCTAGTTGCGCAGTGTAAATGCCCAAATAAAATACAAGCAGCCATCACCTTCTTTTTTACTGCAGAACACTATCCTTTATTTTGCTGAATTCACATGCCAGTTTTCAGTTAGGTAAATGCTGCCATACCTCTCAAGAGTACCTCATTTTGAGGAAAAAACATCCCTTCATTTAGGGTATTAAAAAGTTAATGTTCCTCGAAGTTCCACATTGTGACACGTTTAGTGTTAGTGTTTTTTTAACCTGTAACAGTGCTAAATCATTAAAAGAACTATTTTATAAGTAAAAATACAACATTTTAACCATTCTATGAGCTTCCTAGTTTAAGTGGTTAGTAGGTGTTCCACATATTGCCTGTTTGTTCCACATTACTTTCCCCTGAAGTTGCCAGATGTGAATGAATGAATGAAACAGAGCATGCACGTGGCGTTTCACACTCTCCCTCACTATTCCATAAAGGCCATAAACACAACTCGCGTGCGCTTCTGGGTCTTGCTACATGCGTTGCCCCTTAATACAGAGTCTGAGACTCCCTGATTTTTCTGAAAGCCATTATAATTAGAACTGGACCTGGGAAGGACATCATTATGGTTATTGCTTTGAGTTCAATTGTGTAGTTGGAGTGACGAAAAAATAAAATAAAAAAAAATTAAAAAAAATAAGCCATCTTTATACTACTGTTTCCCATGAAATTGCACTGTCACCCCACTCTGAATTCACCAGAACAGTCAATGTTTATATCTAGTAGCACGAGTTACTGCGCCTGAAAGAAACAGGGCTATAGCCTTTCTCGATGCCCAAAGCTGAACGTTTGTTTACTGAAACATGACAGTTTACAGGACAGCCCGTATGTTCATCGCGTGTAGAGTTGTATCTTGTTGTAGGGAAGCAAGATGTCCAGGAGGTGAAAGTTGTTGGCAGCAATCCTGTGGGTAAAGGAAACAATGCATTACTAACAAGCAGAAAAATGAAATCTTTATATTTTCTGTAGTTAGTCTTTTATCCCCTGTAGCCTCAAACTATTTCTGTAGGTACCCACTTTGGGTCCCATAAGTGACCTCATTGGGATCAGCCCATATGCAGTTTGTGTAATGTTTAGAAATGGCATGTAATCCTGGGGATGGGGGTCATTTATGTGTTTATTCCTTGCATAGGTTATTCTTTCTACATAATGGGGTAAGATTATGTACAGTTTTTTAACTCGTAGTGTACTAGTTTATGTGAATCAAAAATAGGTTGCATTACTTTACAGGGTATCAGCCCTATTGCATTGTGCTTAGTTTATAAATAGCATCCTAAATCTTGAACATCACTACTAGTGCAGTTGGTGAGACTATTAGATCATTTAGCCTTTCTTCACTCCATACCTGTAGTCTCTGCTCATATTTCTTTCTTGCAAACATTTCTGGCAGCATTCTTGTAGATCCCCTCAAAGCCGGGTACCCATCTCCCTGAACTGCCTACTATGGAAAGCCTCTTCCAAAGTAAGAGCAATCTCTGAGACACATAGCTATCTCTCCTGCATGTTTTGGTTGACTGACTAAGTTTAGATCCCGAGATCAGCTGACCCTTGTGCTGTTTGACTTGCAGATGTGTGGCAGCTCCACCAAGTCAGGATTTGTGAGTGCCTTGTAGAGCAGGCACAGGTCACCCTTTAATAATCGGTAGGATACAGAATAAAGGGATAGGTCTTTTAGTCTATTCATATAAGATGTTTTGTTTATACCCTGTATGCTCTTTGTGAGGAACCTCTGAGGACATGCCAGCCACTCCATTATATGGAAAATAAGTGCCTAGTCAAGTACATGTCAAATGGTGCATTGTACTCAATTGTTGGTCTAATGAGGCTGAATACAGTGGGGTTATAATTTCCTTGGATCTGAATGCCATACATTTACTTATAAGTTGTTCCACATAGAATGACTTCCTCAACACTGTGGACACGTGGCAGTCAAAGTTCAAGCTATTTGTACATTCTGATCTTTCATTGCTCACAAAATGCTTATAGTTTTGACATATGCCCTTTATTTGTCCAGAAAATGTTGTGTAATGCCAGAATGTGTGAAGGCTGATAGAAGTATAGCACTCACAGACAGACAGTTTTGTAAAGCAATTGCAACATGCCAAAGCAAAGAACAGATTTGTGCATTCATTTGTGAAGCGTTTTATATGTGTTCTTTGTTCAGCATAATGAACACATGTTGTTGTGGCCATTAGCGAAGTGATCAGTACTTGACACTGTTTTATTTTGTACATTAGATAACCAAAAGTTATTTTGTGTATTGAAATGAGCTGCAGTATGTCAGCAGAAAGTGCTGCTATGTCTTCAGGAGCCAAGCGAGAACTACATCAACAGTCTCTCTTCAAATTTTTCAGAAAGGTCATAAAACACGGAGACGGTTCAGTCTCTGAGGGTAAGTCATTTGTGGGTGAGAGTAGTGGTAAAGTATAGAATTATGTCCTATTATCAGTATGATTGTCAGATAGTTCAGATGTGTGTGACACTATTTCCTGTGCTAAAGTATTTGTCTAAGATTTTATTAATGAGGGTATTAAGTTTTACTGATTTTAGTCTTGAAAGGAAAGTCAGATATGTAATGGAAAATGAACTGAAAGGTACTGTACTCTAAAAGTCTTATATGAAGGCAGGAGCTCATCATCGGTGAGATAGAACATCTTAATAATCCATGTTGTATACTTTGCATTTCTTTTGTGGGTTTGTAGGCATCTAGTGTATAGAGTATTTCCCTTTTTTTTTTTTTTTTTTTTTAGTTAGTGAAACTTTTTTTTTTGTGTAACAGTACGCTATTCAATGGAGGCAAATGTAGTTGTATTTGTTGTACTGTTACAGAAGTTATCTTCCCCTTGATATTTGTTTTTGTTTTTTTAACCAGCAGTCAGAGAGTCATGTCTGTTTGACACAGAAGACATGGTAAATGAATGTAGTGCCATCAGAGAAGTCAGTGAAAGTAGTACTGTCACAGAAGTCAGCAGCTTAACAGATAACATAGAAAGTGAGAGAAGTAATGTTAGTGAAGTCAGTAAGAAGCATTCGGATGAAGTCAGTGCCACAAAGTGTTCACTGACAGATATTAGTGAGTACATCACATGTACTAATGCTGCAGATAAGGAGAAAGTCATTGTCCTAAATCATTGCAAACCACATGACGGTTTTCGCTTCCCACTCAAAGCCTTCACAGACAAAAGAAGAAAATCAGGAAGTTCCCTTCGCCAATGTCACCTGTCATGGCTAGACCAGTTTCATTTTCTGGCATATTCAGTGAAACAAGATGGGCTGTATTGTTTAGCCTGTGTGTTATTTCCAACACCAGCACAGACAGAACGTGCAAAGTTATTCATTGAGTAGCCATATTGTAATTGGAAGCATGCCAAAGCTGATATTCATTGACATTCAGAATTAGATTACCACAAGACATCTGAGGCAAAATTACATGCTTTCCGAGTCACAAGTGACAATCCAAGTCAAAGAGTGGACTTTGCAATTTCAAATGCTTCACAGCTGCAGGTGGCTAAAAACAGAGCTCTACTAACCTCTATTATAAAGTGTCTAGAGTACTGTAGAAGGCAAGGGATAGCACTCCATGGACATAGAGATGACTGCACATCTGACTGTTCAACCAACAAAGGAAACTTCAGATCACTAATTGATTTCCGAATTGATGCTGGTGACAGAGAGTTAGAAGCCCACTTGCAGACATGCCAAAAGAATGCAACATATATTTCAAAAACAGTACAGAATGAATTGCTAGACTCTATTAAAGAATACATTCAACAGCAGATAATAAAGGATATTAAGCAACAGCCTCTTGGACCCTTTTATTCCGTCCAAGCAGATGAAATTGCAGATATAAGCAACTGGGAACAACTTGGAGTAGTACTACGATATGTGAAGAATGGCCATCCTGTGGAGAGATTCATAGAATTTATTGCCTGTGAATCTGTGACTGGAGAGGAGATATGCAATAAGTTGGTCACATGCCTAACAAAGTTAACGTTGAATCTTGAGCACTGCAACGCTCAAGGGTACGATGGTGCTGGAAACATGGCTGGAGCACAGAAAGGCTGTGCTGCTTTGTTTCAAGAAAAAGTACCACGTTATTTTTTTCCATTGTGCTAGCCACCAGTTGAACCTCGTACTTTCAAAGGCTTGCCAAGTTGCAGAAGTAAGAATAATGTTAAATATAGTGAAGGAAGTTGGTTTGTTTTTCAAATACTCTCCAAAAAGGCAAAGGTGTCTAGAGGAATCAGTGCAGTACATAAACTTACAGCAAAAGGCAAGTGGCAAAAAACCTATAGAAAAACAAAAGCTGAAGTTGCTGTGTGAGACCAGATGGGTGGAGAGACATACAGCCTTTGATGACTTCTATCATATGTATGAAGCACTCATTCACTGTTTAGACAATATTATGAATAACAGAGGGCCACAGTGGGATGGAAAAACTTTGACAGATGCCAGTGGACTTTACAGTTCAATTACTAAGTCTTGCTTTGTTGTTTCCTTCCAGTCAGCAAGGTTCTTGTTTGGCTTTACTAAGCCCCTTAGCAAACCTCTACAAGGATCGTCACAAGACATACTGTATGCATATGAGCAAGTCAGCTGTGTGCTTAATGAGCTGCAGGCTGTTCGTGCAAACATCGAGAATGAGTTTAGGAATATCTTCAGAGATATGTCAGAAATGGGGAGCTTCTGCGATAATACTGAATTACCCCTTCCACGTGTCTGTAGCAAACAGACTATGAGGAACAATGTGGCTGGAGAGACTTAGAAGAGTACTGGCGAAGAGCAAGTTTTATTCCCTTTCTGGATCACTTCATTCATGAACTGTTCAGACGATTCACTACAATGGCATCAACAGCTATTCAAGGACTCTCACTAATTCCATCAAACTTGAACAGCTTAACATTAGATAGAGTTCACTTCAAAATTTTTTTGACTTTCCTTCAACAACATTCCACCAAGAGCTCAGACTGTGGAAAAGGACATGGGAGGCTATATTGCACAATTCTGCACTGCTAAATGATTTGAAGCAGACCTATTCACAAACAAATGTCAAAATGTTCCCAAACATTTTGTTTGTATTAAATACACTCTTGCTCACTCCAGTCACAACTGCTGGAATAGAGAGGGCTAATTCAGCCTTAAAACTGAAAGTCTGAACTCCGGAGTACCATGGGACAAGAGCGCCTTAACAGTTTAGTGTTGCTGTTCATGCATAGAGACATCCCGATAGACTACTCCTCTGTAATCCATATTTGCAGAAAGACATCCGAGAATGTTTTTATACATATGTTTAGATGGTATAACATATTGACAAAGTCTGACTACTAATTAAGTTGGAGTGTTACCATCAGAGAAGTCATCTACTCCACAGGCAACATAGAAAGTAAGATAAATACCAGTGATGTTCTTCACAGGCAACATAGTCAATCAGAGCTCTACCATCATAAGTCACCCACTCCACAGGCAAGATAAGAATTCATAGAAGTACCATCAGAGAAGTCAGCACTACCATCATAGAAGTCATCTACTCCCAGGCAATATAGAAAGTAAAAAGTACGAGTAGTCAGAGCACTACCATCACAGAAGTCCTCTACTCCACAGGCAGCATAGAAAGTGAGAAGTACCAGTAGTCAGTCAGAGCTCTACCATCATAGAAGTCATCCACTCCACAGGCAAATAGAAATTCATAAAAGTGCCATCAGAGAAGTCAGTACTACCATCATAGAAGTCATCCACTCCACAGGCAACATAGAAATTCATAAATGTGCCATCAGAGAAGTCAGTATTACCATCATAGAAGTCATCTACTCCCAGGCAACATAGAAAGTAAGAAGTACCAGTAGTCAGAGCACTACCATCACAGAAGTCCTCTACTCCACAGGCAGCATAGGAAGTGTGAAGTACCAGCAGTCAAAGCTCTAACATCATAGAAGTCATCCACTCCACAGGCAACATAGAAATTCATACAAGTGCCATCAGAGAAGTCAGTACTACCATCATAGAAGTCATCTACTCCCCAGGCAACATAGAAAGTAAGAAGTACCAGTAGTCAGAGCACTACCATCACAGAAGTCCTCTACTCCACAGGAGGCATAGAAAGTGAGAAGTACCAGTAGTCAGAGAACTACCATCACAGAAGTCCTCTACTCCACAGGCAGCATAGAAAGTGAGAAGTACCAGTAGTCAATCAGAGCTCTACCATCATAGAAGTCATCCACTCCACAGGCAAATAGAAATTCATAAAAGTGCCATCAGAGAAGTCAGTACTACAATCATAGAGGTCATCCACTCCACAGGCAACATAGAAATTCATAAATGTTCCATCAGAGAAGTCAGTACTACCATCATAGAAGTCATCTACTCCCAGGCAACATAGAAAGTAAGAAGTACCAGTAGTCAGAGCACTACCATCACAGAAGTCCTCTACTCCACAGGCAGCATAGGAAGTGTGAAGTACCAGCAGTCAAAGCTCTAACATCATAGAAGTCATCCACTCCACAGGCAACATAGAAATTCATACAAGTGCCATCAGAGAGTCAGTACTACCATCATAGAAGTCATCTACTCCCCAGGCAACATAGAAAGTAAGAAGTACCAGTAGTCAGAGCACTACCATCACAGAAGTCCTCTACTCCACAGGCAGCATAGGAAGTGTGAAGTACCAGCAGTCAAAGCTCTAACATCATAGAAGTCATCCACTCCACAGGCAACATAGAAATTCATACAAGTGCCATCAGAGAAGTCAGTACTACCATCATAGAAGTCATCTACTCCACAGGCAGCATAGAAAGTAAAAGTACCAGTAGTCAGAGCACTACCATCACAGAAGTCCTCTACTCCACAGGCAGCATAGAAAGTGAGAAGTACCAGTAGTCAGTCAGAGCTCTACCATCATAGAAGTTATCCACTCCACAGGCAACATAGAAATTCATAGAAGTGCCATCAGAGAAGTCAGTACTACCATCATAGAAGTCATCTACTCCCCAGGCAACATAGAAAGTAAGAAGTACCAGTAGTCAGAGCACTACCATCACAGAAGTCCTCTACTCCACAGGCAGCGTAGAAAGTAAAAGAAGTACCAGTAGTCAGAGCTCTACCATCAGAAGTCATCCACTCCACAGGCAACATAGAAATTCCACAGAAGTCCTCTACTCCACAGGCAGCATAGAAAGTGAGAAGTACCAGTAGTCAGTCAGAGCTCTACCATCATAGAAGTCATCCACTCCACAGGCAACATAGAAATTCATAGAAGTGCCATCAGAGAAGTCAGTACTACCATCATAGAAGTCATCTACTCCACAGGCAGCATAGAAAGTAAAAGTACCAGTAGTCAGAGCACTACCATCACAGAAGTCCTCTACTCCACAGGCAGCATAGGAAGTGTGAAGTACCAGCAGTCAAAGCTCTAACATCATAGAAGTCATCCACTCCACAGGCAACATAGAAATTCATACAAGTGCCATCAGAGAAGTCAGTACTACCATCATAGAAGTCATCTACTCCACAGGCAGCATAGAAAGTAAGAAGTACCAGTAGTCAGAGCTCTACCATCAGAAGTCATCCACTCCACAGGCGACATAGAAATTCCACAGAAGTCCTCTACTCCACAGGCAGCATAGAAAGTGTGAAGTACCAGCAGTCAAAGCTCTAACATCATAGAAGTCATCTACTCCACAGGCAGCATAGAAAGTAAAAGTACCAGTAGTCAGAGCACTACCATCACAGAAGTCCTCTACTCCACAGGCAGCATAGAAAGTAAAAGTAGTACCAGTAGTCAGAGCTCTACCATCAGAAGTCATCCACTCCACAGGCAACATAGAAATTCCACAGAAGTCCTCTACTCCACAGGCAGCATACAATGTAAGGGAAGTACCAGTAGTCAGGGATTAGGCATGCTGGACAGAGTACATGAACTATGGACAGAAGTTTGAAATATTACCCAGGAAGTTGCAAAAAATTCATTCTAAATAGAAAGAAGATTAAGAAGGCAAAATGACTGTCTGTGAAGGCTTTAGAAGTGGCTGAGGAAAGAAGGCTCTCTAAAGATAATGAGAGCAGAGTACATTATGTAAAACTTTAATGCAGAGTTTGATAGATGATAGCAAGAGAAGTTCAGGAGGGATGTATACATGAGCAATGCAAAGAAATGGAAGACAACAAAAGGTGAGCAGATGTTCAGGAACATAAGTTGTATTAAGGGAAACTTGCAGATACAAATGGACATGAAAAAATGGAGAAAACCTGACAAACAGAAGAGAAATGATCACAGAATTCAGAGTAGTACCACAGCAGAACTCACTTGCTCCAAAGACAAAGTTAACCAGGACACCAACATCACTGACATGTACAATGATGGTGTTCTCTAACTACAGCCAAACCTCCTGAACAGTGAAGCTAAATGGACACAAAGCTTTCTTAAGGCTGAACCATCTGTTGAATTCTTTAAAATCTGGCAAAATGATAATATAACACTGCTGCATTTAAGTTGCCAGTAGCTGTGGAAAACAAGGTAGCAGCAATTGTATTGGAAATTGTCAGCTTATATTCAACTCCCAAAAATGGTAATTGCTACAGAGACTATTCCAATTATAAAACACAGTTGTAGAAAGTACTGCATTCTCCAAATTAGAACTATTTCCCCAGTGCTGAAGTTGCAGTGACTGCAATCCAAGCTCAGTGAAAGTTCAACAGGACAGAAGTTCACTGTCAAATACCATGAGTTGGAAGAAGAAATTACTCAAATTCAGATGGCCATGAACTTGGAAAACATTGACCTAAAAACAATTTGTTTCATTGATCTTTGACTTGAGAAAGAAGATAACCAGCATTTTTGAACTCCTGGAGACCAGCATTGCCTCCCCCTCCTTTACTCAATCCAGAATTTGTTAAAAGAAGAGAAGGTACAGTAGGACTTTTGTTAAAGAAAATTAGTTCTGCTTAAACCCAGAGAAAGAACAGTAAACAATACAAAAACATAATGGTCAGCTTAGGAAAGTTTTATGAGTTTAGTTTATTTGGTACATCAATAAATTAAGCTTTTACTAATTTATCCTAATGTCTGGTATATATTTTATGTTTAACAACAAAGTAGACTTCACTGTGGTTATTTCCAACTTCAGTGGGATTCTTTACAAGTTTATAAGAGTCCATATGCCCACTATGCCATGGAAGGAGAATGTCAGTTGGTATGGTCAACAATTTTTTTCCAGGCATGCACTGAAAATAGATGTGCTGTGTAGGAATTACTTTTTCCTGCTACCACATCCACAGTAAAATCATGTGTAACTGAATGTAAAGTGATGTCTTTCCAGACGTGATGTCAGAGCTTTGTGTCCCACTTTCTTGCTTCCACCCCGGTAGTCAACTATCCAGACTGCACCCCCCCCCCCCTTCTGCAAATTCCTGGATCCACCACTGATCATACTACCCAACTGTTCAGATTTTTGCAGAATGTCCAGATTTTTGCATCATATTTTTGGTCTGCTCCTCATAAAATTTGTGAGTTTTTGGCAAATAAATGTGGATTGAAGTCACTAAATAATTGTAGGCATTTGAGTTTGAGACTTCATATCTTTCAAAGAATACATGTTAACACAGATCCTGTTATTCTGGCAACTTTCTAAGATTATAAGAGCAATATTTAAAATCTGTCCTATTTTTGTCCTCTCATAATTTTAGGCTTTGTCCAGATTTCTTGTGCTAAGAGGTTTGAATGCCATCCCTACTGCAGTGGCATGAGGTGTCATAATCCTGACCTCCTGGGCCAATGGGAGGAAGAAGTTAGACAACAGACACCACCAACATACTGTAAGTATAATTTAGGTCAGCCACACATGCTTTCCATCCACAGGCCTTACACGCTGCACAAGAGGCTGCTGCACAGAAGAAATTAGAGTACCTAAGAGAGTCAAGGTGATTATACTTGTTTCACAATGTAAAGCTTTTAACATTAAAAGTACTGTATCAATTAAGTTTCATGCAGTATACCTTACCTAAATCACTGCCACTTTTGTAATAACTTACATACTTCAAAAGGAACAAAATGGCTGTTGAATGTTATTAGTGCTCATGTATGTGTATATGTGTGTGTGTGTGTGTGTGTGTGTGTGTGTGCGTGCATCCATCCCTGAACTTGGACAAGTGGATCAAGATGTTAAGGGTCTGCTTCCACTTTTTTGATACTACCTCTGGGCTCAGTTCCACCACCCTCATCAGAGCCATATTCAGCACTAGATTTATTTATTTATTTATTGCATTTGTTGACCGGGAAAATCCACTGGGCCTAGAAAGAGCCCATTTTCAGTGGAGGCGCGGGGAGAAAAGCTCCACAGTATTTCATACCTAAGCTCCACAGTAACACATACATAAGTAATAGAACAATGTTGATACATACAAAAGTAAAAAAATAAAGCTGAAACATAGGACAATGTCATTCCATTAATTACATACAAAAATCCTTAACTATATGTAAGAGTAAAACTGTCTTAATGTGTAGGATCAAGTATTATGGGCAGTAGTGTGACATGAGAGGAAAAGTAGTGGCAGAAGTGACAATAATGTATTACAGACAGCTATAGATGTGAAAGTTGAGTTCTAAGGTGAACAGAGTTGACTTCAGGGTAGAAAACTGGTGATAGGTCAGAATTAGTCAAGGTGAGAGAAATGAGCCAGAATGGTACAGAGGACAAAAGGGGAGCGTTTTTTTTTTTTTTTTTTAAGGATTGATAGAGGTTGAAGTTCTAGAGAAGGAAATCAGGTTCAGGTGCTGGGGTTATTTGGTGGGGTACAGGAGCATAGCCAGTGAGAGGAAAAATGTTATTTGAGGGATTTTTTGAAGGAGGCAGGATTACTGATTGTCCTGAGTGAAGGAGGAAGATTATTCCATAACGTGGAGATGGAATGAGACTACAGCATCTGGCCAGCTGAGAGTTTAGGTTTTTCAATGGATAATAACATTTAGATGGCCTAGGCAGTTGGCCAGGGCCCATGTTAGTTGGGGGCCCCATGCATGTTAGGGATTGGTAAAACATAATCTGTTCCATAAAAGACAACAAGCCTGAAGACATATGTAAATACAGCAGGGCTTTAGGACCTCATGGGAGACTTCTGTGAAGAACAGCAAGCCCTAGAAACTTCAGCTTTAGGAGATTCTCCTAATGTAAACTGAAGCAGGACTGAATTTAACAACAGCAGGATATCTAGTTGATTTAATAACAGGAGTAGTAAACTGGTGAGTGCAGAAAGCAGAGTGTATGTTAATCTAACAGCAGAGAAACATGGCTGTGTGTGTGTGTGTGTGTGTGTGTGTGTGTGTGTGTGTGTGTGTGTGTGTGTGTGTGTGTGTGTGTGTGTGTATTTCTGTCTGTGTGTGCATGCACACGTGCGTTTTTATGTGTGTGTGTGTGTGTGTGTGTGTGTGTGTGTGTGTGTGTGTGTGTGTGTGTGTGTGTGTGTGTGTAATGCCCAGTCAGGTAGGCTGTCTAGTTAATTGACTTTTCTCAGAGTCAAACCCTGAGATTTGATTATTGGCAAGCAAGTGGCTTAAACCTCTACACTAAATGCCTGGAATCCTTTAGTTTTTTTTTGTAAATTCCTGGAAATTACAGTTTGTCAATGTCAGACATAAAGTTTCAAAATTGTGTTGTTCAGTGTCAGAGATGCAATAAGTACCTTACTTGCCTTTGGAACAGATGGTTGTTGGTTCTCTTCTTATACCAGGTAGATTGATTGTTGACACTACAGTGTAGTATAATGACAGAGTGCTGCAATCCTGAGTATGTCCTTTTTGGATGAGATACCTAGCAACTATGATCCTGTTGTCTGTCAGCCATTCCCTTTTGCATATCACCAGCACACCATGTTTTTACTGTAACATAGGCAATTTATTCTTCAAGGACAACAAGCACTGAATTTGTCAATGAAGCACCGAAATGCAAAGTTTGCCAGCAGAATTAGTTGACAGATTTATTTAATCTGTAGTCAGACAAACAAACCAATCAGTAAAAACTAAAAGAAAAATCTAGCCAAGCTAGATTTCCACTGTGTGATTCCTTAAAACCTCTTGAATTAGAGATAACAAGGGATATATTCAAATGACCCCTTAAGGACACCAGGTGTTCCAGCTATATGGCGATTCTGAATGCCCATAACTTATTTCTTTTTAAGCCGATTAATGGACAAATTCAGGCCATTAAAGCCAAACCTCACTAGCTGTGGACATGCATGTTTCGGCCTTCTTACAGCCTCATCAGCACAGCATAAGTGGAGTGTTTGGCTAACCTTTGGAAACACAGGGTTGTCATACCCAGCTGATGTCCATAACCATTAGGGTATCTGCAAAATATCCCAACTAACAAACTAAAACAATGAGTAGCAAGATCACACAGACAAACCAATCAGTAAAAACAAAAAAAAATCTAGCCAAGCTAGATATTCCACTGTGTGATTCCTTAAAACCTCTTGTATTAGAAGTAAGATGGGATATATGCAAATGACCCCTTAAGGACACCAGGTGTTCCAGCTATATGGCGATTCTGAATACCCATGGCTTATTTCTTTTTAAGCCAATTAATGGACAAATTCAGGCCAATAAAGCCAAACTTCACTGGATGTAGACTTGCATGTTTCGGCCTTCTTATGGCCTCATCAGCACAGTATAAGTGGAACCCACTTCCAAAAGACATGATCTCAGTGTAAGCGACCACTTACACTGAGAACAGGGCTTTTGGAATCTATCCCTGGTGTAAGCCAGATTATAGATAAGCCTTGCACTAAAGTAAGTCACTTACACTGAGATCAAATCTTCTGGAATCAAGGCAGACTTACACTGAGAACAAATCTTTTGGAGTCTGGCCCGTTGTGTTTTTTAATTCACAAAAGCAGGCACTGTAAAAGCTCATCACTATATGATATTTTTGGAGGTCTGCTATTCAGAGAAAACATTCTCATCAAAAGCAATCCTATTTCCTGGAACTGAAGAACTCCATCTGTTTTTTGTCATTATTTATGAAAAGTGAGATTGCATTACATATGGGCACTGTTTTTACCCATGTAGCCCATCTTATTGATTGATTGATTGATTGATTGATTGATTGATTGATTGATTGACTGATTGATTGCTCAGCCATGAAGTTATTATATTTATCTAAGGATATATCAGCATAAGATCACCCACATGGAAGTTACAGGAGGCCTGACCTACAAAAATATGCTTATGTATAGGAGGACATGCCCCCACCTTTGACAAAGTGTTTTTGATGAGTTAATTTTGTAGAGTTTACATTCTGCAGGCTGTGCATCAACATTTCAAAGGGATCATCTTTTTTAACTTGTACAAAGTGAAACATGAGCCTGATTAAGATACACTGAAACATGAGCCTGATTAAGATACACTGAAACATGAGACTGATTAAGCTTGAAACATGAGACTGATTAAGATACATTGAAACATGAGCCTGATTAAGATTGAAACATGAGACTGATTAAGATACACTGAAACATGAGTCTGATTAAGATACACTGAAACATGAGACTGATTAAGATACACTGAAACATGAGCCTGATTAAGATACACTGAAACATGAGCCTGATTAAGATTGAAACATGAGACTGATTAAGATACATTGAAACATGAGCCTGATTAAGATACACTGAAACATGAGACTGATTAAGATACACTGAAACATGAGACTGATTAAGATTGAAACATGAGCCTGATTAAGATACACTGAAACATGAGACTGATTAAGATACACTGAAACATGAGACTGATTAAGATTGAAACATGAGCCTGATTAAGATACACTGAAACATGAGACTGATTAAGATAAACTGAAACATGAGCCTGATTAAGATTGAAACATGAGACTGATTAAGCTACACTGAAACATGAGCCTGATTAAGATACACTGAAACATGAGACTGATTAAGATTGAAACATGAGACTGATTAAGATACACTGAAACATGAGCCTGATTAAGATACACTGAAACATGAGCCTGATTAAGATTGAAACATGAGCCTGATTAAGATACACTGAAACATGAGCCTGATTAAGATACACTGAAACATGAGCCTGATTAAGATTGAAACATGAGACTGATTAAGATACACTGAAACATGAGCCTGATTAAGATTGAAACATGAGACTGATTAAGATACACTGAAACATGAGCCTGATTAAGATACACTGAAACATGAGCCTGATTAAGATACACTGAAACATGAGACTGATTAAGATTGAAACATGAGCCTGATTAAGATACACTGAAACATGAGCCTGATTAAGATACACTGAAACATGAGACTGATTAAGATTGAAACATGAGCCTGATTAAGATACACTGAAACATGAGACTGATTAAGATACACTGACCATGTGAGATCAGAGGTATTGCAACGAGAAGATTGAGCCCTTTTCTCCTTCTCCAAGGAGAGTATATGTGGGCTTGATTAATTTTTTAATAACACATTTCTGCCAGCACAACTTCTGTGACAAACAGGACTGTCAGGAAATAAAAGCTGGTGTTTAGAGTTTGTTACCTAGAAAAGCAAGCTGTTCATCAAATATATCACCCACTATATGGATATCATTTGACAGTAAGGACAAAGGCTATGCATTCTTCAGTAAAATCAATTGAGGCCAAGAAGGTGTTGAGTAGAATATTCACATGCAAACCTCTTACATGAGAAAACTATGACAAGTATTCTTGGTGATATCATGGTATCACAGTCGATGTATAACTGACAGCTGTCAAACAGTTTTCAATCTCTTGGGCTTTTTGTTATGTTTAAGCATGTCTCATGGATCAGGTCAACAACTCCACAAAGGTCACAAAGACCAGATGCTTTCATGTTGATGATATAGTGACAGATTGCCAAGTTAGTCAAATGGGACAACCATTTTTCATTTGAATAACAAGCAGCCACTAGTTGGTGAAAAAACAGAATACTAGTATATGAAGTAGCTCATAATTGTTGCTCTGAAAAGAGCATAGACTTTTAGAAAAGTATGGTCAGAAAAAGGGTGCTGCATGCTCCAAGTACCTTCAAGCTTTAACTCATCACTGTTAACTAACTTAGAACTGTATTACTGAAAGATTCATAGCCTTGATCAGTGGAATGTTTTATCTATGTGAAATGAAGTAACCATCTGTGGGAATAAATACTTTTATCCTAATATTACTAAAGCATTGTCAGGTGTGCTTTATGTTCTAGTTATGACATACACAATGTTTTTGGTGCACTTTGTATTCTATTTAATTTCATTATTCAAAATTTGTCTTGTATCAACTGCATGTGCAGAATGTACTTTAGTCTATGTGTGCGTGTCTGTCTGTGTCTTTGGGTGTTTGTGTAGCTTTAGCTCTGGAATGAAACAACAACATTTGAGGACTTGTTAATTTTTATCTGAAATATGAATTTCTCTGAAGGCATAATGCTTCATTTCTAAACTTCTGAAAGTATTAGTAGGAAATCTGTGTTATGAGACACTGCTAGCCATTAAATTTTAATAGTGCATACAAAACAATTCCACTGAGCAAAATAAGTGAATGCATTTAGCCCCCTAATGAATGTAAATTTGCATAATTCTCTGCATATTCTGCACATATAGTGAGTTTCTATAGAAGTAATTCTCATAGTTTCCAAGTGTCTTCATTGAGCCTGTTGCACAGTTCACTAACAGCTTCCAACTAAAATAATGTCATATTTTAACTTACAGTAAACCATTTTCTGGGAAGCCAATTGTGTAGGATAAAGTAGATGTTATACAATGTATCTGAATTTCACTTTAGAAGTTTAATGTAGGAGATTAGGGTCATGTGTTATTGAAATATGAAGGACACAAGCTCTTGAGATAAGTACTATCACCTAATAAATCACTTATAACCATGCCGCCTAAGCGGACAAAGAATCACTCTTCGCTGTCTTAGTCCACGTTCTTTGACTGCAAAACAATGCAAAGTTATTTCACTTTGGGTAATATCTGCTTAGTATCTAGCAAGGAAATATTTAAACTGTTATACAGAACAGGACCTTCTGTTACTAAAACATGGCATTAGGTAAAGAAGTACCTCTGAAAGCTCTGCCAGGTTATTAGTTACACTTTTAGGAATAGCTTTTCCTTCAGTGATATATTCAAGTTCCTTTCACTCACCCTCCCAAAAGTACTCTTTCTACCACTTCATGGTATGATATCTTATATGCTAAAGCAAGATAAGCAGAACCCATGCTCAGAAAGTTTTTTTATTGCATAACTACAAACTGCAGTATCTTTATTTTTTCTCTACTGCTACTATTGCTACTAGACCAAAAGGTTTCGACAGTTTACTGAAAAAGCAGTGAACTGCATGAAATTGGAATCCTGTATTACAGACTGCGTGCATGTAACATGATACACACTGTGGTATTTAAAGAAAAACAAATTATTTACATTTATACAATCCCCCCATTAATATTACAAAATGTGCATGCTGATTGGTCAGCATGCACGTTGTAAATCAGACGTATACTAATGGAAAAAGGTCCGGTCACCCGGACTTTTTCCATTAGTATACATCTTTTTTTACACACTGTCTCACTATGTTAAAGGAGTTTAACATAGCGAGACAAGCAAAGGAGAAAGCAAGATATCTGTTGCTTTTTACAAACTGTCTCGCTATGTTAAATGGGTTTAACATAGCGAGACAGCTTTAAAAAAAGCAACGGAGATGACAGTGTTTCAAAATGAAAAAATTATGTTGCATTATATATATAAACAACAGCAGCTGTACCTGTTCCTGTGATTATAAGATATCTTAAAATCATGACACATTCTTGGAGTATGCAGTGGTCTCTCAAATTTTGCTCTGTTGGTGTCTCCTTTAGAAACCAAGTCATTTCTGGTAATTAACAGGTAACACAGTTTGAGGTTCTGGTAAGTTCTGATAGGTACAATCTGGCAAAATATCTCATTAAAAGAAAGTCTTGAAAATCCCATGCATTCTTTTTGTCTAGTACTTCAATTACATCCTGGAATTTTTCTGCAACATAGCCGGAACAATCTATTATCAACTTTGCTCTGAAATTAAGTCAGTCCTGTTTTGATTGAATGCTTTCTCTTTCTTCCAGTAGATGACCTTCCTTTGTTTGAACGATGTAATATCCAGGAGTAACATCTGATGTCACTAATACAACTTCTTGCTGAACTAGCTGTTTATCACTTGGATGTTGCTCTCTGACCATTTTTATGGGATGTAAGCCTCCTGCTATTCTATCATAGCTGTTTTTTTGTTTTCACTGAACTTTTTTCCAGACATTATTTACTTTTGGTAGAAGTTCAGACTGAAGTATCACTGACGTTATCAATTTCACCTTGAGTCTTCAATTATTTGGCAGATAAGTCCTTTAATAGTCTAGCAAAACTAGTTGGCAGTCTTGCACCAGCAGCACAGGTTCTTACAATGTGTTTAACAGTTTAAAGTTCCCTTTCCACTTGACCACTTCATTGTGGATACCATGTACTACTTAGCACTGTTTCATTTCTCTCATTTTTGTGCATATTAATAAAACTCTTCATTCACAGATTGAGGGCATTAAGATAATGACATTTGGAATCCAATTTCAAAAGAATATTGCTTTGAATAACATAATGACTGAATCAGATGACGTGTCCCTCATTTTAATCACTTTGAATACTTCATCAGATAAGGAAAGTCAATAAAATAAAAAACAGTTAGCATCAAGTTTTCTACATGAACCTTAGGGCTTAAGAACTCCATTAATATCAAAATGGGAATTTTTGTGCTTTCCCATTGCACACACCTCTAGAGTTAAGGAAACGCAGACAAATGTTAAAATTAATTTACTAAAAAAGAATGGATTGGTATCATGGCCTGATTCCTTTGAAAAAGGAAAAGCTAATTCCCCAGAATATTTAATGAAAGACTATAAGTTGGATGAATCTGCTAACCAGTTAATATTATCTACCAATAAGAAATTAAATGAATTTGTGCATAATATGAATGAAGAGAAACATAACACTTTCCCCCATTATATAAATATATGAATATATGAATATATAAATGCTGTTAATGAAGGTAGATTGACCTAAAAAAGAAGCTTATTCTACTTATATAAGTTAAAGTATAAATAATACAATATAATAAATAAAATGAAAGACTATAAATTGGATGAATCTGCTAACCAGTTAATATTATCTACCAATAAGAAATTAAATGAATTTGTGCATAATATGAATGAAGAGAAACATAACACTTTCCCCCATTATATAAATATATGAATATATGAATATATAAATGCTGTTAATGAAGGTAGATTGACCTAAAAAAGAAGCTTATTCTACTTATATAAGTTAAAGTATAAATAATAATAATAATAATAATAAATTTTGATTCAATATTCTGGAACTTTTTAGATAGTAGTGGATTGAGTGATTCAGTAGATGGTAAGAATAAAACTTTGTTGTTTAAAATCAGTTACTCAAACTTCTTCAAGTTTATGCTAGAAAGTTTTTATGTGAAAATATATACATAGAATGTTTGCTACTTACTATAAAATCTCTAAATTTAGTAAAATGACTTCTTCAGTTTGTTGGAGATGTACTAAAGATGTAAACGCTCACTGGATACACATGTTTATGGATTGTGAAAAATTAAATGTATATTGGGAAGAGATAAGCATGTTTTTAAGGGGTTATGGTCTGATAATTGTTCTTTAACTAGATCAGTAACACTAATGACTGTTTCACTTCCCGTATCTGTAACATCCAAAGAACAAAATATGTTCTGGGCTCTCTTGGCAGTTGCTAGAAAAGTTATTATAAAAAATTGGAAATTGAACTCTTGTCCTACTTTCAAATAATTTTGAAACTTAACAGCAATACTATGTAAAACTGAAAAAGAAGTGATCAGAATAAGATCTATAAATCATGCTAAGATTTTTAGTGGTCGGGATAATCTTGAAATGTTGCTATTAAAATATCAAGACTCTTAATGTGTTAATTGTATAAGATTACTTTGATGATTCAATGTATCCCTATCATTGTATAACAATATGTGAGGTTGAATTTCTTCTTTTCTAAGTATATAATGTAAATATGTTAAATTAAAAAACAAATTCTTTAAAAAAGAAAGGAATTTGTTGTGGAATCATCTCTCCCTTCAGACTACTTCTGTGAAACATATCACATACTTGACAGCTTTCAACTGTTATCTCATTCTGATGAATCATACGTGACCAAAGAATAAAATCTCATACCATTTATTTACAATTTGCAATTCCAAGATGTACTTCATGTATTTTGCCAAGAAGTTTGTCTCATGGTTGATTAGCCACTGTTATTCTAGCTTTGAGCAGCAGAATAAAATATCATACTATTTCTTTACATGCCTTCTGTGTGGAGTCTGCATCCCCGTGGTCGAGTGGCATTCAAAAGACATATGTAGAATGGGCATGCCTTCGTTGAAGGTTAGACATCAAGCTGGCACCTCGGCACCTATAAAAAATCTACTGCCAATCATTAGCGGACTGGAGTTCCACTGTGGCGACCCCTAACCGGGAAAAGCCGAAAGAAGAACAACAACTATTTCTTTACATTTTACAGTTCCAAGAGGTACTTCATGTATTTTATCAAGAGGTTTGTCTCATGGTTAATTAGGCACTGTTACTCCAGCTTTGAGCAGCAGGTCTTGTTCATAGTTAATTTCATAACCAAATAAGTCACACATTCATATTTGCATTGGAAATTTCTTCTCACTTTGCAGTCTTGATCGATCACCATATCTCTCAGCAGCTATATTTCTCTGTCATAATTCAAAAATTCTTCCTTAGATTGCCTCAGGTAAGCCCTGTTCAATGCTTATGAAATACATATCTTTCTTCCTAGTTTACATGCAGCTTTTAAATCATATTATTCTAAAGTCAACACTCAGCAGCATTCTTGAAGATGTAATGATGTTTTTTGTAGATGTTTCAGACAATATTCTGTAATGGTTGAGGATTTGTCTTAGCACAGACTTGTTTCCATACAAATACTTATAGAATTTCTTAATGCCACACAATATAGATAAAGCAATAGTTCAAGCTATTGCATTTGTAATTCAGCTAATGATGTAAAGCTGTAAGCAATCAGCTAAACCTCTTGCAGTAACACTGCTCCTATACTAGACTGATCAACATCCACTTATAACACAATTACAGTAGCTTTGTAATGTTATGACAATGAAGAGTTAAAGACCACGTCACTACTTTCTCTAAGACTGTGAAACATTTCTCGTTTCTTTTTCCTATGCCACTCTACGCCCTTCTCAAGCAAGTAAACACACTTTCAATAGGTTACAAATAAATGCGAATAAATGGTAAGCTGTGCTCAAAACTCTTAGTATAGATTGTTTACTTGATTTTTGGACTACTTGATTTTTGGACTATGTTCTTTCTCTGGGTGAGATTGTACACCCTGTTGTATCAAGGCATGCCCAAAATATTTGATACTAGTTACACATTCAACATTTGTCTTTGATCAGTTTAATACTGTTTTGTCTCAGCCTTGCTAGCATTTTTCTCACTCCCTTAGTATGCTCCATTTTGATTTAATCTCAAACCACTGCCTCAGCAGTAATATTCGGAATACCTTCCATGCTCTCAATAATCTGTGCAGCAACTCCCTATAAGAGCTCAGCCACTGAAAAATAACAAAAAACTTTCTCAGAATTCCACACCTTCCTAGTGGTGTATTGAATGCATGTAGACTTTAATTGCCTGGATCAAATATAATTTGAAAGAAGCCTTAGGCAACACCAAGCGCTTAGGCCACAGGATTGGAGGTTGGCATAATGGTTAAGGTGTTTACTTCACAGGTGCAAAGTAGCATGGCAAGGGTTAAAAGGCTGTCTGAGGTCATTAGCCTGGTAATCACCTATGAAATATTTAGCTCTACACATCATGGACACACCCTTTTCAACAGTTTTATCTAGATAATGTTCCTCTGAAATGACACTTTTCAGGTCTTTTGGATTCATGCATTTTCTAACCTTAACTGGCTTAATTACATTCACAGTACTGTTATGTCATGAAATAGGGTCTGTTTATTTTGTTACCACACCCATCTGCTCTATAAGTTTTAATTACTTCACAGTTATTTACCTTAGTACATCTGGAACTGTTTAGTGCACAGACGACTGGTAAAATTTGTGGATTTAATTTAAACCTTTATTAACCTAGAATGTAACAAAGATCCATGAACAAATCATTATAACTTTCAAATTATCAGCCTTATTCTCTGACCTATTATTTTTGGTCATGTTGGCCTTTACTGTTGCTCTATGGAACGGATTTTTCATATGATACTTAGTCTGTCACATCATTTTGATGTAAAGTTCATGCTCAAATGAGTGTCATTTCTGCTTCATAAACACACATTATCATCTGCTCTCAAAATATATGAATTATGCCCTACAAGAATGAGCAAATGCTGGCCTTTACCAATATGCAGTGAGATCATATTCTGATTTCAGGCACTCCTACTGTGCACAAAGACTGCATCTAGGAAAGAAAAAATAAATTTAAGCTTGTTTCCTGCCTTTCCTGTAAGTGGTCTAGACTGTTTGTAGGCTTCTGAGCCCCCAAGCCTTTCTGTGTTGGAGGGAAGCTTTCTAGCTTAATTTTGTTTCTTAGAACTAGCCAGTTTTCTAGTTTCAGCACTCTTATCTGTTTCTTTGAACTCGGCACTTGCTCAGAACTCGTTGTAAGCACTAAATAAGCTGCAAATTACTACAGCACTCAACTTTCCTCACTTGTCTAGAGGAAAGCAATTTTTAGTACTTAATAAATAAGCACCTATCCAGGCATGTCTAAGGGTCAGCTCCCGGTGATTTCTCCTGTCTACCTGATGAATTTGGGCATCTTGAGGCGATGCAGCAATTGCCTCATGTACACAGCAACCCTCTCCTCCTACCACCCAACACTACAACCTGTCAGAGATGCACTTATATAGCCAAACTGGAAGCAAAGCTCTCTTCACCCAAGACTGGACTAGACAGTCAAGAGGAGAAGGTAAACACTTGCACCACACCACACTCATCACATAGTCCTTCAAAACCTATACCACCAAAACACACACATAGAAACACAAAACACACACCTACATTCGCAGAGGCTCTCAATAGAAACCTGCCCAAGCATCAGGGACCTCCAAAGCAGAAACACAAGCAATTTCCACCCCCCCCAACACAACCCAAATAACACATAGCCCACAAACTCAGTGTGCCACTCAACCACAGCCCATAAGGCATAACAACATACCCAGCACTCTAGTCATAGGTGACAGTATAGTCAGGCACACTGATGTTCCACTCACCAGGTTAAACAAGGAGAAAGTTACTGTCAGATGCCTGTCAGGTGCCAGGATCTGCCACATAACGCACACACTCTGGTCACTCAACGACAAGTACAAATATGACACTGTCATTGTCCATGTTGGTGTGAATGACCTGAGACGTACCTCCCTGGACTACATGAAAAGAGACATGGAGGAGATCTCTGATCTTGTAGCCCAGGCAGGTATGATCCTAGCCCTGAGTAGCATCCTGCCATCACCCAGAATGATACCACAGTACAAGGACAAAATGATTGACTTCAACAATTGGCTAAGCTTCTGGTGTCATTCTAAGGGGATCCAGTATTTGTCTGCCTGGGACGACATGATCGACAGACCATGATGCTTTGCCAGAGATGGCCTGTACCTGTCGCCCTTGGGATTCTGGATACTGCCTAAGGCTCTTGCCACCCGTATAGTGCCTTTTTTAGGCAAGGTTCATATGACAAATTTACCACCATAACAGGTACAAGCAAGCAAAATCTGAGGATAATGCTACTCAATGTTAGAAGCCTAAACCTCAAAATGCACTCACTCAAGGCACTCCTTAAAATGGAGAGGATTGACATCTGTGCAGTGACAGAGCCTGGTTCAAAGCTCCAGAGAGCACCCCTGCATTACCAGGCTATAATTCATACCACACCTCTTGACCACCTAACCCGGAACGAAGCACTAAAGGTGGAGGTGTGTCCATACTCATTAAGGATATCCACATCTCCAGGCTAGTTGCACAGCATAATGCATCCGAGATTATCCAAGTACAACTAACTCTGGGCAAGACCGCAATCCAAATTGGAGCTCGCTACAGACCCCCCACCATGCCCCAGGATTCCCACTCCTCATTTCTTGATACACTGGAAAGCATTAGGGTACAACCCAACACCCTAATAATGGGCAATTTCAACTAACCCACCATTAACTGGGAAAACTACTCATGTACTAACTCTTTTGCTCAACATTTTCTGGAATTCATAAATTCCTATGCCTTGGATCAACTTATTCACACCCCCACCAGGAACAGCAATATCCTAGACCTGGTCATTTACCAAATCGGGCAACCAGTGTTCCACCCCAGAGGTCAATTCCTTGTTGGTCAGATCCAACCACAAGCTAATCACCCTAGACATCCACATCCCACCCCCAATTAGTGAAACCACTGTAAAAAACTTCTCCAAAGCCAACTTCACACTACTTAAGACAGACGTGGCAGACTTCATGACACCAATACAGACGGACAATAGAGGTACGACTGCTGAATCCTACACAAATGCACTTTATAAGCACTTACACGAGTGCATGGATCATGCTATCCCTAATATAACCAAGATGCTATCCTCCAAAAAAAGGAAACCAATCTGGTGGTCCTCTGCCATAAACAAACTCTACAATAGAAGAAAGAAACTGTTGCAAAAAAGAGTAAAATCCCATGACTGGAGGAACTCCCTGGTTAACCTCAGTAAGAAGCTGAGATCCCTCATAAAATCCTCCAAAGCTAGTTACAAAAACAAAATTGCCACTGACTCTAAAGGCAACCACAAATCATTATATAGCTATGTCAAGAATCTCAATGGCAACACTCAGATCTGCTCTGTGTTACAGCACAATGGCACTAAATATACAGAACCAACTGATATTGCCAACATCCTGGCAGATAGGTTCAGTGCTAACTTTACCCCCCCCTCACCCCCTAGAGGGCCAATCTCTATACCGGAAGAATGCAAAGTTCCTGTAATCATGGCTGCACAGGTAAAAAACACACTCTCCAAAGCCAAGAACACAGCATCCATGGGATCTGACAATATCCCAGGCTGCATTCTACATGAACTACAGAATGAACTGTCACCCTACTTAAGTACCATGTTCAATCATAGCCTCACCTCAGGCTTTGTGCCCACTGAATGTTGCACCATGACTGTTATTCCATTCCACAAAGGGGGAGCTATGACGGACCCCAGGAACTACCGCCCCATTAGCCTGACGAGCTTGGTCTGCAAGCCCATGGAATGCATCATCATGGAACTCATAAACAAAGACACTGGTAATCTCCAACTTTGGACCCTACCCAGTTCGGGTTTGTAAAAGGCAGATCATGTCTCCTAAACCTGACATGACTTCTTTGAAGCAGTCACCAAAGCCATAGATGAGGGTAAGGTGGTTCACACAGCTTATCTAAATCTCACCAAGGTTTTTGACACCATCCCCCACTCTGGAATTATAGATAAGCTCACTAAACTAGGTATAAATCCCTATGTCACAAGATGGGTTGCCAACTGGCTCATGGCCAGAACCCACACTGTGAAAGTAGCAGACTCCAAATCCGACAAGACCAGTGACACGTGTAGTACCACAGGGTTCAGTCCTGGGTCCTCTCCTGTTTGGTATCTATTTCTCTGAAGTACAGGCTAACACAGAAGGTCTTTGGCTAACAAAGTTTGCAGATGACTGCAAAATAGAAGCTATAATCAAAACTCCTAATGATGTGGACATACTACAAAAGGGCCTCACTGAGACAAATGCCTGGTGTCAAAGCCATGGCCCGAAGCTCAATGCCAAAAAGTGTATTGTCATCCCCTTTGGTAAAAACTCTGTACCCATGAACTACCACATAAGTGGTAGTCTACTTAACGCCAAAAGTCTGATAAGAGACCTTGGGACACAGGTGGACAGTAGTCTCTCCTTTGATAATCACATCGCCACAATGGTCAGGAAATCCTTCTATGTGGCTCACCTCATCACAAAAGGTTTCTCATCCAGAAAAAAAAGAGGTTATTGTTCCCTTTACTCATCACTCATTAGACCCATTATAGAGTACAACACCCCTTTTGGTATGTACCTCACAAGACATCTACAACAACTGGAAAGGCCACAGAAATACCTCACAAAGAGGATTACTGGCCTCAAACAGATTCCCTATGCAGACCGTCTAAAAAAACTCCAGCTTTACTCCGTCGCATATCATCTACTCAGAGGCGATCTATGTCTAACATATAAAGCTATGTCAAACCCAGAGCTGTTGGACATGCTCCACTTAAAAAAATCCCTATCCCTCCGAGCTACATGCTCTAGGGACATAAACCTTGTCACCACAATAAACAGAACATGCTGGGGGGATAGATTCCTGTCCCAGAGACTTCCCATACTCTGGAACAGACTACCTATCTGTGTCAAACAGAGCTCCTCATTAGCACTCTTCAAGAAAAATCTTGATTATTGGATGGGAAATAGGGAATTCACCCCAGAGATCACTTCTGTGGCTCTGCTCGACAGGGGCACAGGAAAATAATTTTATTGGGTGGCGAAAGCCAGGGTAGCTTTTTGTCTAGGCTTATATAGGCCCTAGGGCTAATAGCCTAGTACCTACATATGAACCTATGCAAAGCATGCATTACATGAATGTGCAAGTGTTTGGTTTCCTGAGTATGTAAGCTTTCACTGACAGCATACTGCCCCTTGGTGCTCTGAGGCTGCATTTGTACACAATGTGCATGCATAAGTATGTACAATTATTCATAAGCAGGTCTTTTCTGAAATTTGGGCTGCTACCATGACACAGTTTGAAATAAAAGCTTGTATGCTCTGTTTCTGCAGATAAACCATAGCTCTTTTTGGCTTACTGCTATACAATTATGACCTGAGTAAATAAAAGGAAAACAATGTGTATTATAATAAATGTCATGGTAAAGCAGGTGCATTTGATGGCATCCAAATCTGCCCTTTCCCAAAGATTAAAACTTTAATTAATTCAGTAGTTTAGACTGCTTCAATCCAAATGTCTGAGTCAACTCAAACAGATGACAATTTTCTATCATCGGTTATGTTTGGTAATGAAGCAAGTGGGGGCTTGGGTGAACACAGTAGGTTAGGAGAATTATCGATTAATTTGACAAATTTTGAGAATGAAAGAGATACTCTATTGGGAGAGAATGTATTGAATGATGTTATGTTATACAAAGCAGATAAATCATTCCCTGTGGCTAATTTGACAATAAATCAGGGTAGAGGTGATTCAGGTACTATATTTAGCAAAAATTGATTCTGTGTCTACAAATATATGTTTATGGAGTGACTTAGAAGAATGTTCAATTGATCATTCTTGTACTCACTCTCTTAAGACGTATCATCATAGAGCTATAGGTGGAAATTAATAATAATTAATACTAATGGTAAAGGATGAGTCTTTTGTCTATAATTCTAATTATAACACTAATGTTTACAAGTGTGTGTTAATAATTGGGGACCCATTATTAAGACATGTAAGGAGCATTATTCTCAGAATAAACAGAGAACAGGTCACTGCCTCATCACTTATGTGGTAGCAATATCTCAAATTTATAAGATAGTATCATATCCTTATTTACAAAAGGAACAAGATATGACCTTGTCATTGTTGTGTGTGAATACAGCGATGTAGGAAGAACTAATTATGATATATTACAAGTAGTTGTAAATGGCACTATTGACTTGAGTAAAATTTAAAATTTAAGTTGGTTTTCAGTGATATTCTTCCAATTCCAAAATTAGACAACAAACAAGGTCCTTCACAAATTGGATAAGGTGCAAATCTTTACATAGTTATGTTCAACTATTCTATCTCTGGGAATTGTTTGATGAAAAAATTACATTCTTTAGTAAGGACAAGTTGCACTTAAGTAATTTAGGCAATAGGGCAATTTGCATTCATTTGACTATATTAATTAAAATGTGTTAGAGTCAAGTCATTGATTGTCAGTAATAATAATAAGGAAAGCTTGAAAATGTCTTCTGTTAAATGCTCACAGTTTAAATAATAAATTAGAAGATTTAGAGGCCTATATAGCTGATACTAGGACTGATGTGTTATTGATTACAGAATCTTGGTTCAGTTGCAATAACAAACCAATGGCAGTACAAGATTTCTCTTGTCATCACAATTTTAGAATTGATAGGAGAGCAGGTGGGGTATCTATCTTTGTAAAGAGTATGATATGGTCTCTGAACTTCTCAATGTGAGTGCTGATATCACTGAAACTAAAATTGATATATTAATATTTTACTGGTTTACTAGTGTTTCAAAAGAGATGGATAAGCAACTTTTAAATCTTATCAGGGAAGAGCTTTCTGGATAAGGTGGATTTAATTGCTGGGGACCTAAATGCCCCTAATCCACATTGGGTAAGCCTGCTACATCATCAAAGACATTAAATTTTTGGATAACTGAAAGTCTGACAAATGGCTATATTCAAACAGAGAATGAGGCAACTAGAGGAACTAAATTATTAGATGTTTGGATCTCTAAGAAATTAAATCTGGATGGTTGTAACACAGGTTCTGAGAAGGGAAGCTCTGACTACTTAAGCGTAAGATTTAAGGTTGTTTTACATGTGATTAAGCATTATGAAATGGTGAAATAAATTTATCAGTTGGACTTTGAGTTGATTAAGGAGGCTATTGAAATTTGGGACTGGTATGTTAGTTTTGAAAATAAAGATATAAGTGAAAACTTAATAATTTGATAGACTATAATATCCCAGTTGGTGTGAAAATACTCTGTAAAGGAGATAGACATCCCTGGTGGAGTTTGAAGTTATCGAAACAAAGAAGGAAAAGATATGTTTGTGGAGAAAATTTGAAAATTCTCATTCATTTTCAAATAGAAACAATTACAGCAAATTCAGAAAAATGTACCTCATGGCTGTTAAAAGACAAAGATCTAATTATGAGGTATATTTAACAGGTAATCTGAAGAATAGTAACAAGTGCTTGTTTAAACACTTAAGACATTATAGTCTAGATGATTCTTCCAGTATAGTATTGGCAGATGGGTTCTAAACAATCACAAACTCAAATGTATTACTGAACTTGTTTTCAGATGGCTTGTTTAGCAATTATTCCCAAGGGATCGTGAGAATGATTTACCTATATTAGTTAGAGGCTTTTGTCCCAATATGAATGAGGAAATGGTAAAGCTAGCCTTATCTGAATTAAATCAAAATTCAGCAGATGGATGTGATGGTCTTAATGGATATTTCTTAAAAAGAATATCTGAAAGTTGAATACATGATTAATTTATTTATTCCAAAAATAATTGAAGGAACCATTTGTTCTGAACTGTGGAAAGAAGCTATAATAGTTCCCATTTTTAAAGTAAACCAGGAGATACATTAGAGAACTACTGACCTATTAGTTTGACTGGCATATTGGGTAGATGCTTTGAGAGGACATAGTGGCTTTCCTGTAAGCAAGTTCTGGACTCTGATATCCATCAACAGGGATTCCTTTCAGGGAGATCATGTGTCACTAATCTGATACGTTTTTAGAGAAGATTGTTAGCTCACTGGATAACTCACTATCCATGTGGATCTAGCTAAGGCTTTTGACTCCATCCCCCAACAGTTATTAGGACTTTAATGAGAACTGACAACTGTGGCTAGTTAGCTAAATGGGTATCCAAATGGCTACTGGATAGAACCTACAAAGTGAGAATTAAAAATTCCTGCTCCAAGTATAGATTGATGGCCAGAGGAGTGCCTCAGGGTTCAATCTTGGGGCCCCTATAATTTGGTCTAGTGATGTTAGAACGTCCAAAATCTAACTCTGTATGGTTAAGTAAGTTTGCCAACAATATTAAGATAGGACAGGCAGTAACTAATACTTCCATTGGTATCTATTTCAATCTTACTTGGATAACCTACATCAATAAATAACAACCAAGGGCATGCAATTTAACTATGGAAAATGTACCATTTTACATTTTGGGCATAATAATAATAATCCATATCCTTATACCCTGGGCAATCCAATTTATGTTTCTTCTGTGGTAATGAGAGATCTAGGTATCACAGTAAATATAAATCTTAACTTTGAATTGAATGTGGCAAACAATATTAGGAAATGTTATGGACTTATGAGGAATGTCCTTTGATGTTTCTCATGAAGATATAGTCAGGTATTACTAATGATAATTTACAAGTATAAGACCGATTATTGAGTATGGGAGGGCCTTTATGGCATTAAATGTTTTGCAACTGAATAAGTTGGAACAGATTCAGAAAACCTTTTACAAGACAGCTTGATAGCTGTCATAACTTATCCTACAAAGAAAGATTGGTATATTTGTCTTTGTACTGTTTGGCTTACCAGTTCCTAAGAGGTGACATTATTATGCTACACAGATGCCTTAAGAAGAAATTATTGGCTGCCACATTATTGTACAAGGAATAAAGTTTACATGTAAGAATTCCTATTTCCAATTCAAAGTTAAATATATATATTTTTTATTTTAGGACAGGAAGGATATGGAATTCATTATTTAGACATGTAAGACTGGCAAATAATTTATCGATATTTTAATGGGGTTTTCTAAAATTTTATATTCTGTAGTGATGCCTATTAGGCAAACCTTAAATTGGCCACTATATGCCCTATGTTTGTTAGTTTATTAATTGAACAATTGTATTCTGTTAGCATATGGCATAAGTAAGTTAAAATTGTTTTTAAAACCTTTAGCATGGCTTGTAAATTCCTTTCTGAGTGCAGTTTCTGTCAAGAAGTTACATTCTATGCTTAAAACATTTTAGCCATCACTTTCTATTGTAATTCCTTTTCTAGCACTGTGCTCCTAATCATTTCGGAAGTACTCAGTCTCTTGACTGAACTGTATGAATTTCTGTTTGATCAATTACTTGCAAAATATTTCTCTATTCACTGTTTCATATTCCTTGATTAATATGTTTATTTTGTATTTTATTTTTTTTTTAATTTATTTACCAGGGTAGAGCACTGATTACGAGTGACCAATTTCATGCTCAGCCTGGGAATGCAAGGAAAATCAGAATTACATTCAGTGAGAGACAGCAAGAGTATAATGAAAATCCTGATCTGTAAAATAACATTGTAAGGTAATGAAAATATAAAGACCATATACAGCTTTAATCTACATTATTTACAATAAATCAAGATGAACCTCATCTAGAGAGTGAGGTGTCTGTGTGAAAATTCTAACTATGTGTTGTCTAAGTGGAAATGGTAGGACAGTTGAGTGGAGTGAAGGATGTTAGAGTTTGTGAATAGTTGGAAGGAGAAGTTATATTAAGCAAAGGATTATGTCAGGAAAAGGTATAGATTGCTGCAATAAAACATGCCATATGAGACAGAAAATAAGAGTGTTACTAGTAAAATAAAAAGAGTGATGTAGCTCAGGTTAGGTGATATGGTTGCATAAGAGACAATAGCATTTGCATAATAAGAGGAGGTGGTCCTACAGCTAAATTTAGGGCAAGATGATGTCTCTTTTATTTGTGGGTAAATGCTGTCTCAGCATTTGGGACATAGTATAGAGAAGCACTGATCTGTACAATGGATTTTAGTTTTGGGGGTTGCAGTGTGGGCGTTAGAGTGCTTATAGTTTCTGAGGCTGTAAGAAGAAGGTTGTCCAATTTAGTTGCTAGGTACAGAAGGTTAAGTGGACTTGGAGTTGAACAGTTGGGATTATAGGATTAAACAGGAAGCTATTTTGCTTTTCCAATGTTTTACAGTGGTGCTCATTTTTAGTAGACTGGGTAATAAATTTATAGTTTTTTTTGGTCATTGCTTGAACATATTTGTGTTTTTTTGTTGGCACAATGGCTATAAAGGGAGGCTGTTTTCAAGTTGGAAGGCTAGAATGCCTTTACCTATAACTGTTCTAGAGGTTTTAGTAAGAAGGGACAATAAGTAATCATGACTTTATGCCTTTTAGTAATAAGTGATAGAAAAGTAAGTTGTTGTCAACAAGGTCAAAGGCTTTTATAAGGTCAATAAAAATGGTGCCAGTGAGAGGGCCTCTGTCCATAGCTAGTAGCATTTGATTGGTTAGGATACATAGGGCTGCAAGTGTGCTCCAACCAGAGCAGAACCTGTGTTGTTCATGGGAGAGGAGGTTGTAGCTAGTGATGTATTAGGTGAATTGAACACAGACAATTTTTTCAATCAGTTTGCGTGGTGACTGGAAGATAAAGGCTGGTCAGTACTGGGAAATTTTGATGGAGTTAGGTTGTTTTGGAATTGGGCTGATAATGAATATTTTCCATATATTTAACACTCCCACAATTGAATTCCAAGCAACACTCCTACTCCCACATCTCTCCCAGCCTTTATTTCTTATCTCCTCAACTTTGCAGCAAACCCCTCATTCTTACTACTGACTACACCTTACTCTACAAACATAATCACCTAACACAGCTTCCTCCCCTTTTTCTCTCCATGCTGAAAGACTCTTTCACAAATTTATTCTTTTCTTCTTTTCCGTTATACATTCAGGTGACATCCACCCCAATCCAGGTCCCTCCTCTTCTAAAAGCCTCCACTTAACCACTATTAACTTTCATTGCATCTGTAACAAAACCTCCAAATATCATGCCTGGCTAATCCAAAATAAAACACATATCCTAGCTGCTACTGAAACTTGGCTAAAACTATATATCCAAAACTCTGAATTCCTATATCCTAATTTCAATGTAATCAGGGCTGACAGACAACACAAAAAAGGATGTGGTGTCCCCTTAATTTACCCAAATACCTTTAACATGTCCACCTTTCCTAATTTTATCCCACACTTCCATAAAGTTCAGTTCTTAATTTCATTCCTTGACATTAACAATTCCAAAAAACTCTGTATTATAGTCATTTATATTCCACCAGGAAATAACATCCCAGTTCTGGAAGACATTCTTTCCTGGATTTCCCACACAATAAAAAATGAAACTTATATTTGGTGATATGAATATTGACTGGGCTGCTACTTTCACTACCCAATCTTCTAACCGCATAAATCTATTCCACTTTACTCAATTCATTCTACTACTAGATATAACTTCAAAACTAATAAAGGCTCGATTCTAGACTGGATCCTGGTCTCAGATCCCTCTAAATATCCAGTTGCTGGCACCCAAGCAAGTTCCTTTAGTGATCATCTCCCGGGCTACACCATTCGTAACTGCACATCTCTCTCAAAAGCCCATAATATCAGGAGTTACACAAAACTTATCAAAATTCTGTCCGCATAAATTCAACACTATCCTAAGTAGCTAAAACTGAAACTGTCTTAAAACCTTGCCACTAGATGACACCCTTCTTTATTTCAGTAACTCCTTTCTAAGCATTCTCCATAGCTTGGCACCTACTAGATCTGTTAGAATTAAATCCAACCATGCCCATTGGCTATCTAAATCCACTAAAGAAATCATGAGAAATAGGGACAAAGCCTGGAAGCACTGGCTGAATTCTGATACTCCCTCCAACCTTATCCATTACAAACAACTTCTTAACCTCTCTAAACAACTTTTTCCAAAGACAAACAACAGTACTTCTGGAACCTACAATTAAATAGGAAACATAACCCCAAACTCTTCTGGTCTTCCATCAATAATCTCCTGAACCCTGGCACTAAAACCAATCCCTGTCCTTACCCTAACATGCACCTGACCTTATTGCCTCAAAATTTAACTCATATTTCATCAACACTATAGCTAATCTTACCACCTCTTTTTCCTCACCTCTACCAAGTAATCATCACCTTAAGTCCTCCTCCTCTTCTAATCTACCTCACAATACCTCAACTCCAAACACTTCCATGCAAAACTGTAACAAATCCCCCTCCCAAATTGAATTTAATCTCTCCCCTATTACCACTTCCTATATAAAAAACTCTTGCTGAAGCTAAAACCCTGCTCCAACTCAGCTGACAGTATTCCTGCCAAATTCCTTGTGATCGCTGCTGACACAGTAGCCTATCCTATCAGCATTCTAATCAATAGATCTATCCAAGAATCATATGTTCCCTGTCTTTGGAAAAAAGCCATTGCCCTACCCCTCCATAAAGGTGGCCCTTCCTCTGATATTTCAAACATCTGAACCATTGCTCTTCTATCTCCTATATCTAAAATTCTCAGAAATGTGTCCAAAAACAACCAGTCCACTACCTGCTAAACAACAACATCATCTCCCCAACCCAACATGGAGTCCATCCTGGGCACAGTACTTCTACTGCACTAATATCCTTCTTAGATGCCATTAACAAAATCCGTGACTGTGGCCATATAGTGTCTGCTCTCTTTCTAGATCTATCTAAAGCATTTGACACTATATCCCATACTATCCTCCTCTCTCAACTTTCTTCCATAGGTCTTTCTTCTCAATCTCTTAACTGGTTTAAAAGCTATATCTCAGATAGGCAGCATGCCATCAAATGGCAGCACTCTATCTCTCCCTACATCCATAACCCCACTGGCATCCCACAAGGTTCAGTCCTTGGTCCCCTTCTACTTAACATATTCAAAAACAACCTACACCAAGCTGTACCACATACCTCCCTACTCCAGTATGCAGACAACTCAACCATAGTCTGCTCCACACCCAACCCCAGTATCCTACAACAAATGACCCAAAAAACTTTCTCTACTGTTGAATCTTGGATCTACAAAAATCATCTTTCTTTAAATGCCAAAAAAAAAAAAAAAAAAAACTAATGATGTTTACCCCTAGAAAACACTGCTATCAATAAACTAGACTTTAACATTCTCTCACTGAACTCAATACAAATTTAACTCATAGCAAGTACAAAACTTTTAGGAGCCATAATAGATGACAATCTAAAGTTTGATTTACATATCCAATCCAACATCTCGAAAACCCACAAAAAACTAAGGCTACTCTACAGGCATAATAAATTTCTCTCCCCATCAACAAAACAAGCCTTAGCCCTCTCTTATCTAATTCTCTCTTTAACCTATGGTGCACGCTTATTAATTAATCTGCAGTCCTGTCTGAAACAAAAATTAGTCTTGCTACAGCAAGATCACCAAATTTGCTTCTAACTGGTGTTATTCTACCATTCACTGTATAGCCTTAAGAAATCTCCAGTGGCTCAGATTTCCTCATTACCTACTACTCCTTCAACTAACTACCTCTCGCAAGCTAATTCTAAAACCCCAAAACTGCCCTGCACTCAGCTCCTTATTTTCCCCTTACTCCCCCACCAGGTCATTACAATCAGAAAATCAAAACCTACTACAAATTCACAAACCTAACCTACCTGCAGGTAAACTCTTATACTCCTGGATCATTGCCAGATTTTGGAACAATCTCCCCTCCTCTGTCCATTCTGACCAACATCCTGTTAACTTCAAAACTGACCTCCACAAGCACCTTCTCTCCAATTGGATCTGCAACTGTTCGACCCTGACTTATCCTATCACTTAAATCCCTTTCCCCTAGACTAAGACCTAGTATTGCCTTTTTAACTATCTAACCACCTAAACTACACTTTTCCTCCACTAGAATTATCCCTGACACATTATCAACCTTTACTAGCTCATTTATACTTACTTTAAGCATACCAGCTACTAACTATAACCTTATATAGCCTTACGCACACACATTCACTGCTGTTATTAAGAGCTAAATCTCATTTAGTCAGAGGTTTTCTTCTCAAGTTATGTTTTTATGCCATATTGTATTCTGGTTAGGATTCATAGAGGTGTGCAGCATGCCTTGCAGTGGTGGTCGCTGCATAAATCATCTGGAAACTAATTGGGTACATAAAAGGCAAGCGCTAGCACAAGCATACTGAGTGAAAGACCCCATAATGTAGCATGTGGGCAGTGCTATCAGGCAAAGTAGAATTATAACAGATTAGACGAGAATCAGTGCTACAGTAGTACTCATGGGAAACATGCATGACATCATAACAAAGGTGTACACTCTGTTACCAAAACAGTATGAGCAGTTACAATCAATGCCATAGAAAACATGCATGACATCATAACAAAGGTGTACACTCAGTTCCCAAAACAGTATGAGCAGTTATAATCAATGCTGAATCAGATAACAGTATGGGAAACATGCATGACATCATAAGAAAAGTGTACACTCTGTTCCCAAAACAGTATGAGCAGTTACAATCAATGCTGAGCCAGATAACGGCATGGCAAACATGCATGACACCATAACAAAGGTGTACACTCTGTTCCCAAAACAGTATGAGCAGTTACAATCAATGCTGAGCCAGATAACGGCATGGCAAACATGCATGGCACCATAACAAAGGTGTACACTCTGTTCCCAAAACAGCATGAGCAGTTACAATCAATGCTGAGCCAGATAACGGCATAGCAATCATGCATGACACCATAACAAAGGTGTACACTCAGTTCCCAAAACAGTATGAACAGTTATAATCAATGCTGAATCAGATAACAGTATGGGAAACATGCATGACATCATAAGAAAAGTGTACATTCTGTTCCCAAAACATTATGAGCAGTTACAATCAATGCTGCATTAGATACAGGCATGGGAAACATGCATGACATCATAACAAAGGTGTACACTCTGTTCCCAAAACAGTATGAGCAGTTACAATCAATGCTGAGCCAGATAACGGCATGGCAAACATGCATGACACCATAACAAAGGTGTACACTCAGTAACAAAGGTGTACACTCTGTTCCCAAAACAGTATGAGCAGTTACAATCAATGCTGCAGCAGATACAGGCATAGAAAACATGCATGACATCATAACAAAGGTGTACACTCAGTAACAAAGGTGTACACTCTGTTTACAAACAAGTGAGAGTCAGATAAAATGTATGCTGCAGCACAGTAGATCATAAGCATGATGACATGCATGACATCATAAGAAAAGTGTACACTCTGTTCCCAAAACAGTATGAGCAGTTACAATCAATGCTGAGCCAGATAACGGCATGGCAAACATGCATGACACCATAACAAAGGTGTACACTCAGTAACAAAGGTGTACACTCTGTTCCAAAAATGGGAAACATGCATGACATCATAACAAAGGTGTACACTCTGTTCCCAAAACAGTATGAGCAGTTATAATCAATGCTGCAGCAGATAGAGACGGCCCATATCACAAAGAAGGCAGAAGGTCAGCATAGTACAGCATGCAACAGGGCCAACAATGTTGATGTGCACACCAAAGTGGCCAATCTGTGTATTGTATAAATGAGGAGAAAAAGGGGTAGATAGGAAAGTAAGAATGGAGAGTACAACAAGCATTGAGCAAAGCTCAAGAGTATGCAATGTAGAACAAATCACGAATGAAAAAAAATGGTCTAGGCACACTGAGAACGACTATGAATTAATTTATTGTAATAAAACTTAATACACAAGCGCTTTCACCCTGCCAAAATGCAAGACTTCTTCAAGTGAATGAAACTAGCTAAATTTCATCTCTTTAAATACCCTTGGCCCCCTAAAAGACACCAAATATTATTAATGGTATATACCTTCCCCTTATTTAAAACATCAACAGCAGCAATTTAATACATTTCATAATATGTAGTACATATTTTATAAATCACATGATTTAAAGTGCAACATCTCAATTTGAGGTAAAATACAGTGCTTGTAAACCAGAACAGTCTAACTGAAATAAAAGTAAAATAAAAGTAAAGATAGTAATCATACATCTACCCTCCTGCAATAATTTGTTAAAATTACAATTTCTTTGCTTTTTTAACCAAGTATGGTTTAATGAATATGTGGTCATTTAAACCCAGGGGGTTGTTTCCGTTCACTTTTATCTGCCAGTATGTCTCCCCTCTTTAGCTAGTTTCATTCATTTGAAAAAGCCTTGCATTTTGGCAAGGTGAAAGTGCTTGTGTATTAAGTTTTATTACAATAAATTAATTTATACCCATTCTCAGTGTGTCTAGACCATTTTTTTCATTCGTTGTTACTGGCATTTCACGGTCTCCATCCTATTTTGGTTTTAATGTAGAAGAAATGTTATGGGAAAGAGGAGTATTTTATACTGGGAAAGAATATCAATTTCATTACTAAAACAGAATGATAGATTAGAAAGGTAATGAGGTATGGCTTGAGTGGGATAGGTGAGAGGGATTGTAGCAGGTGCAGACAGGCAAATGTAGAATGCAGACGACTAACATACTAGGGTAGTGTACCTTGAAAAGGTGTTGTGGACACTGGATGGACACATACAGATAGAAGGTAGGCAAGACAATGCTGATGGGTAAGACAATGCCATAGAAGAGAGAGGTAAAGCTGTGATGGGGATATGGTGGTTCTCTGGATATGCAGACTTCCAGACAGGCCCAGAGGGCAACATACCCTGACATCACTAACCTAGACAGCCAATGTCATAGGTCATTCAACAAAACAACAGGATACCAGAACACACAGCCTCAGGATAAAAACCTTTATTACAGAGCAGTCATAGATCAGTTCCTCCTCTGTTGGCACAATGGTCGGTCATTTAGTTGAGCAACTTGCCAGGTCACTATAGAATGTGCTGTATATTGCCAATGCTGGCGTCCAGATGCCTGAGCACCTCACCAGTTACAAGCTTCCAGACCTGAAACCACGGATTACAACCCTGGCCACATACAGAACAGAAGACTTCACCCCCACAAAATGATGAAATAGAGGGCAGCATGGATCCCCCTCTCCTGAGATGCAGTCAGAGAAGGCACTGGTAACCTAGCAGTATCCATCAAAACTGGCAGGGACTGAGGAAAATAAAGCTGTGCCACATCCTTTGCCTCAACTGGAACTGCATATTGGAGAGCCAATAAGAAGAAAGTAAGGTGTGTGTGTGTGTGTGTGTGTGTGTGTGTGTGTGTGTGTGTGTGTGTGTGTGTGTGTGTGTGTGTGTGTGTGTGGCCTAACAGCATTGCAGTTGCACACATGAATAGTATACAATGCATATCCACTGAGCTGACTGGAAAAGTGTTCCTGTCTTTTTCTGCAACCAACCAACCATATTTATTTCAGGATACTCAACTGTTGGAAAATAAATGGAACACTGTTAAGTAAAGTTGGAAAATACATAGCAGAGTTGGAGATAAATGCCCCCAAAGAAAAAAAGGTACTGCATCTCCTACTACATATCCTGAAGTCTGTCTCCTACTGGTGAATCAAGTCAGGATGGTACCACCTTGGGTCATTGTATCAGTGCCTGCATTATCTTTCTGTACAGGTGATATCATTGGCATCAAGCAGGCACCAGTGCCAGGCTGAAGAAGAATAGGAAAAGCCTACTCTCACTGGCACACCATGCAGGAGCCTTGTGATTCATATCAGATAAAATAGCCATGGACACTCGGTCAGTCCATTTGAGGAGCAATATGGTAAGCCTATGTGGCTGGTTTCATATTTCTGAATCAAGTGTTGCACAATGTACTGCATACATGGTGTAGTCAAGTACATATACCCACTAAATAGCATACATTGTGTGCAGGTTTACCAGCAAGGATATGATCACTCAGGGATGCCATTGCCTAGAAAAGTTTATCATACTGCAGGTCCTCCGCATACATAGCATGCACCTAATGGCCAAAGATGGTACAGACCAGCAGATGAGGGCTTATATCAGGCAGAGCATAACAACAGGTGCAAAGCATATTCTACATAGGCGTCACCATAACTCTTGCACTACACCTTATGTGTAGTTTGGTGATGCAAGTGCAAACACTTACAACATACACCACTATGGAGCCAGTAAGTGTGCTCTGTGGCATTCATGAATACATGCAGATATTGCACAGGGGCCTGAAGTAATAATACAATGAGATGATAGTGCTGCTAAGTTCATTGGTGACAAGTGTTGCCTCAGTGTGTGCACTGCCATGACACAGTACAACTGCCATCCAGTCTGGATCTACTTACTATGGATTCCATTAACAAGAGTGAGTGGAGACATGAGGTGTACATGTCCATTTAAAAAGATACAAAATTTTGCAGCAACACCATCTGTGTTGCATGCTGGCATATGGCCTGCTTTCCCTAGCTGTGGGTGAAGACATTCGTTGGGCTGTACCCAAGTAATTGTTCCTCAAAATGGCCAGGCAAGGTTCTACGTTTCAGCCCCATCCATGCCACAGAATGGATCATCCCTGACATGTGTATCCAGCAAAGTGAATGCTGACAATGATTATGTATTGGTACCACAACCTTATCATCAGATGATATGATATCTCTCACCCAACAATTGCTCAGGCTAAGACTACATCACAAGACTCTGCCCCACATTGTAGTCATCCAGTCAACTGTCCTTGTGCTCCCACCACTTCTGCAAATGAGTATAATTGTGCCCCTCCAACCCCCTTACCCTGTGTGGGTTTATTACTGTCTGAGCTACAGTGAGGTGAGACTATGCACTGTTATGTACAGCCTGAGAGTTATAGCATAAATTATATTATTCTGCATTGTCTATTTCATATCCCATACCTGTTGACCAGATGCTACTGCTTTGCCAGTAGTCATTGTATTGCATTCATCACTGCCTCAGCTGTGGTATCACTACTCCATTCTCTTTCCCTGCATTTCTTCACTTCCCTACAACTGCTGATATCTCACTTACAACATAGCCTGACATGGTGCTATCCAGTAGCACTGCCTGTTTTTTCAGGACCCTTTTGTGCAGCATGGCACACACTACTAATACTTTACTGAATATTCTGATCTATACTGTAATGTATCAGAGATGTGGAATCTGTCCTAACAAAGTCTAAAGACTCTTTCCACAATGTTTCTTGTTTTGTCAGAGACCATGTTGTTTGACATTTCTGCCACTGTGTCTGAGTTCAAAATGGAGGTCATCATCCATGACTCAAAGGCATATTCATCATCACCTGCAACACACAAGGCACATTATATGTGGCCTGCCTGCAGGAGATGCATTAACTGTTATGTATAGGACATTTTACTATGTATGTATGGGCACCAACCAACCAAGTGACCCTGTGGGAAGGCTCCTCCCAGGAACCATTGGTGTAGGTCAGATGTGTGACAAGTGTGTGAATTATGTAAACTGCACTGGTGGCACAAGGACATATTAGACGTTATAGATCACCTGGTAGTTCAAGGACTGGCAGCCATTCCACTTTATGTATCTCTGTCCCTCAGGACAAAGTGGAGTCTTAAAAGCAACATGGGTACAATCTACATTACTCAGAACCTCAGCAAAGTGTGCAGCCATTTAGAATGCACACATGGTGTTGGTTTTCTCCTTTGATGTCCCTGGGAACTAGATATACTTCTCCATGTGTCATAACATATTGTCAAAGAATTAGTTAGGTATTCACAAGGCAGAGGCTTGCAGTATACCTAATGCATTCTCTCTACATTGCTGAAAGGTGCCTGTAGTCACGATGGACAATACCTGGTATACCTTTGTGTCCTCAGGTATAGTCATACCACTCATATCCCTCTGTTGTGCTAATGGCTGATATAGTTTGTGAAGATCCAACAACACATCCCAGATGACAATGAAGTAAGTGATTACCTGCTGATCTGTCAGATGTTGACATGCGAGTTGCTGCTTGAATAGATTGATTTGCATGAGTTGTCACACAAGAGCACTGGTTCTGATGGAATATACCAAGAAATGATAACAAACTGTTGTTGATGCAATGTATAGCATGGCTTCTGCTATCTGCTTTATAAATCACATCATTAAACTTGTCTGGAATGGCACATAGCACTATTATTTCATATTTCACTGATCTACTCTATCTGAGTATCTTGCACTTGTATATTTCATGTTGTTCACTTGCAGGGGGTTTCTTATTTACATGTCATTACACACTCAATTACATGTATTGCATATCACAACAGTTTCAACCATTGTACTTTCATATTAGTGTCATTAGATCAACCACACCCTGCTGCATATGTCTAATACCGGCAATATTTTGTGCCAATTACTGCTCTGCATAGCTTGAGTATTACAGATGAATCGTATTATTTTATGATGGCTATGTTATGGACTGCCCATACCTGTGAACCAGACAACATCCCTTTGTCATTGAAAAACAATCTGTGAATCCCAGCCACTTTCTCTGATTAAGAAATAGTGCAGCTCACCAAACTTACATTTTTTTATCTCAGTGTCTCAACTTAGTTACATATACATTAATAGATTATTGTGGCCTTTGATTTCTGGTTGCAAAAGCAAATGATGAATGTATGACAGATTTTCCTTAGAGTCATAGTATAGTTTGAATCTTTCATTTATGACTGCTAAATCAGTTTACTTCTCTTAATTAGGCAGGGACTGTAGTGTAGCCTTTCTGAGTGAACAGACAGCATGAGCAATGTGGTACGGATGCTCTTGGTTACAAAAAGTGTACACAAATGTACACTTAGTGGTAACCTTTATGAATCCCAGAAATATATCTTAAATACCTTTATTACACAATCTCCATTAAGACACATGGTTTCTTGTACATTTTGCTTTTCTCATATAGGTTAGATGCAATACAAAATGTCAGTAAACCTTTCCCGCTATTGTTTCCAGTTTCCAAATTTTCTTACACAATCAAAGATGTTGGTGGATTTAGTGGTATAAATTTCGCCATGAAGAAGAATACACTGCTTTCAAAATATGGTGGTGTGGCTTAGATTTGTTTTTTTTTCAGAAGTCCAGTATTTTGCAGCTCTAAATGAAATGAATAATGCCATTGTCATTTGTGAAGCTTCCGGAGCTCATTTTTAATGTTTTAATGATGTTATGTTTATGTTTTATTTTCTGCTGATTTTGTTCAATTCTGAAAAGTTTACCAGAAATCAATGCAAATAATAATTTCTACCTTCAAATTTCAATTTATGGTTAGTGGCAGCTTGAAGTTGAATTTTCCATATTTTCCTTCCTGTCGCTAGTTGAAAATGTGTAGCATTGCTGGCAGTTCCAACCCTTTCACCTTCTCTCTGTACCTTCTGTAAGTAAAGCAAATCCATGCAGATCATTTGAACTGACACCACTCTTTATAGACCACTTCTGAACATAATGCAGTATCTTTGGTTTGTTTTCTGTACTGATGATACATACTATTACCATTAAACTATTACTACCACTAAAGAACACAGGAGAGCCATACAGCTGCATCTGAACTATTTACTGATACAGAGAACAACCAAAGAAGAAAGACCATGTATGGTACTGCAGGAAGACTTTACTTAGTCAAACGTTCAGAATTTCAAGTGTTTTTTATGTCAGCACAAGTGATTGAATAGTCAGATGATCGTAGTGTGTTGACATTACTTTGTGCAAGACTGGGATATATCAGGGACTGGGACTTTGCCATTTCTCTGCTCTTGTGCATTCTTGGAGATGGTATATCTAAGTAGCAGGGAATGTGGACAGGCACAGCCCTCCACATGGGAGGTGAAGGGGGTCTTGCCCACTGCAAAAAAAATTATTTTTTATTTTTATTTATTTATTTGTCTTTTTTAACTTATTTTGTGTTTTGATCTTTTTAGAGTAATATTTTTACTTTCAAGGTTTTAATTATTTGGTTATGTGTGTGACACTCAGTACTGCATATAATGGTATTATGTGTACTGATTTATTTAAAGAGATACTATATATTATATACTGCCCATACTTCTGGCAGCTCTATAGGGTGTTGACAATTTTACAATCTTTAAACAGAAGCAACACACTCAAGAAATGAGAACTCTAAGTCACCACTGAGGAGTAACTTAAGGTAAGTGTTACAACAGATTAAAGATGTTTGCTGATACCAGAATGTAAACACTGCAGATTTTCTGGTTACCTATACCACTTGATAAAATCAAGGCAGGAGTTCATGTTTCGGGGCCCATAATCATAGAAGGTTTTCCATGCATATCCTTACAGATACTGTATCCATATCCTCACAAATGTTGTATCGAGATACCTATAATAATAATTATCAGTCTTTGCATAAATCCAGGAATTATGTGAATGTCTTTAAGGAGGATAACCTTTTCTGGCTGATAAAGAAGAGGCTTGTTCCAATGAGAAGTACAATTGCACTGTCTTGGGCAAATTAAGTTGTGACTTCATATGTGGCTTAATGTCTTAATGTTTAAAGCTACAAACTGTCAACTCCAGGATCATGGGTGCATTTCTGGCCACCAGTCACTGGCTGTGCAGAGTTTGCTAATTCTAATATTTCTGGCACTGTCTGCATGGGCTTCCTATGAGTACCTTAGTTTGTTTCCACTGTCAAAGACACACTGGTGTGTTTAACTGGCTACTCTAAAAATATCCGAAACTTTATACTGTGTAGTTTTTTTTTCACTGTAATTATATAAAAGAGCATTTGGCTTACTGTAGTTTACCTAAGCTAACTAAGCTACACCATTACATTCTGAAAGTAAGTAAATGAAGAAAACAACAAACAAATGAACAAGGAATGAATAAATAAGTACAATAAAATTAACCAATTGATTTAGATCCAGGAGTTTTGGAATACATTTAGATGAGGAGCCATTGGCTGCAGTCATAAACATTCTTCATTGCACTTCTAACATTCTATGACATTTGGTCAAGTGCTAAAAATGGGAAACCTGATAATGACACATGGATGGTCATAGGTTGTTTGGGTGAGAATTTCTTAACTTAAGCTGACATATGTACACACACACACACACACACACACACACACACACACACACACACACACACACACACACACACACACACACACACACACACACACACACACACAAACACACACACACACACACACACACACACACGCACATGCACATGCACACACACACACACAGACACACACACACACACATATATACAAACACACACACACACACACACACACACAAACACACACACACACACACACACACACACACATATATATATATATATATATATATATATATAATATACCAACTTTGAGATCACACTACAGTTGGGAAAAGGCAAACGACCTTGTTGGCCAACAGGTTAGTAAGGTAGACACACACACACATATATATATATATATATATATATATATATGCATCAAAAAGCACTTTCAAAAACACACACAAAATCAGTGAAAAGCACTATATATATACACTATATATATATATATATATATATATATATATATATATATATATATATATATATATATATATATGTAGCTATATATATACATCTACGCATGCATCTCTGTCCATCTATCTGTCTGCATATGGAGACCAAAAAGAAGAAAAACTTCACATGAACAAGGTGAAACAAAATTTCATATTGTAAAAGTAATTTTAAACAATATATATATATATATATATATATATATATATATATTGATAGATAGGAGTATATAATGAGTACTGTAACAAGTGAAAAGAAACTGTAAGATGCAAGCATTTTTTTTTCTTTTTTGAGTGAAAGAGGCACAGAGAAGTGCAAAACTTTTATGATCTGCTGGTGCTACTAAATAACATTTACTGAAGTTACAACTGTTATAAGAGCCAAAACTATTCTAGTTAGGGATCATAGATCATCTTTCTGCACAGTGGCATTAATAGATCAGGCTTGAATATTGTTTACCAGGAAAGTCCAACTTGGAATAAAACCAATTTTCTGCATCTTATCCCTCTTAAATCAGTTGCTTGTCTTTACTTCTTGCTATAGTTATATCACCTTTTTAAATGCTTGTCTTTTCCTTTTATCTCATGTTGTTTTACACACCTTCTTTACCACACTTCCTCTTGATTTCTAGGACTACTTCTTTCTTCCATCCAAAACTTCTAGAAGACTCCACATCATAAGTGCAAGACATATGTAAGTTAAGAGAAATAAATGTAAATGTAATTTCTGTAATTCTGTATAATGAGGTTTATTTATTTATTTATTTATTTATTCATCTGTTAACCAGCCCATTTTCAGCAGAGACACAGGGAGAAAAGCTCCAGAAAAATAACAATTAGTTTACAAAACAGGTATTCAAAAATGAGTAGTTAATAAATCACAATTACAACAGTACAATTATCAAAGATGATAAAGAAAAAATAATAGTTGTGGGAAATAATATCACATATTACAGGTGTACAAACAGCTATATCAACTGTATGTCAAAACTCTATTAGAAAAAAGGTCAAATCAGCTCTGTTTTTTAAATATGCAGGAGAGTACAGAGTTGTGAAGACATTAGGAAGGAATTACCCAGGTGAGATACAGGGGCAGAGCCAGTTGCTGGTGAGATATACTTTTAGGCTTTTTTTAATTGAGGAGATGTTAGCATTTTTTTGGATGTGCTGAGGGAGTGCATTCCAGATCTTGGCTATTTTATTGGAATAGAGGAAGTCACCATGATAGCTGTGAACCTGGGTAATTTTTAGCAGAAATCTGTCAGACGACCTAAGGGACCTGCAGTTTATGTTAGGTTGTACCAGGCTAGAGAGTGCAGGGCAGTTACTGGGGTTGTGTATGACTTTGTGATCATAGGTAAGTTGGTTTAGAGTTAACAGGTTGGGAAGTTACAGCCAGTTGGGGTGCTGAAGACAAGAGCAATGATGAGTTTTGTGGGGGTGATTGGCTGCAAACCCAGCTATTTTGTTGTAGCAGGATTCTAGATTATTAAGGTCGACTTTGCGTAGGTTGGTGAAAATATGTGAGCAATAGAGGAGGGTAGATAGTAAGTGGGCTCTTGCTGTGGTCAGTCTGGCTTGGTGAGTGAGGTAGGGTTTGGTACTGTACAGAGTGCCCAGTTTGGCATGGACATTTTTGATTGTTAAGGAGATGTGTGTATCAAATTTTAATCTGTCATCAATTGTAACTCCTAGGAATTTGGTCTGATTAGTTGGGTCAATTTTTGTTCCATTAAAGGAATAGATAGAGAGCCATTGAGAATGCACTGGGGATGCACAAGCCAGTGCATTTCTTTGTGCCAGTCCCAAGCCCAGATAAATGGGTAGGGTTGCCTCAGGAAGGGCATCCAGTGTAAAACTTGGCCAAATCATTCATGCGGACACCAGGTTGAGGCCCAGGTTAACAATGACCGCCACCAGTACTGTTAGCCAACAGGATGCTGGCAGAAATTGGGCTACTGTTGGCCAAAGAAGGAGAGGAGGGGGAAGGCATGGCTGAAGGCAGGAAGAGAGGAGAAAGGCTAGGAGTGTGGTAGTGAGGGTCTGAACTTTGAATGTTGGCAGTATGACTGGTATATATATGATGGACAGAAGGAAGGTTGGTATATTGTGTGTGCAACAGACCAGATGGAAGGGGAGTAAGGCAAGGTGTATCGGTGGTGGGTTCAAATTGTTTTATCATGGTGTGGATGGGAGGAGAACTGGCGTAGGAGTTATCCTGAAGGAACAGTATGCTAAGAGTGTTGTGGAGGTGAAAAGAGTGTTGAATAGAGTGATGTTTATGAAGCTGGAAATTGATGGTGTAATGATGAATGTTGTTAGTGCATATTACAACACAAGTTGAGTGTGCGATGGACGAGAAAGAAAAATTTTGGAGTGAGTTGGGTGAAGTGATGACTGTACCCAAGGGTGAGAGAGTGGTGATTGGAGCAGATTTCAATGGGCATGTTGGTGAAGGGAACAGAGGGGATGAGGAAGTGATGGGTAGGTATGGTGTTAAACAAAGGAATGCAGAAGGTCAGATGGTAGTGGGTTTTGCGAAAAGGATGGACATGGCTGTGGTGAATACGTATTTTAACAAGAGGGAGGAGCATAGGGTGACATACAAGAGTGGCGGAAGATTTACACAGGTGGATTATATTTTATGTAGGAGGGCCAGTTTGAAGGAGATTGGAGAATGTAAAGTGGTAACCAGGGAAAGTGTAGTTAGGCAGCATAGGATGGTGGTTTGTAAGATGACGTTGGTAATCAAGAAGAGGAGGAGGAGTGTGAGGGCAGCAGCAAGGATCAAATGGTGGAAATTGAAAAAGGGTAATTGTGAGGTGGAGTTCAGGAAAGAGTTAAGACAGGCACTGCGTGGAAGTGAAGAGTTACCAAATAGCTGGTTAACTACAGCAGAGCTAGTAAGGGAGACGGCTAGAAAGGTGCTTGGTATGACATCTGGACAGAGGAAGGACGACAAGGAGACATAGTGGTGGAATGAGGAAGTACAGGAGAGTATACAGAGAAAGAGGTTGGCAATGGGATTGTCAGAGAGATGAAGAAAGTAGACAGGAGTATAAGGAGATGAGGTGCATGGCAAAGAGAGAGGTGGCAAAGGCTAGGGATAAGGCATATGAAGAGTTGTATGAAAGGTTGGACACTAAGGAAGGAGAAAAGGACCTGTACTGATTGGCTAGACAGAGGGACCGAGCTAGGAAAGATGCAGCAGGTAAAGGTGATAAAGGATAATGAGGGAAACATACTCACAAGTGAGGAGAGTGTGTTGAGCAGATGGAAAAGTACTTTGAGGGGTTGATGAATGAAGAGAATGAGAGGGAGAGAAGGTTGGATGATGTGGGGATAGTGAATCATGAAGAACAATGGATTAGCAAGGAGGAAGTAAGGATAGCTATGAAGAGGGTGATGAATGGAAAGGCTGTTGGTCCAGATGACATACCTGTGGAAGCATGGAGGTGTTTAGGTAAAATGGCAGTGGAGTTTTTAACCAGATTGTTTAATGAAATTTTGGAACGTGAGAGGATGCCTGAGGAATGGAGAAAAAGTGTTTTGGTACCGATTTTTAAGAATAAGAGTGATGTGCAGAGCTGTAGTAACTACAGAGGGATTAAATTGATCGGTCACAGCATGAAGTTATGGGAAAAAGTAGTGGAAGCTAGGTTAAGAAGGGACGTGATGATTAGTGATCAGCAGTATGGTTTCATGTCGGGAAAGAACACTACAGATGTGATGTTTGCTCTGAGAGTGTTGATGGAGAAGTACAGAGAAGGTCAGAAGGATTTGCATTGTGTTTTTGTAGACTTAGAGAAAGCATATGACAGGGTGCCTAGAGAGGAGTTGTGGTATTATATGAGGAAGTCGGGAGTGTCAGAGAAGTATGTAAGAGTGGTACAAGATATGTACGAGGGTAGTGTGACAGCGGTGAGGTCTGCGGTGGGAGTGATGGATGCATTTAAGGTGGAGGTGGAGTTACATCAAGGATCAGCTCTGTGCCCTTTCTTATTTGCAATGGTAATGGACAGGTTGACAGACGAGATCAGACAGGAGTCCCAGTGGACTATGATGTTTGCAGATCACATTGTGATCTGTAGTGAGAATAGCAAACAGGTGGAGGAGACCCTGGAGAGATGGAGATATACTCTAGAGAGAGAAGAGGAATGAAGGTCATCAGGACTAAGACAGAATATATGTGTGCGAATGAGAGGGAGGATAGAGGAATGGTGAGGATGCAAGGAGTAGAGGTGGTGAAGGTGGATGAGTTTAAATACTTGGGATCAATAGTTCAGAGTAATGGTGAGTGTGGAAGAGAGGTGAAGAAGAGAGTACAGGCAGGATGGAGTGGGTGGAGAAGAGTGTCCAGAGTCATTTGTGACAGACGAGTACCAGTAAGAGTGAAAGGGAAGGTCTACAAAAGGGCAGTGAGACCAGCTATGTTATATGGGTTGGAGTCAGTGGCATTGACAAAAAGGCAGGAGTTAGAGCTGGATGTGGCAGAGTTAAAGATGTTAAGATTTGCACTGGGTGTGACTAGGGTGGACAGGATTAGGAATAAGTTTATTAGTTGGTAAGCCCAGGGTGGAAGGTTTGGAGACAAAGCCAGAGAGGCAAGATTACGTTGGTTTGGACATGTGCTGAGAATGGGATGCTGAGTATATTGGGAAAAAGATGCTAAGGATGAAGCTACCAGGTAACATGAAAAGAGGAAGGCCTAAGATAAGGTTTAAGGATGTGGTGAGAGAGGACATGCAGGTGGTTGGTATGACAGAGCAAGATGCAGAGGACAGGAAGAAATGGAAACAGTTGATCCACTGTGGCGACCGCTAATGGGAACAGCCAAAAGAAGATGATGAGAGGAATAGATAGAGAGGGGTAGAGGGCTGAGCTTGAATGATTTATTTATGAAATCATTAACTTAGCCTTATTTGGGTTTAGGATGAGTTGATGGTTGGAAAGATAGTTTTCTATGTCCTGGAAGGATTTTTGCATTTTGTGTTGAAGTTCTTGGGGAGAAGGGGCTGAACAGATAAGCGAGGAGTCATCTGCGTATTGGATGACAGTTGCAAGATGGGTGGTGGAGTATAGGTTATTGATAAATATGATGAAAAGGAGGGGCCCAAGTATGGATACTTGTGGTACACCAGTGTATACAGGAAGTAGAGGAGAGAGACTGTTTGCCCATTTAGTAGCCTGTTGGCAACATGACAGGTAGCTGTGGAACCAGGTTAGGGATGATGATTAATGATACTTATTTTTAAAAAACAAGTATTAAAAAATATTTAAAATATGTAGAGTTTTTTGTGCTCCTTTGAAGGCGGAAGGCCGAGGTACCAGATCCGAAAATAAAGAGCTGGTTTTTGGACTTTGGACTACGTTTGTGTCTTATCTTTTCTGAACTGTTTGATGTATATTAAAGATGTTAAGATTTGCACTGGGTGTGACTAGGGTGGACAGGATTAGGAATAAGTTTATTAGTTGGTAAGTCCAGGGTGGAAGGTTTGGAGACAAAGCCAGAGAGGCAAGATTACGTTGGTTTGGATATGTGCTGAGAATGGGATGCTGAGTATATTGGGAAAAAGATGCTAAGGATGAAGCTACCAGGTAACATGAAAAGAGGAAGGCCTAAGATAAGGTTTAAGGATGTGGTGAGAGAGGACATGCAGGCGGTTGGTATGACAGAGCAAGATGCAGAGGACAGGAAGAAATGGAAACAGTTGATCCGCTGTGGCGACCCCTAATGGGAACAGCCAAAAGAAGATGATGAGAGGAATAGATAGAGAGGGGTAGAGGGCTGAGCTTGAATGATTTATTTATGAAATCATTAACTTAGCCTTATTTGGGTTTAGGATGAGTTGATGGTTGGAAAGATAGTTTTCTATGTCCTGGAAGGATTTTTGCATATTGTGTTGAAGTTCTTGGGGAGAAGGGGCTGAACAGATAAGCGAGGAGTCATCTGCGTATTGGATGATAGTTGCAAGATGGGTGGTGGAGTATAGGTTATTGATAAATATGATGAAAAGGAGGGGCCCAAGTATGGATACTTGGGGTACACCAGTGTATACAGGAAGTAGAGGAGAGAGACTGTTTGCCCATTTAGCAGCCTGTTGGCAACATGACAGGTAGCTGTGGAACCAGGTTAGGGATGATGAGTTGAGATTGTATGTTGCATGTTTGAGTAACAATTGGTGAGATACGGTGTCAAAGGCTTTTGACATATCCAGAAAAATTGCAGAGACCAATTGTCCTTCATTTTTGAGGTGTCAAATAATATCAGTGAAAGTTATTAGTGCAGTGTTAGTACTATGTTTAGGCCTGAAGCCATGCTGTGAGCTGGATAGCAGGTTGTTAGTGATGAGGTGATTAAGGAACTGTTGGTGTATACATTTTTCTAGGATTTTAAGTATGGGAGAGAGGATGGCAATTGCTCAGTAATATGAGATTTCTCTAGAGGGACCGCCCCTGTGAATGGGAATAATCTAAGAAATTTTCCAGAGGTGAGGCACATATTGTTTAGAGATAGAGCGATTGATTAGGATGGATATGGGGTAGGCGATGGAAGGAGCAGCTACTTTTAGGAATTCATTTGGTGGTTGGTCTGTGGCAAGACAGCAGGGTTTAAGTTTGCTTTGGAGTTTTTTTTATGTACATAGTTTGAATAGGTTTTGAGGGAGAAAAAGCTTGTGTTCTCAATGGTGGGGGGCAGTGAGTGGGAGGTATTGTTTGTTGTCTAGGAAGGTGGTGATAGAGTTGATAAAGTGAGAGCAGAACTGTGATGCTAGGGGCTCAGAGGTATTACAAGTGGAGGGAGCAGGGGTGGAGGTTTTACCAGGGTTAAGTTGGTAGTTGATGTTTTGCCAGACCTTTTGTGGGTTGTTCAGGCATTTTTGTTGTGTGGTTTGAAAGTAAGTTTTTTTTTAATCACTGGATTTTTTTCTTAGCTTAGTTTCTGAATTAAGTAATCCAAAAGTGAAATCTCTCCACTCGACTGGTAAACAAGCAAAAAAGAGAACCAAGGAGAAAAAGTACTGCCACTACTTTTATTACGTTTCCACACACCAAACACGTTATACCAAAAACGTTATGAACACCTTCAAATACACTTGCGTTTTCGTCCCAATAAGCATGGACTTCATCAGATAAATAGCATTTCATCCCATTTGTCTTTTATACAACTTCCCAAACTGAAACCCAATAAAAACCTTTTATTTCAAATTCATTAAGCAAATCAAGTTCCACCTAGTTCATTAATAATTAATGATAACACAATTCATTTTTCATTTAAAATCAACAATTCATTAAATCGTTCATTCATTTTAATACTTTCATTTAAAATATTTTTAAATTTTTTTTTTTAAAAACAATATATGATATAATATGTAATATATATACTTTAAAAGTTTTTTATTATTACATTTCAATGATGCATTCTGAACAATAAAATAAAATAAAAATGTCCCAACATTTCATAGCAACAGTGCCATCTTCTGTTTTTATTTAATATTGCACTTATTGTGTTTTTTCTTTTTACATTCTAGTTGCTCTTAATTTTAATAGGGGTAAAATGGATATATATTCATTTAATCCAGGGGCTTTGTTCGCTTCCAGGGTTAACTGCCACCACAATTCCCTATAACCTACTATTTCCTCCCAGGGGCCTCCTCTAATATCACATTTAACCTGATCCAGGACAAAGAAACAAAATTTATATCCCTCACATACCTTGGAATGTCTAAACAATGCATTAGTCTCTTTCCTCTTTTTTATGTCGTAAATGTGTTCATATATTCTTTTCTTAAGAGTTCTCTCTGTCTTGCCCACATAAAAGGAAAAACATTTCTCACAAATAGCAAAATATACCAAGCCTCTGGAGTCACAGTTAAAATATCCCTTACTAGTTAGCCAACGTCCCCTGCTCTCCAAGTAAATTCTTTCCGTATTCATTATGAATTCACATTGTCTACATTTCCCACACCTAAAAGTCCCTACTTTTTCCTTACTATCCCTTTCTCCTTTTCTGTACAAATCATTTTTTGTCTCTAATATACCTTTGACACTAATGGAATTCTTAAAAACAACCTTAGGTATCCTTTGAAGGAGTCCATCCAAATCTGTGAGGGAGCCAAATTTCTCCCATTCCTTTTGAAATATTATCTTAATATTTCTATTCAATGCATTATATTCTAATATAAGGGCTTGCTGGAAGTCCTCCCCTAAATCTACCCTCTTCTCATTATTAATATTTGTTCCTTCTCTTTCTCCTAGGATGGGCCTAAATTTGTCTAATCTCCCTCTTTCCACTTCCATTCTTAAGTTTCTAATGAACTTCCTAGGGTACTCTCTTGCTAAAAACATTCCTTCTAATAGGTCACATTCTTTTGTAAAATCTTCATTATTACTGGTCATTCTTGACCCTCTGACAAACTGTCCTTTCACTAAATTTCTCTTACAATATATTGGGTGTGCACTATTAAAATGTAAAAAGGAGTTTACATAGGTAGGTTTCCTATAAACTCTAGTTTTCAAGGTATTGTTTGTTTTAAGAATCTCTATATCCAAATATTGGATGTTTTTTCCTGAATTTGTAGATGTAAATCTAAGGAAATCAGTTGTTCCCCCTATATATTCCATAAATTCCTCCAATTTGTCTTGACCCCCAGTCCAAAAAATTATTATGTCATCTAGGAACCTTTTGTATAACTTCCAATACCTCACAAAATTGGAATTGAAAATATACTTTTCTTCCCAATTTGCTAAAACCAGGTTTGCAAAAGTAGGTGCACAGGCCGCACCCATGGCAACCCTTGTATTTGTTGAAATAATTCACCATTATATGCCAAAAAATTGTTCTTTAACACTAAATCCATTAAGCCCGTGCACACTACATTTTCTTCTATTGTCAAAATCTGGTCCATAAAAATTTCTTCTTCAAACATTTGTATACCTGCCATATAAGGAATAGACCCGAATAAATCTACTATGTCTATCGTTACAAAAAGTAGGTCTTCTGAATATAATTCTGGCCCCAATTGCCTAAGCAAGTCCCAGGAATCTTTCAATATAGCTTGCTTGTTAACCCATATATGTTTTGTTTTAACATCTACAAACTTGGCTAAGGGGGTAGTTTTTGACCCTTCAGCTGAGACTATTGGTCTTAGTGGGGGATCCATACTATCTTTGTGAATTTTCGGTATTCCGAATATGACAGGTATTTTAGGTTTTTGAACTCTAAATATGAAAGAGTCTTCATCTCTATAACATTCTCATTCACCATATCTTCCAAAATCATATCTATTTTCCTGTAAGCTAAATTAATTTCATTTCTGGAAACAACTGTATATTTTATTTCATCCCTCAGAATTTCATTAATTTTTCCTTCATATAGAATAACATCCATTAATACCACACCCCCTCCCTTGTCCAGCTTCATAACTCTAATATCTTGATTATATTTCAATTCCTCTAACTTGTTATTTTCATCTACATCTAAATTCTTTTTATATCCAATTCTCTTCTCAGCCTTTCTAACTTCTTTTTCCATAACACACTCAAAATTCCTTAATTGTGTGTGGATGGGGGGGTTAAAGGTGGATTCTTTACCAATGTCTTTTGTTCACCTTTTATAATATTCTTATTTTTCTCTTTATCTTCCTTATGATATAGAAGTTCCATATTCATTTTCCTTAGAAAGAGTTTTATATCTAAAAGTGTTTTCACTACGTTACCCTTAACATATGGGATGAATTTAAACCCCTTCTCTAATAAACTAAAATGTTCCTTTTCTAATTTGATGTTACTAAAATTGTAAATAGTGAATCCATTCAATACATTTCTACTGCCTATTATTTCTATAGGGGGACAGGATAATGTAGTTTGTTGGGTGGGGGTATATTGTCTCAATACCTCCCCCTTCCCCTTCTCCCCCCCTCATATAAAAATTTCCATTATGTCTCCTTTGTAGGCCCAGATCCCTTTCTTCCCTTACTAAAGGGGGAAATTCCATTTCGTATTCATCTTCAGTCCAACCTTCAAAAACCTGTTTCTGTCCAGGTTTATTATCTTGCCTATCCATTTTCTTATAGTTGTTATAATAATTATTACTATTGAATGTTGGTTTCGGATAACTAACATGATTTTCATAATCTTGTATATCTCTTCTTAATTTCTCCATCTTCCTATCCACCAAACTCTTGCATTTTACATCAATGCCATCTTTTAATTTAAAATATTTATCTCTCTCTTCCCCTATTTCAAAAATTAAATCTTCTTTAATACATGCATCAAGTTCATCAATCTGTTTCTGTATGTTATCTAAATTTCTATTATTTTCTTTAATAATTAATCTAATAATATCTAAGCCACATTTATTAAATACATCAATCAATTCATTGTGAAAGGTGGAACCAATTTGCACATTATTTGGATATTTCCATGTTCTCAGACCTTTCGGAACAATGCTCCGATTTATACATTCTTTTAAATAAGCGTTCTCTATAACAATGGTTTTATATTTATACATGAGTTTAGAAATATTGTCCAACTTTTTGCTGTAAGAATCCGAGTTCTTAGCCCCTGAATGGGCATCACAATTAATTTTAAAATAATATTGTTCTTTTAACCAGTCATTCATCTCCTTATGCTTGAACATATTGATAGTACCTGGATTTAAACGTCCATTGTTTTGTTTACTGCCTTCATTTAAATCCACTATGTCATCTGGACTAGCATCACAAAAAATCCCTGGCGTAGCTGCGGGGTTAAAGCTGTGACCATTCGGTTCTTCTAGGTTGCCGGTCGCGTACTCAGCGCCAATGAGCTCCCTTTTCCGCTTGTGCTTTTGTGAGCTATATCCCTTATCGTTGTTTCCATTTATACAGCATGCCTTCGCATCTTTGTTTGCCATGGTTTTGCATAGTGGTGTCAGTAAGTCAATAAGTTCTGTTAATTGTCCTATAAGTTTTCTAGACTGGCCACAATCCTCACTTCCAGTACCTCTGGTCAGCGCCTCCTTCTCCATAGTGTCTCCAACGTCAACTAAGTAATCCAAAAGCGAAATCTCTCCACTCGACTGGTAAACAAGCAAAAAAGAGAACCAAGGAGAAAAAGTACTGCCACTACTTTTATTACGTTTCCACATACCAAACACGTTATACCAAAAACGTTATGAACGCCTTCAAATACACTTGCGTTTTCATCCCAATAAGCATGGACTTCATCAGATAAATAGCATTTCATCCCATTTGTCTTTTATACAACTTCCCAAACTGAAACCCAATAAAAAACCTTTTATTTCAAATTCATTAAGCAAATCAAGTTCCACCTAGTTCATTAATAATTAATAACACAATTTATTTTTTATTTAAAATCAACAATTCATTAAATCGTTCATTCATTTTAATACTTTCATTTAAAAAATTAAAAAAAAATGTTTTTAAAAACAATATATGATATAATATGTAATATATATATATATACTTTAAAAGTTTTTTATTATTACATTTCAATGATGCATTCTGAACAATAAAATAAAATAAAAATGTCCCAACATTTCATAGCAACAGTGCCATCTTCTGTTTTTATTTAATATTGCACTTATTGTGTTTTTTCTTTTTACATTCTAGTTGCTCTTAATTTTAATAGGGGTAAAATGGATATATATTCATTTAATCCAGGGGCTTTGTTCGCTTCCAGGGTTAACTGCCACCACAATTCCCTATAACCTACTATTTCCTCCCAGGGGCCTCCTCTAATATCACATTTAACCTGATCCAGGACAAAGAAACAAAATTTATATCCCTCACATACCTTGGAATGCCTAAACAATGCATTAGTCTCTTTCCCCTTTTTTATGTCGTAAATGTGTACATTTTTTCTTAGCTTAGTTTCTGAATTGCTGAAATATGATGTAATCATTTTTATTGTTGGTGGTAAAATAAAATGACCAGGCTTTATCCCTTTGTTTGGTGAAAGACTTAGTGTCATTAGATAGCCATGGTAATTGTCTGGCTTTGATTCGAATTTTCCTGGTGGGGGCGGGAATATTTAAGATGTCTTGGAATTTATTATTGATGTATTCAACTGCAAGGTCTAGTTGCAGGTTTTTTAATGGGGACCAGTCACAATGTTGAAGTAGTAGATTAACTATATCAGGGGAGAAATATTTCTTGCTTCGGGTGTATTTGAAGGGTACTTACATTTGGGATTAAATTATTTTTCTTACAAGTAATGTAGGGGCATGGTCACTTAGTATAGGTAGGCAGCCAGCTTGGTTCCCCAGGTTAGGCTTGTTGGTTAATATCCAGTCAAATAGTGACTGTTTTTTGGAATGTTTGTTGGTGCGGGTTGAGCTGTTAATAGTTTGGGTGAAACTGTACAGGTTAATGAAGTTAGTAGGACAGTTAGAGGAGCAGGAGAGCCAGTCAAGGTTAAAGTCACCTAGGATAACAGTTTCTTGGCTGAAAGAGGAAGCTGACCAAGAGAGGAGGGATTCAATACTGGGAATGTTGTTACCGGGAGGCAGTTAGGGGGCAATAATACTAATGGCTTTGTGAGGATTAGGTTTCAGGCATGTGACTAGTATTTCAGCCCAGGGGATGACTGGGAAAGTACAGTTTAGTTTTTCCACTAGAAGAGAGTTTTTGGACAAAACTGCTACACCACCACTTCATTTGTTTAGTCTATCTTGTCTTATAATATTGAAACCATTAGTTGTAATTTCAGAGTCTTTGATGTGGGTCTTTAACCAGGTTTTGGTTCTGAGAGCCATGTCTGGAGAGTAGGTAGCCAGGGTAGCATGGAATTCAGTTATTTATTCAGAAAGCTCCTGAGACGGAAATTGGTTATTAGTGGATCAGATTTAAAGGTTATGGGAAGTGAGGTACATGGAGTTGGGCCAGTGAGAGTTTAGATAGTTGTAGTAGAGGTGGAGTTAGGGAGGTCATGGTTGTTGGGAGGGGAGTTGCTATTAGGGCCAGGGTTGGGATGGATATCTGCCAGTAGTTCTATTTGTGTTAAGGAGTATAATACTAAATATCTAAGTTTGGCCAAGAGTTGGTTATACCTGTATATGGAGGAATGAGTGGTAGAGGTATGTAAATGTTTGATGTGGAAGAGAAGTGTGTTGCTGCAGTATATATATATATATATATATATATATATATATATATATATATAAATAAATGTCAAAGGAAAAATATACTTTAAAAATTATCAAAACACAGTAGGTTCAGGTTAAGGCACTTTAATCTTGCAGCAAGGAGACAAAAACGTGCTAATACAGAGTTTGTCTGACTAGAATCAGGAAATACAGGTGTTTTTATACATTTTCTAATAAGACATTGCCTACCAAGCTGACGCAGTGAATCACAAGTTCTGTCATCATTACTTCACAGTCATTGTTTTTACAATATTCTGCTGGTACCATCAATTTTTGTGAGAAACTTCCTAAGAAAAACAACGTGGCCTTGGCTACCACCGGTTAGATATATGCAATGTTACCATTCAAGGTACTATGGCTAATTCGAGCACAAAGCAAGTATAGATTGCAGTTCATTTCTCTAACAGTCCTTTGTCTATGTTATCTCTAAACTTCTACAGCTGCACATGTTCTCATACTTTGAACAGAGCTGATTGTCTAAAATCATTACATTTACAGAATATAGCACTATTCATTCATTTTTCCTGACCTAGTAGATAATCACCTGCTTCTCAAGTACATTGTTGTGCTAGCAATTATTAGGTCAGAGGGCATCTTGCAGGTTTCAGAAAGCACACTGCAGTTTCAAAAAGCATCTTTTCAGTCTCATATGAAACTCAACTGTATATAAAACAGTGCATATAAAATAGAATGAAAAACGTGTTAACTTATTTAGTTTCTAATTACCATTAAGCATACACACATTAATACATATTTTTCTGACATTTCCACCCTGTTAATACTTTCTTAATTTTATTTTCAAAAGAATAAACAGTTTGCTTCTTTTCCTAACCTCTTCCATTCAGGATTTGCAGTTAGGAACGTCATTCAGTTTAAACTTATGAAAGTGTTTCACATTCTAACAATTCTTCAATTTCAGTACTTTGATACAAAGTCTCAGAAACTGATATATCTATGAATTCTTTGATTAACTTTTTCATGCAGGGGATACCACAACAAATACATGCTCCTAATAGGAGTAATCCCACACAAATGGCAATCAGGATGTTCATTAGGATGGAACCCCACCCCCCCCAAACAAATTCTGGAAAAAGTCCATCAGAGGATTTGGGCCTGGTTTGGTCATGGCCGACACTTGCTGTATCACTTCAAGGTGGTCGTTTATCTCGTGTTGATGATCTGGTATATACGCACAGCACTCTTCTTTGATTAAAGCACACATACCACCTCTCGCCGCTAGGGTGAAGTCAAGAGCCATTCAGTTCTGGAGCACTACAGTTCTCGTAGCATTCAGTTCATCAGTTATCAATTCAAGAGCAGAGAAAGTTGCATTGCTCATTACTTTGAGAAGTTTAGACAGTTTTCGCAGCTCCCAAATCGATTTCACTGTGCCATATGCAGGTAATATGCCTGCCCATGATATGACAGCATCGCTCAAGTCCATGTGCGTCAGTTTGGTACCCACAGTATGATGGTCTTTCCAGCCCGCCTCGATCTGTCCCACTGGATTTTCAGGCTTCCTGACAGCTTTCTTGACCACATCTCGGGTATTTTGAATATTTCCCTGAGGCAAAACTGCAGTGTGTCGTATGGCCGGGACCAGGTACCCCAAAAAACAACTGCCGGACCAATTCTCAGGTAACCATTTATATGCCTTTTTACCACACACAGAATAACAGTCCTCTACCTTAGTAGTTACTTTGTTACGAAATGGCTGCCCTGCATGAAACATTTTCCTATCTATTACAGATAGTTGTTTAAAAAGTACAGGATTACGTTGCACTTGGTCAATAGTCTTATGCATGGACTCAAGAAATGAGTCATAATTTGAACTACAAGTTCCACCCATTTTGTTTGCTTTGGTATAACATTTGTAATGTACAGTCACATTGCACTTGCTCCAACCCACTTGAACTGTGTCATTCTTATAAAAACATACGATTCCCTTTTGTGTCACAGGCAAATACAGCGCTACCTTATCATATGCTTTAATAGCTACGGTGTCATAAACCAAGTTTTCCCAGGTCTCATTGACCCCTAGGGGGACTGCAGTCATTAGTAACCCCCCGTATGCTGTTGGTATGGCTGTGCAAATCCAGCAGTTTGAAACATTAAAAGTCTCAGCATACACACGTGTAATTGCCTGATAAGTGTTAAAGTTCGGATGCCAATCTATGTCCGGCTCATCACTTTTAATCAGTTCAACTTTTGTGGCAGGAAAAAGGAAAGGCCACAACAAAAAGAACAATGTTATCAGTATGGCTACCAGAATAATCATGCAAGGTTGTTCAGTGTCTCTATTTGCTCTATACCTGGCCATTTTGTTCTCGTTGTACAACAGTAACAAGGTTTTTGTCCAGTTCAAAGTTCTTAACCAGTTTACAGTGTGTCAGATGAATCCAGGACGCTCACTCCGCGATCTTGACTGCAGTGGGTGTCGACAGTAGTACCTGGTACGGCCCTTCCCACTTCGGAGAACTCCAGTTCCTTTTCTTCACAACCTTCACCCAGACCCATGCGCCTGGGGCTACTGCTGCTTCCGATGGTCTTGTTTGCTCTTTATCTGAAACAGAATTTAACTGCAAAAGTTTGTTATTCAAAAATCGCCTCATACGCCCTGCAAGTGAACTGTCAGCCTCCTTCTCTGCAGGCATGAGAGGTTTCCATTGAGGTGTATAATATGCCCTCCCAAACAGAACTTCAAAAGGAGTTAACCCTTTTGCATTTGGAACAGTTCTCATGCTCAACAGTGCCAGAGGTAAACAGTGCAGCCAGTTTTTTTGTGTCTCACTAATCAATTTCCTAAGCTTGTTTTTCAAAACCCCATTATGCCTCTCTACTAGACCTGCAGATTGAGGGTGGTATGCACAATGATTTTTCAGAGAAATCCCGAAATAACGGCTAAGTTGTTGTATAGTTTGATTTACAAAGTGTGTGCCATTGTCACTATAAATTTTTTCCGGTATGCCAAATCTAGGAATAATTTCTTTAACTAAGACTTTTGCAACAGTAGCTGCATCTGGATTTTTAGTTGGAAAAGCTTCCACCCATTTGGAAAACATGTCTATAATGACAAGGCAGTACTTCTTATTTTCGCATTTGTTCAGTTCTATAAAATCCATACAAATAGTATGGAACGGATACGGTGGTATAGGGGAAATTCCCTTGCTTAGGTTTCAATGCCCCTTGTGCATGATGCTTGTTATAAATATGGCATGCTGCACAGAAATTTTTTGTGTAGTTTGTAAATCCATACTTCGTAAACACTCGATTCACTAACTGTACCATCCCCCCTGTTGAGACATGGCACTGCCCATGGCTCAACAAAGCTGCATATCTAAACAAGTTAGATGGTAAAATCGATTTCTTTTCTTTGGAGATGTACAGTCCCTTCTCAAGGATTGCTCCTCGTTTTATCCACTTCTGTTTTTCTACATTTGTAGTAAGTGTCTGCATTGTTATTAACATTTCCAAGTCTAAAATCTCAGATGGTTGTAATTCCTCACTCAAAAGAAACACTTCTGAAGCTGAAGCTGCTTGTTTTGCAGCTGTATCAGCCCTCGCATTACCTTTTGAAATCCTATCCTGTTGCTTGGTATGAGCTACGCATTTGCAAATAGCTACTTTTTGAGGTAACAGAATAGAGTCTAACAAATCTAAAATAAATTGCGCATGGTTAATTGGTTTACCGGTAGATGTTATCATTCCTCTATTTTTCCACTGCTGCGCAAAAACATGTACAGTAGAAAAAGCATACTGACTGTCAGTAAAAATGTTTACTTTTTTCCCTTTTGCCAAGGTACATGCCCTTGTCAAAGCAATCAATTCTGCTGCTTGTGCAGATAAGTTATGTGGTAAAGACTTTGCTTCTAAAATCTCGGTATCAGAAACTACTGCATACCCCACTCCATTCTGTCCTGTAGGACCCCTCCTGCACGAGCCATCTACATAGTATGTCACCTCGGCATCATCCAAGGAAACATCTGTAAGATCTTTTCTAGGTAATGCCTTTTGCTCAATCTCCTGCAAGCAGCAATGTGGTTTGCCATCCGCAGGGGTTGGGAGCAAGTTTGACGGATTCAAAGTTGTGTATCGTTCAATTGTCATATGAGGTTGGCTCAACAGTATAGTCATACAGGAAAGATGTCTAGCAGGAGAAAGATATCCTACTTTTTCTTGCAGTAAAATAATCGTGACTGCATGAGGCACTCTCAATGTGAGAGGGTGGAACAATACTACTGAGGCTGAAGCCTGCACTGCCATTGCAGCTGCGACTACTGCTTGTACACAGTGGGGCAAAGATGACGCCACTGGGTCTAGCTGTGATGAATAGTAAGCTATGGGGCGTTGTTTGTCCCCATGCTGTTGTGTTAACACTGATGTCATATATCCTTCTTTACAGTCCACAGTTTGAAAAAATCGCTTATGATAGTTTGGTAATCCTAAAATTAAGGAAGAAGCTATCAGTTGTTTCAGTTTGCAGAAAGCTGATTCTGCTTCTGGTGTCCACTGTAATAAATCTCGTGCTGCCATCGGCTTTTTGAATATCAAGTTATTCAGCGGAGCAGATTCCAGAGCATAGTTTGGAATCCAACTCCGACAAAAGTTAGTAGTACCCAAGAAGGACATCATTTCCTTCTTGGTAGTTGGTTTAGGTGCTTGTAATATTGCTGTCTTTCTGTCTTCATCTAATATTCTGCCTTCTTTGGATATTACATATCCTAGGTATTTGACCTGCTTTTTCCAAAGTTGCAGTTTGTTTTTGTTTACCTTGTGTCCTTGAGTGGCTAAGAATTGTAATAATACTATGGTATCTTCTCTGCATTCTTGCTGGGTGGGGGCTGCCAGCAGAATGTCATCTATGTAAAGTAGAATCTGACTGCCTTTCGGTGGGATAAATCCCACCAGGTTACTTGCCATTTCTTGTGCGAATATTGTTGGACTTTCACAATATCCCTGTGGTAGTCTCGCATATGTGTACCTTTTCCCCTGAAAGGTAAATGCAAACCAATGTTGGCTGTCAGGGTGTATCAGTATTGAGAAAAATGCATTGCTAATATCTACCACAGAAAAATACTTTTGTTGAGGTTTCAAATCATTCAATAAAGTGTGTGGATCTGGCACCGTAGGTGCCCTGGGTATAACTGCGTCATTTACAGCTTGTAAATCTTGGACCATACGCCATTCTCCGTTCGCTTTCCTAACAGGAAATAAGGGTGTATTACATGGTGAATCAGGAGATTCTATCAAGACTCCTTCCTTAAGTAAGGCTGCTATTATAGGTTTGATTCCTATTTCTGCATCCTTTCTCAAGGGATACTGTCTCTTTTGAGGTCTAAATGCTGATTTTGGCGTGATAGTAACTGGTCCTGCTGTACGAATAAGTCCTACATCTGATTTCCCTGTTGACCAGAGAGTCTCTGGTATGTCTCGTAAGGCTTTTTCCTCTTCCTCTAGTAAGAGTGCTACTCAGCTAACCTCACTTGCCTGTGAGTGTACAGCTGGGTGTGTCTGCGTTATCCAATTTAGTTTCTGCTTTTGTACGCCCTGTTCGGAAAGTTCTAGCTCTATCTGCTTTTCCCACCTTGTCACTTTTTCTCCTAGGTCTGCCCACTTCACGTTTCTATCTTTAGTTAAACTTACATGTGGTAATCGATTAGTTTTGTAAAGTGCTAGGAATTCCTGGGGCAATGAACAGCTCACTACACTGTTTCCTTCTGTGTCCCAGTACAAATTTCGTAGTACTAATCTGTTAGCATGATTTTTAAACAGTTCTTGCTCATATTCTTTATCAGGTCCTGGTCTGTTACAGTAATATAGAGTGCAATGCAACAAATGCTGTTTATCAGTGTCAAGGGAGGGGGATTTACTGATGGCTACGTTCATCAGTTCTTCGGTTACTGCCCCTGGACCAGTCATAACTAAGTCCTGGCTGTACCAATAAAACGATTCACCCTCCGGTCGCACTACAAAAGTATCCATTTGTCGCTGTGCTTCCATACCCTGCATAGCTGGAACTATGGCTATGCCAAATATCTGCATTAGGTCTCTGCTCAAGAGATTCACTGGGCATTTTGCAGAAACAACAATTTTGCTTTTCTAGGTCATCCCTGAAACTGGGTCAGTTATCGCTATGTTGTGGGAGAGTGGCTCCCTATACAGCTGTCCATTAGCTGCTTTCACTAATATGTAGTCAAGTGATTCTGAATTTTCTGGTAGTTTGGAAGGATTTATCAGGGTCTGTGAAGCCCCTGAGTCACACAGGAATTTAACTTCCCTCCCCTCTACCAGAAGTGTAACTTCCGGTTTTGTGTCTGCTAGGTAGACTCTAGGCTCAATAATGCTAAGTCCAAAATTTCATTTTCTTCATTGTCTGTGATTTCATGCACATCCTCTACCTCTTCTATCACATCCTCTACCCCTTCTACTACATTTGCACTTGTCTTTTCTTGTTTATTCCTATCCAGAGATTATTGACTACCATATAGTCAGTCCTCACCCTCCTTGTCTTTTGCGGTTACCTTTTTATTTTGCCTGCAATCCCTTGCTAAATGTCCCTTTTTCCTGCATTTAAAACATTCACCCCTTTTCTTTCTTTCTTCAAAGTCCTCTGATCGTTTATCAGATTGTTTGTTTCCCTGGGTATTTTTCTTACTCTTCTTCCCAGTTTGTACTACAAAGACTTCTGATCCATCGTCTACTGCAAATACTTGAGTTTTCTTTTTCTTTTTGCTATTAAAATGCCTTTCAGCATGTCTTGCATATTCAAGTAATGACTGTAATCTACTTGTACGATGATCTACCATGTGCTTTGTAATAAAGGTGCTAATGGGCGCAATAATGCCTTTAAAAAATGCATTCTTTAGCTGTTGCTCATATGGGGAATCATGTGTTTGATCTTCAGGTACCTGCACTCCACAATGGTTATTAAAACATTCTAACAATCTGGCATAATATCTATCAACAGTTTCACCTTCTTGTTGTATGCATTGATTAATGCAAGTCCAATGAGCCCTAGGTTTCCATTTCTCAGAGATTCGGTCTGTCAGACCTTTCACTCTGTTGTCCAGTTCTGCATTACTATGTGGGAGTGGTCTAAGCTATGAATCACAGGGATTCCAGTTGCCACTGATCATGTGCCAATCTGGACCTACGATTTGTCTAATTACTTTCTCTACTTCTTCTCCATTCAAATGGTAACTTAACCTCATGCCCTGTAAGTCTTCTAAGAATTTTCTAAAATTAACTTTTGGATGGGGAATTCCCTCTGTGGCTTTCTGGATGTCTTCCAGTGTCCACGGTCTATATACTAGAAGAGTTGGATCCTGTCCTGCCTGTGGATTTGGTACTTCTATGAGTGGACATATCTCTTCTTCACTCATAGCTCGTGAATTTTTATTTATTTCATACAATTCAATATCCTCTCTTAAGTTGCGTGTTCGAGACCTGGTCTCAATAGGATCTCTGACGAACGGTTTTGATTTTGCAGGAACAGCTGGGTATAGCGGAGGTGGATCAGCTTGAAAACTTGCCTCATATTCTGGTAAGGGAAGCGGAGGGGTCGGAGGAGGGGCTGTTGCTATTACCAAGTTATTATCTTCTTTATCTAAGAACATTGCTTTTGAATTTTTAATCTTTTGTTCCCTGCGGTTTGCTTCCTCAAGCCACCTATGTGCCTGAGGGACTCCTAGTTGTCATTGCTTTTTTAGCTGACCTTTCGCGCCTGTTTTAAGTTGTCTAACAAGTTTAATAAGTGAAGGTTTATCTAAATTACCATCAAATTTATATTTATCAACCCATTTTATATAATACTTAACATTATCGACACGCTGTAATTGCATATATTTCGCGTCTTCGGTTAGGGGCGGGACTCGGGAACTTTTCGTGCACTGATTTCCCATGTTGCCTTAGCTAAGTTAAAAATTGTTACGTAACCCTTCTTATCACGTGGTACCATGATTTTACACCTTTTCACAGTTTATCTAGAATAACTGCCTACCTATTCTGTTTCCCTGATCTATGACAAGACAGCAATCTTTTTGTCCCTGATCTGCACATGCAAATCTGTCTGACAAAACAATACTGTAACAAGTCCCTGATCTAAAACAGAAAAAAGGTAAATTCCTCCTTACCTGACCCTCCGTGAGTTGATCCACCGGAACGTTGACTCGTCCTCCAATCCCAGATCAGAAACAGTGGCTGGCCTCTTTCGAACGACAATTCAGTCGGAGGTCTTACAAGACAGAAGAGCCAATGTGGCCACTTCTCCATACGGGTACATGCCACCGGGCCCAATTCTGACCTGGGCCTAGAGTGAGAGGTACTTTCCGGTCCGAAGGACCAAAACTGTCAAAGGAAAAATATACTTTAAAAATGATCAAAACACGGTAGGTTCAGGTTAAGGCACTTTAATCTTGCAGCAAGGAGACAAAAACGTGCTAATACAGAGTTTGTCTGACTAGAATCAGGAAATACAGGTGTTTTTATACATTTTCTAATAAGACATTGCCACCAAGCTGACGTAGTGAATCACAAGTTCTGTCATCATTACTTCACAGTCATTGTTTTTACAATATTCTGCTGGTACCATCAATTTTTGTGAGAAACTTCCTAAGAAAAACAATGTGGCCTTGGCTACCACCGGTTAGATATATGCAATGTTACCATTCAAGATACTATGGCTAATTCGAGCACAAAGCAAGTATAGATTGCAGTTCATTTCTCTAACAGTCCTTTGTCTATGTTATCTCTAAACCTCTACAGCTGCACATGTTCTCATACTTCGAACAGAGCTGATTGTCTAAAATCATTACATTTACAGAATATAGCATTGTTCATTCATTTTTCCTGACCTAGCAGATAATCACCTGCTTCTCAAGTACATTTCCAAAAGGCATAAACATGAATATTGCTGTGCTAGCAATTACAGGGTCAGAGGGCATCTTGCAGGTTTCAGAAAGCACACTGCAATTTCAAAAAGCATCTTTTCAGTCTCATATGAAACTCAACTGTATATAAAACAGTGCATATAAAATAGAATGAAAAACGTGTTAACTTATTTAGTTTCTAATTAGCATTAAGCATACACACATTAATACATATTTTTCTGACAATAAAACATAATATATAGATGGACACACACACACACACACACACACACACACACACACACACACACACATGTATATGTGTATCTCTAGACCTTTAGACTACACGGAACAGTCTGAGTTACCACAGTCATAGACTCTGTATATATTCATGAGTTTCACACTTTTCATTCTTGCTATTCTGAGGATTTCAGCTGGAGTCCTTGGAATTTCAGTACCAGCCCTTCTTAAACACATATGACATTTTTTTCTTCCCCTGTGCCTCAGGAAATTCATATTCCATGTTAATTCCTCAGTTGTTGCAAAGTTTGTTTCTTCTTGTCTGATATGTCAGTATCTTACCATTTAATAAGTGGGGATGAAGCAGTAGATTTTTTAAAATAAATCTCTCCATTTATAACCTGTGTTTGTATGTAACACTGTCATGTCAGACATTTTTGTAGTGTCATGTAATCTGTAATGCTCATTTGCATTAAAATGCTGCTACATTTATATTCTTTTCACTACTGTGTCGGAGTATTTATCATTTTATTGCTCACTATCCAGGTCGTATCTAAAATAGAGTGTTTTTCATAGTATGCGTACATCATTAATAAATAAATAAAATATAAATCTTAGCAGTAGATAGCAAAGTGAATTGACCTTCACTCTGGCTTGATGATAAAGATTGAAGTCCTGCATCACCCTCTCCCTATGATTACATGTTGACTGGCTTTAGAAAATGTTGACAGAATGACTGATGCATGTTCTGGGCAATAGGCCTACAAAATATGCTGTCTGTTGTCTGGAATTAAGCATTAATCATAGTCAAAACCTGAAACAAACAGCAGGAATCTCAACTTCAGAAAGCGTCAGCAATAAGTGTAATACAATTTTAATAAAACATCTTCTTGGTTTTTGTTTCACTTGATGTTATTTTATGTTACTATAATAATATTGCTTCTCATTGGGATAAGATTAGTAATGTTTAAACATTTGTGTAAAAATACTGACAATAAATAAAGAAATAATAACAATTATGCTTCTTTGGCTGAATTCAATTTATTCCAAAAGACAAGAGGTTGGTATAATGGTTAAGTTGTTAGAACAAAGAGCTGCAGAATCTCGCCGACAGACATTTTGGATTAAATAGGAAAGCCATGTTCATTTGCATGTCCAAGCAAGGAACAGTTAATGAGTCTTGTAAATAGCAAAGATGAAAAGTGTAACAAAGTTTACAAGGTTTGGGGCTCTGGTCATAGTGTTAACTCTAAAATAATAAGACATGCAGTTAAAGCTAGAACTTTTTCTGTTCAAAGCCTTATTTTCTAAACTAGATTTCCATCTGTCAGTACAAATGAGAATTTCAGATTGTTTATTTAGTATTTATTTTATTTTACTTTTGTTTACCTGGATAGTCTGAGTGGGTGAGAGACCATTTTCAACGTAGGTCCAGGAAGAAAAGCTACAGAGGAAAATTACAGAAAATTACAGAAAAAGGAATTTCAATTAAAAAAATAGTATTAACAGTTTCTATCGACTTAAATGATACACACTAATATAACATCATGTAGGATACACACAATAATTAAATGACAATGTTAATGTTAACAATTTCTAGTAAATTTTAAAGGCTATACACAAATATAACAGAACATAAAATAACAATTTCTAGCAAATTTTAAAGGATAGGCACATATGTAACAAGACATAAAATATGTAGACTGCAATTTGAGAAGAAACCCATAAGTATGCTATGTCATAAAGTACACTCAATAGGAGGTATACAAGGGTCATAAAATACATGCAATGCAGAAAAGTTTGTTTGCCGTGTATAACAGTTGCAGAACAACCCACTAATATATGGGGTCATAAAATGCCCGCAAAAAGGAATAGATTGATTTCAATGTGTTCTAGATGGGAAGCTTAAAGATGGAGAAACCTGCATGTTTCTAAAAGCGAAAGATAATATTATGCCAGTATTTCAGTGTCTGTGGACACTGAAATGAAATACATGATTGTGTCAGTGCCACTGACACTGAAATACATACGGCAGCAGGAAAGCAATGCAGGGGGTGTGCAGGGTGTGTGTGACAGGTTCTGTGACACACCCCCTGCATTGTAAAAATGCCATACGACACCTCTCGAACCTGCTAAAGCAGGAAATGTATATACATGCACAAATAATAGGGATAAATCCCTGAAAAGGGACACATCATACATATTGCCCTCACAAACTTAGAAAGTTGATAGAAAACAGGTCATGCATTAGCATGAATTACTGAAGGATAGACGTCTGAAAGCAAATGTATGCCAATAGTCCCTGACAGCAGTTCATGTGGACAAAGGCATAAATAATGGGGGGACAAAGCAATAAAAATAGGGACACTTCTGAAATATTGCCCTCACACACTTAGAAAGTTAATAGAAAACAGGATCTGTATTAGCAAGAATCTCTGAAAGATAGAAGCCTGAAAGCCAAATGTATGTCATTATTTCCTGATTGCAGTCCTCAATGACTTGTCAGAACAGCTAAATACTCACTTTATAACATAATAATATAATAATAATATTATATATTTTTTTCTAGGCTAAGGAATGTTTAAGGTTAGCTAAGTGGGTGTGCACATTATGGCCCCCTGCTTACCATAGCTTAAACATCCCATAGAAGATAAATACAAATATACAGGTGAAATTTCCAAGCCAAATAGCGTAGTGGTTAGAGTCCTGGCTTTACATGCAGCTGTTCACATATGTGAGTACCAAGACAGGCAAGTTATTTTTATATGGGAAAGTAGTATTTAAATTATTTTTTAAACTTTAATTATGTAGCAACTGTTTTTTGTCAACCAGGGTAGAGTAGCTGGTGAACAATGTAAGTGTGAGTGCATATAACATGTGAAACCACCCATGTAAGACAAGTGTCCCATACAGTATAGTCACACCCCTTGCCAATGTAAGGAAAGCACATAGAGGGATGTCATGTAAAGTACATCATATACACTTAATAATTTAAGTCAGTCCTCTGATATCTTTAAAAAATGAAAAGTGAGCAATGTAATGCTCAGCTATGCTTTGCAGGTGTAACCATTGCTATGATGTGAATGCTAAGCAGCAGGTAGCTCAGCTAATTGGATTTGCACACTGAAACACTGCTCAACAATTTCCCCTTTAAGCAGTATTAAAACTGGCTTAGCAGATTTACGCACTGCTTAGCGGAGCTTAACCTTTTCAAAATGGTCCAATGACAGCAAAGGGTGGGAATATCTCACTATTTAAATGGCATAGGTGGGAATACGGCAATAATCTGTTATAGTCCACCTGTGCAGATACAATGGCTGGCGTAGGAGAGGGAGTGCACTTTTGGACGCAATACTGGAGCATTTGGGAGTCCAGGGTCATGGCTGGACTCCTAGTAAAAAACCATGAGGAGAGATTGCTGCAGGGCCAGTATCAGGGCTCCCAATACAAATGAAGTCCTGGGACCATCTCGTACATGACCTCACCAGTGCTACTGGTATCCCCCAGACTGGTGAGCAGGTATGGCACCACTATGCTGACCTAAAGCATAGGAAAGGGGCACTCTTGGACCAGTGGATCCAAGATACATGGGGCCAGAATGCTCCAGTAGTGTGTAACTATCACTATCAAGTAGTTTGTAGCAAATACTAGCCTGAGAATGTGACAGACAGATATGCATAATGTGTGTTTTTCTCCCCTACTGCTGCAGCAGAGAGGGCTGTGAACATCGAAGCCCATGGTGACAGACTGCTGAGGCTGTGCAGACAGGCTGGTGAGTACAAATCTATTTTGCAGTATATTGTTAAAATAGCTAAGAAGGAGTACATTGCTTACTGCTAGTATATATGCTGTTACTGTGTGAACTGAATAATAAAAAAGTATGATTGATGAACAATGAAGTACAATAAAGACCCTTAAAAAAAACTGTTGTGTTCATTATGGTATGTTGTTGTAAACATATATAGAATGCATACAGGTTCTTCACAGCAAATATGGCTGTGACAGCATACATTAATTGAGGTTCATCTGTGAACTAGCTGTTAGGAGAAACTGTAGATGGTGTAGCTGTAAAACGAGACATAAATTAAATGTGAAATATATATTGCACTAAGCTCTGAACCCCGAATAGTAATATGTAAAGTATCAATGTGTGTACTATGCAGCATTGTCTTGTGTTAACCTTTACTTTCCAGGTTGTAGTAATCCAAAGGAGTAATGCACAGTATAATAATTATCTGTCATGCATGCATCACAAGATTACAAGTTCAGACTGTCTAACCAAGATACTATTAGGCAGAAACCAGTGAATCAGGAAACAGCAGTTCCCCAGTAGCTCAGTGTGATGAGAAATAGCTTTGTTGTTAATTCTGCACACCCAGACACAGTTCAAATCCAGGGAATGGTACTAAGATGTGTGCATATCTACACACAAGGAATAAATGTAAAAACAGTCAGTTAGTGTTAACAGATAATTCTCCACAGGTTTGACAGGTAAGTAAATGTTACCAGTAGCTGTATGAAGGGTATATTGATAAACTGTGTACAACTGTTCAATTGTCCCACCACATACCTGCAAATGACAACAGGGTAGGTACATACAATATGCACTCTTCGCAAATCATACCTCTCAACTGTACAGATATTCACTGAATGTCCGGATATTTGCCAAAGATTTTTAGTCTGTTTTACATAAAGTATTGGTGATATGGCAAATCAGTGGCAAACCATTATAGACTGAAGTTAGAAAATAATGATAGACATACAAGTGTCAGATGTCATACCCATCAGAAAGGCCATGCAAATGCAAAACCTTTTATTTTATCAACTTTCTAAGTTTGTAAGAGCAATATCTAAAAATTGTCCACATTTAAGGGGCCATTGTCCCACTCTTGTGTATGGCTTTGTCCAGATGCCATGCTCTAAGAGGTTGAGAGGTATGTTCCCGATACATGTCTCACAAGTGTCACGTTGTCACGACTAGTGGTCACTGCTGCAAATAATCCTGGACACAGATAGGAAACCAGTTGATGTATGCCAGTAGCACACTCACATAACAGCAGTTCAGGGTACCCTTGCTGTGCCAGATATGTAACACTGACATGTATGAGTCCCCTCTAGCCATGTACCCAGAGTTGTCACAGTTTGCCTCATATCATTCCAGGCTGACAGTTTAATAGGTATATTTGTACTACAGAAGCTATGACCATAGGTAGATGTGAAGTGAGGGCAAACCCATAGAGTATTGAGAAGGACTGCTGTGGAAAATAGAAGCATAAACAGTTGTTAATGGATTTTTCTGTCTCTCCACCCACACCTCATCTGCATCAATAATTATTACCCATATTCTATGGGTATGTTGTCCTCCAACCCTAATGTTGGTACTTGTGTTATATTATTGTTAATATGTTGATTGCTTGCATGTTAACATATCTTGTTCAAATACCATTGTTGGTGGCCTGCTGCCATCAATGTTACTGGCATTCTGTTATGATGCATACTGTTGCTCTGGTCATGCATATGTTCTGTTTGCTATGCAACTGTTTCAAATCTGTTTTATGGGGTTAATTGGAAGACCCATGCATGCTGTATAACTAAGCTTGAAATGTGTTGTTCATAACTAGCCAACATATTTTGTAAAACCTCAACACCATAGCGCGTTTGGGAAGGCAGATCCCAGCATATCTGCTTGTCCCACCTCATCTGGCCATGGCACCAGGCCCCAGCACTTCTGGGACACAACCCAGATCTCCCTTGTCTGCTGGTCCTGCACCACCTTCGGTTGGAACTGTCGCAGGGGACTGAGCCTGTCCCCGCCCTGGGAGCACGCACAGACAGGAGGCTGTCAACCGCAGTCAGGTCTGGGGTTTGGTGCACAGCACCCTTTAATCTGAGTTTGGAGAGAAGCTGTGCCAGATTGAGGGCTGCCTGGTGCACCTCGAAAGGCAGGCTACCCCTCCTGTCCAGCCCCCAGCACAGCCACCTTTAGGGCCATGAAGGTGCAGTGGTGATGCCCATGGGTGGGTATCTCATTCTCACTGTAACCATATGGAGACCCATGGGCTTTGGATTCCAAACCACCATCCCCGTCAAATGTATTTATCCACCTCATGTGTCATATACCACCCCTGTCTACTGTTTTGTCTGTCTTGTCTTTCTCCCTACCCAACCTACCTACAATTCTTCCCCAACATCCCACTCTCACCTTAAAAAAAAAGAAAAGGGCATCTGTCCCCCCAAAAATATTGCCCCATACATAGCTGTCCATTTCCATTGGACACATAATATGGTCCAATTAGCTTGACAACACATTTCTGTTGTCCTTAGCCCTTTCTCTAGGGTTTGAGTGTTCAAATTCACCTCCAAATTCTGTACAAATGCACACCTGTTGCTGTATAAGAAATGGACAGCTATTGACCTTCCCTACACCTGTCCTGAACATCCCTAGCTATCTTTCATATTGCTTTTCCATCTGCATTCCCCTTTTTCACCACTTTCCTATCACCCCTTTTTCTTTTCTTTTAAAGAAGTTAGTGTAAGAGTAAGCAGGAGTAAGCAAGTTTGCACGATGCTAAGTGAAGCCAACACAGATTAAGCATCTCTACGGTTAACAGTGTGTTGGCATCGCTTAGCTTCATGCAAAACCACACAAACCTGCTTAAAGCCACTTAAAACTGGTTTAATCACTCTGTTTCCATCAGCCATTGTTCTGCTTAGCAACAAAATAACCAGCCCTGCCAAGTCTCAAACCCAGGACCCTGTACACCACAGTCAGAGCTATGTACCACTACACCATTTGAGATGTACAGATTGCTTATGCATTTTCACATATATCATGCAGTAGAATCATTCAACAGTAGGGAAAAGATTCTGTAGAATCAGTCAGGTTTTATATATATATACATATATATATATATATATATATATATATATATATACATATACACATGTATATATGTATGGAGATGCATAAATATATATATATATATATATATATATATATATATATATATATATATGTATACTATAAATACAAATATACATATAAATATATATATATATATATATATATATATATATATATATACACATACACACATACACTTATACTGGGAGACTTTAACTACCCCTCCATTAACTGGGAAAATTACTCATGTACCAACACACTTGCTCAACGTTTTCTGGAATTCATTATTTCCAACACCCTGGACCAACTCATTCTTACCCCCACCAGGGGTAGAAACATCTTTGACCTGGTCATTACTAACATGGGTGACCATTGCTCTACATCAGTAATCAGCTCCTCCCTGGTCAGATCTGATCACAAGCTAATCACCATGGATATCCTCATTTCACCCTCACCCACCCCCAAAGGAATCCCCCGTAAAACCTTCTCCAAAGCTAATTTTGGGCTTCTAAAAACAGAGGTGGCTAACTTCATGCCACCCATGCAAATGTAAAATAGGTGCATGACTACTGAATCATACACCAATGCACTGTATGAGCACATACACAAGTGCATGGAACGGCCATACCAAACAGAACTAAGACGCCCTCCTCCAAAAAAAGGAAGCCAATCTGGTTGTCCCCCACCATAAACAAACTCTACAACAGAAGGAAAAAGCTGTTGCAGAAAAGGGTGAATTCCCAAGACTGGAAAAACTCCCTTGTTAGCCTCATCAAAAAACTGAGATCCATCATCAAATCCTCTAAAGTTAGCTATGAAAACAAAATTGCTGCAGATTCTAAAGACAACCACAAGGCATTCTATAGTTATGTCAAGAATCTACATGGCAATACTCAGATCTGCTCTAAGTTACAGCACAATGGCAATACATATACAGAACCAACTGATAGTGCCAACATATTGGCTGACAGGTTCAGTGCGAACTTTACCCACCTTTCACCTCCTAATGGGCCTATCACAATACTTGAGGAATGCCAAGTCCCTATTATCACAGCTACACAGGTAAAAAATGCACTGTTCAAAGCCAAAAATACAGCTTCCATGTGACCTGATAATATCTCTGGCTGTGTGCTACATGAATTACAAAGTGAACTGGCACCACACCTGTGTACCCTGTTCAATCACAGCCTAATTTCAGGCTTTGTTCCTACCAAATGGCTCACTGCTATGGTCATCCCACTTCACAAAGGGGGCGCGACTACAGACCCTGGGAACGAACTACTGCCCCATTAGTCTGATGAGTCTGATATGTAAGGCTATGGAGTGCATCATCATGGACCTTATAAATAAGGACATAGGGAATCTCAAAACTCTGGACCCCATGCAGTTTGGGTTTGTGAAAGGTAGATCATGCCTGCTCAACCTGATATACTTCTTCGAGTCTGTCACCACAGCTGTGGATGAGGACAAGGTAGTTCACACAGCCTACCTAGATCTTGCCAAGGCCTTCGGCACATCCCTCACTTAGGAATCATAGATAGACTCACTAAACTAGGCATAAACTCCTAAGTCATAAGATGGGTTTCCAACTGGCTCACTGATAGACCCCACACTGTGAAAGTAGTGGACTCCAAATATGATTACCAACCAGTTACAACTGGTATCCCACAGGGATCGGTCCTAGGTCCTCTCCTGTTTGGCATCTACTTCTCTGAAGTTCAAGCCAACACAAAGGGACTCCAACTGACCAAGTTTGCAGATGATTGCAAACTGGAAGCCATTATTGATTCTCCAACTGATGTAGACATTCTACAAAAAGTTCTCACTGACACCAGTGACTGGTGCCAGAACCATGGCCTTGAGTTCAATGCCAAAAAGTGCACTGTCATTCCCTTTGGTAAAAATTTGGTGCCCATGAACTACCACATAGGCGGTAGTCCATTAAACACCACAGGTGTGATAAGAAACCTGGGGACACAGGTTGACAGCAACCTCTCCTTTGATAACCACACTGCCACTGTATTCAGAAAGTCCTTCTATGTGGCACATCTCATTACAAAAGGTTTCTCATCCAGGAAGAAAAAGGTCATAATCCCTCTCTACTCATCCCTCATTTGACCTATTATAGAATACATTGCCCCATTTGGTACGTACCTCACTAGACACTTACAACAACTGAAAAGGCCACAAAAATACCTCACTCAGAAGATCTTAGGCCTTAGACACATGCCCTATACGGACAGACTCAAAAAAACTCCAGCTATACTCTGTCTCTTATCACCTACTTAGAGGTGATATTTGCTTGACCTACAAAGCCATGTCTGACCCAGAGCTGCTAGATAGGCTACACCTAAAATAATTCCAATCCCTCCATGCCACACACTCCAGGGACCTAAACCTCATTACCATAATAAAAAGAACATGCTGGAGGGACAGGTTCCTAACCCAGAGACTTCCCATACTCTGGAACAAACTTCCCATTCACATCAAGCAGAGCACTTCACTGGCCCTCTTTAAGAGAAATCTTGACGAGTGGATGGGCAATAGGAAATTCACCCCAGGGATCACTTCAGTGGCCTTGCTTGACAGGGGCACTGGGAACTAACTTTGGTTAGCATGATGCCAGGGAATCTTCTTGGGCTAGGCTTATATAGGCTCCAGGGCCGTTAGTCTAGTACACACCTATGAACCTATGAAAATATATATATATATAGATCTAGGACTTTTGATCGACAGATCAAAAGTCTGAATCCCTTACCACCGAACACACTTTAACGAAAGCGCTTTCATTGAAAAAGCGCTTTCATTAAAGTATGTTAAAAAAAAACACAAAATCTACTTGAATGCAGGGGGCAAGCTCCCCTGAACCCCCATCCCCCACTTTAATATTCTCACTCCGAGGTCACACTACAGTGGAGAAAAGGGAATTTTCCCTTACCGCACTGTAGTATGACCGGAACAACAAGCATACTTACGCGAAAGTGCTGCTTCGGTGAACAGTACTTTCGTGCAAGTATGCTCACCAAATTGGGATTCGGTGAAAGATGCAGTCGAGCATCTGTACGGATCACACACACACACACACACACACACACACACACACACACACACACACACACACACACCTATATATATATATATATATATATATATATATATATATATATATATATATATATATTCATAACATGTAGTGGAGTCATACCGCAGAATCATACCTCTCAACCTCCTAGTGCAAGAAATCTGGCCAAAAGCTGTCAAAATACGGGGACAATGGGCCAAAACTAGGGACTAGGGATCTTAAATATTGCTGTTATAAATGTAGAATGTTGCCAGAGTGACAGGGTTTGTTTCGGCATGCATGTTCTGAAGGATGTGAATTCTGCAACTGAAATGTATGTCATCATTTACTGACAGAAATCCTCAGATCATTACAGTGATTTACCAGGGAAATAAAAATAATGAATTTGTGGAACAGACTAGAAATATGAGCAATAAACCTGGATATTCTGGAAGAAGCCGGCCAGCCGAGAGATGTGCCCAGTACCCCTTAGTGCAATGAATCTGGACCAAGCCTGACAAAGTGGGGGGAGAAAGCCATGAAATGGCTGGTCTGCAAGGCCATGGAAAGTATCATAATGGAACTCATAAACAAAGACATTGGTAACCTCTAAACTCTGAATCCCACTCAGTTCAGGTTTGTGAAAGCAGATCATGCCTCCTGAACCTGACTGACTTCTTTGAGGCAGTCACCAAAGCCGTAGATGAGGGTAAGGTGGTTCAGACAGCCTATCTTGACCTCACCAAGGCTTTCGACACCATCCCCCATTCTAGAATTATAGCTAAACTCACTAAACTAGGTATAAATCCCTACATCACAAGATGAACTACCAACTGGCTCACTGACAGAACCCACACTGCAAAAGTTGCAGACTCCAAATCTGACCTCAAAGCAGTGACAAGTGGAGTACCACAGGGTTCCATCCTGGGACCTCTCCTGTTTGGTATCTACTTCTCTGAAGTACAGGCTAACACAGAAGGCCTCTGGCTAATGAAGTTCACAGATGACTGCAAACTAGGAGCCATAGTCAAGTCCCCAAATGATGTGGACATCCTGCAGAAGGACCTTGCTGAAACAGATGCCTGGTGTCAGAGCCATGGCCTCAAGCTCAGTGCCAAAAAGTGCAGTGTCATCCCCTTTGGTAAAAACTCTGTACACATGAACTACCACATAGGCAGCAATCTACTTAACACCAAATGTGTGATAAGAAACTTTGGGACCCATGTGGACAGTAGTCTCTCCTTTGATAGTCACATCGCCACAGTAGTCAGGAAGTCCTTCTACATGGCACACCTCATCATAAAAGGGTTCTTGTCCAGGAAAAAAGGGGTCATTGTTCCCCTCTACTCAACACTCATTAGACCCATTATAGAGTACAATGCCCCTTTTGGAATGTACCTCACAAGACATCTGCAGCAGCTGGAAAGGACACATAAGTACCTCACAAAGAGGATTACTGGCCTCAAACAAATGCCCTACACTGACTGCCTCATAAAAGTCCAGTCTTACTCCGTAGCATACCGCCTACTCTGAGGTGATCTCTGCCTAACATATAAAGCTATGTCAAACTCAGAGCTGTTGGACATGCTACAACTAAAGAAATCCCAATCCCTCCAAGCTACACGCTCTAGTGACATAAACCTTGTCACCACAATAAACAGGACATGCTGGAGGGATAGATTGCTACCCCAGAGACTTCCCATACTCTGGAACAGGCTACCCATCTATGTCAAGCAAAGTTCTTCATTAGCACTCTTCAAGAAAAATCTTGATGAGTGGATGGGAAATAGGAAATACACCCCGGGGATCACTTCTGTGTCTCTGCTCGACAGTGGCACAGGAAAATAACTTTCTTGGGTGATGTAAGCCAGGGAACCTTGTTGGCTAGGCTTACGTAGGCCCTTGGACCGATAGTCTAGTACCTACCTATGAACCTATAATAGGGACATATCTGAAATATTGTAGTAGATAAGCTGACACAGTTGCTGCAGTAACACCCTCCTGTCTGTCCTAACACATATTGACTGAAATAGCACAAGCCCAATACTCAATTACTTCTCACCAGTTAGTGACTTAAATACTCACATCATCCCACTTATGTGTTAGAAATGCATAACACTTATGGGGGCCAGGCAACAGTACATCCTGCAAATATCTGGACATAACATCACATTAGGGAAACTACACTCAGCTGTTAAGCATGTCACCAAGCACCGTCCAAACTACAGTCAGACTGATACAACACTAACCCAAATCCGCTATGGGGAATTACACATGTATTTGAAAATATATCAAGCACTACAGGGATGTAACAGCACTAAAAAACAGACACCACTGTGAAGGTGCATACCCACAACCAATTTCAGCACAGTCAGAGTGACATACCGGTAAGCCAAATGAACAATAGAGTATAAGGACTGTGTGAACAAAAACATTTCATCATGTTTGCCACTCACACACTACCCCTACATATACTGGCCCAATTCACAGTGTAGCATGATACCTGACAGTGGTACAGGACATGTCTCAGTCTGCCCCTAGAAGCATATACAGCCAATAGACCACCAGAAACTGGTGTAGCATGCACAGTCCGATAGAAAAGGAGCCATAACACATAAATCTACCCCCTCCCTACACAGGCTAAATAACATTTATACACTACACTGTTACACAATTCTGACAGTCTGTTAACATTTGTCTGAAATACACAGACTTCTAAACTGTTTAGAATCCCACAGAATGTCCAGGCTTTGTCCTCATATATAAGGCTTCTTACACATAACATGTTTGGCATTCTGATACATCACTGGGATGGTGTCAGGAATGGAGGCACTAAGTAATGATATACCCTGCCTATCAACCTCTTACTGCATAACATCTGGACAAAGCCTGACATACTTGGGGGACAGAGGGCCAAAAACAGGCATATGTGAAATATCGCTGTTATAAACTAAAACAGTTGCTGGTGTAACAGGATTTGTTGTAACATATCTTTCCTGAGGGATATGAAGTCAGAAACACAAATGAATGATACCATTTACTGACTGCAATCTGCAGAGTATGCTACTGATTTTCCAAAGACAAAATATGTCTGAGGAATGCACCATACATGAGAGTCCAAACTCTGGCCATTCTGTGGATAGCCCTACAGCTGAGAGTTACGTCAATGACATAAGACTTACAATCACACAGAAAAGCTATGTCCACACAAACCCTGTTAAACTAACATTAATTCAACTGTATAACAGCAATACTTACATTCTGTCCCTATGTCTGGAACATTCTCCCCCAGTTTGTTGGGCTGTCTCCACAGTTTTCGTTGCAAGAGGTATTTCCAATTACCCCCTGTGATGCTGTTGTTCACACACCTCCATGAAGTTCTCCTCACAGGCAAGGAAAAGGGGCAATGCCCACATGAAATAATTATGGGAGTGTTTTGCCATGCCATTCGCTATAGGTATAACAACACAACTGTTCTGCATGCGATTAGCAAGTGGGGGGCACCAGTCACAGACCATCAGCTGCTCATGAGCATTACCTACAAAAGGCAAGCTGCTGCCTATGCAAAACATATGTATACCCTACATCTTGGAGAGGGAGAGACAGACAGGCAGACAGACAAACAAACAAATCAACCAGCACAAATTGGAATCCAACCAACCATACCTGGAAAAAAAAAGATATGTCAAACAAGTAAGCATGCAATGGAATGCAGCAGGGGGTATGTAATATTGGGAAATAGGAAGTTCAACAAATATGTCTCAACAAGAATTGCTGTACTGATATATTGCTGATCAGAACCTATGGCCATAGCATCTGGGTCTGTCTGCAGTAACATAGATCACAGTTTAGGCCCCTGAGTCACCCCAGGAAAGGCTGGCTCACATATAACTACTACTGGAATGTGTGTTGAACAATGCTGACTGTGACACTGCTAGGCCAGCTACTGGGATGTCGTATATATCCATATGTTAATTGTGAATACAACTATGATATACATGTTTGTCTCAAAAATGTGATAGACCTATACAGAGTATAGTAAACTACTGTTGCAGATGTGTGTGTTGAACTGCATGTGATATACTGAGCTCATACCATTCAACTGTCCAGTGGTATGTACACTGACCAGATGTGTGCCTCATATTTGTAGTCATTTACTCATAGAGTTGTGTTATGTCTGGCAAATCATTGGCAACCTGTGAAGACTGACATTACAAATCTCTTTCTTTTGGCTATTCCCATTAGAGGTCACCACAGCGGATCATCTGTCCCCATTTCTTCCTGTCTTCTGCATCTGGGTCTGCCACACCAACCACCTGCATGTCCTCTATCACCACATCCATAAACCTTATCTTAGGCCTTCCTCTTTTCCTCTCACCTGGCAGCTTCATCCTTACCATCCTTTTCCTAATATACTCAGCATCTCTCCTCAGCACATGTCCAAACCAACATAATCCCGCTACTCTCTGCCTTTGTCTCCAAACCGTCCAACCTGGACTGGCCCTCAAACATACATATTCCTAATCCTGTCCACCCTTGTCACACCCAGTCAAATCTTAACATCTTTAACTCTGCCACGTCCAGCTCTGACTCCTGTCTTATTGTCAATGCCACTGTCTCCAACCCATATAATATAGCTGGTCTCACTACCCTCTTGTAGACCTTCCCTCTCACTCTTAATGGTACTCGCCTTCACAAATCACTCCTGACACTCTTTTCTACCCTCCCAATCCTGCCTGTACTCTCTTCTTTACCTCTCCCACACACTCATCATTACTGTGAACTGTTGATCCCAAGTATTTAAACTCATCCACCTTTGCAACTCTACTCCCTGCACCCTCGCCATTCCTCTATCCTCCCTCCCATTCACACACATATATTCGGTCTTAGTCCTGCTAACCTTCATTCCTCCCCTCTCTAGAGCATATCTCCACCTCTCCAGGGTCTCCCCAACCTGTTCCCTACTCTCACTACAGATCACAATATAATCTGTAAACATCACAGTCAATGGGGACTCCTGTCTGATCTTGTCTGTCAACCTGTCCATCACCACTGCAAATAACAAAGGGCTCAGAGCTGATCCCTGATGTAATCCCACCTCTACCTTAAATGCATCTGTCACTCCCACCACAGAACTCACACTACCCTTGTACATATCATGTAATACTCTTACAGATTCTTCTGCCACTCCTGACTTTGTCATACAATACCACAACTCCTCTCTAGGCACCTTGTCATAAGCTTTCTCTAAGTCCACAAAGACACAACACAGCTCCATCCAACCTTCTCTGTACTTCTCCATCAACACTCTGAGAGCAAACAACACATCTGTGGTGTTCTTTCCTGGCATGAAACCACACTGCTGATCAGTACCACCTCCCTTCTTCACCTAGCTTACACTACTCTTTCCCATAACTTCATGCTGTGACTGATCAGTGTTATCCCTCTGTAGTTACTACAGCACTGCACATCACCCTTATTCTTATAATCAGTACCCAGACACTTTTTCTCCACTCCTCATATATCATCTCACTTTCCAAGATATCATTAAACAATCTGGTTAAAAACACTGCTGCCATTTCTCCTAAGCACCTCCATGCTTTCACAGGTATATCATCTGGACCAACAGCCTTTCCATTCTTAATCCCCTTCATAGCTATCCTTACTTCCTCCTTGCAAATCCGTTGCACTTCCTGATTCACCATACCCACATCATCCAACCTTGCCTCTTTCTCATTCTCTTCATTCATCAGCCCCTCAAAGTGCTCTTTCCATCTGGTCAACACACTCTCCTTGCCTGTGAGTACATTTTCCTCATTATCCTTTATCACCCTTATCTGCTGCACATCCTTCCTAGCTCAGTCCCTCTTTCTAACCAATCGGTACAGGTCCTTTTCTCCATCCTTAGTGTCCAACCTTTCATACAACCCTTCATATGCCTCATCCTTAGTCTTCACCACTTCTCTCTTTGCCATGCACTTCATCTCCTTATACTCCTGTCTACTTTCTTCATATCTCTGACAATTCCACTTCTTCTTCATCAACATCTTTCTCTGTATATTCCCCAGGTCTCCTTGTCATCCTTTATCTGTCCAGATGTCACACCAAGCACCTTTCTAGTCATCTCCCTTACTAGCTCTGCTGTATTTATCCAGATATTCAGTAACTCTTCACTGCCACCCACTGCCTGTCTTAACTCTTCCCTGAACTCAACCTCACAATCACCCTTTTTCAGTTTCCACCATTTGATCCTTGGTGCTGCCCTCACACTCCTCCCCCTCTTCTTGATCACCAATGTCATCCCACAGACCAACATTCCATGCTGCCTAACTACACTTTCCTCTCTCACCACTTTACAGTCTCTGATCTCCTTCAAACTGGCCCTCCTGCATAGGATATAATCCACCTGTGTGCATATTCCTCCACTCTTGTATGCCACCCTATGCTCCTCTGTCTTGTTAAAATACATATTCACCACAGCCATGTCCAAACTTTTTGCAAACTCCACCACCATCTCACCTTCTGCATTCCTTTGCTTAACACCATACCTACCCATCACTTCCACATCCCCTCTGTTCCCTTCACCAACATGCCCATTGAAATCTGCTCCAATCACCAGTCTCTCACCCTTGAGTACAGTCATCACCACTTCATCCAACTCACTCCAAAGTTTTTCTGTCTCATCCATCGCACACCCAACTTGCGAAGCATATGCACTAACAACAGTCATCATTACACCATCAACGTCCAGCTTCATAAACATCACTCTATCTGACACTCATTTCACCTCCAGAAACACTATTGGCATACTGTTCCTTCAGTATAACCCCTACACCATTTCTCCTCCCATCCACACCATGATAGAACAATTTGGACCTGACTGCAATGCACCTAGCCTTACCCCCCCTTCCATCTGGTCTCTTGCACACAACTTCTGTCGAACATATCAGCTAGCTCTGTCCCCATACTGGTCATACTGCCAACATTAAAAGTTCCTACCCTCACTACCACACTCCTAGCCTTTCTCCTCTCTTCCTGCCATATGAGCATCGGGCATCCACCAGGGTATGTCTGTGAATGCAAAGGCTACTGTGCTAGCAAATGACTTATCTGTGTTTCAGCAATATTAAGAAAGTATCACTAATATTGGACCATCTCCCCCCATGCATGTGTGGCGTACTTCAGATGTCCTGCTCTAACAGGTTGACAGGAAATGTATATCAGGTATCACCTGTGCACATGCATGTATGAGTAGGTGTACCTGGGTGCCTCATAACAACAGACATGGAATGCAAAATGTCAGGTAAATAAGCTGTACATGTTGTACACGTGTGTAATCTTAGTTTCTGTGCATCCAGCAGAGTTAGATTTCTACAGCAACTGGTTGTTGCATTGCCCTGACACATACATGGGTACTAGAATAAGCATGATTATCAGGTTGAAATTGGAGAGGTGTCCAACTGTGTCATGACCTTGTGTCTAAGCATACTACAAACAGCTATATGACCACCTACATAGCTGTATGGACTCACCAATACCTTACTTGTAAAACCTGTCCCCACCAAGGTAGAGTAATCCCCTTTGCTGGACAGCAGCAATACACAAACCACATAATTGGTCACTATATTGGCTGTACAGGGCAAAGTAGGAGCAGGCACCAACTTGGCAGCAAGTCAACCTTTGTCTGAACAAGCATATAAGGTTATAGGTGGGTTACTGTAAGGCTAACTATGAGTACAAATTGGGCACATCCACCAAGGGCAATCACAATGCTGTTTTCACATATGTCTGCAATCTCAGAGGTAACAACCCAACCCACCCTGTAATGGTGGTCAATCACACCACATACACACACACCATAGCTATAGACAACCTGCTGCAGACAGGTTTAGGGCAAACATCACCCCCTTGCTCACCATCAGTATAGGTGGATATGGACAGCACCTGCACCCTCAGGGAGCAGGTGCATACTACCTAATCAAAGTTAACAAAAGCAAGAGTCCATGGGACCTGATAACATTCCTGTCTGCATCCTACATGAACACAGTCATATGCTTCCAGCTCCATTACGCACTATATGCAAGCAAAGCCTGAGCACCATTGACATCCCATCTGCAAGGAAGATGGCCACTGTCATCCCTGTACACAAACGTGAATGACGAATGGTGGTTTATGCAATTTACCGGCCCTCATTGGGGGGAACATGACACATCAGGAGCAGGAGTTCAATGCAGGTTCATACTGTGCTGATAGATGATAGGGATATGATGTGGTTGTAAGTGGCGGCTAATGATAGGCAATATTGATGTTCTGGCTCTGTAAATAACTCTGGGCAATGTCTTAGGTCCTGTGATGTGTTTCCCTGTTTATGTCTTCCAGGTGGCATGCAGCATCAACCAGCATATACTGCAGATGAGAATGCAGCTATCACTGATGCAATAATCCAGCACCATGTGGTGCTGTTGAGCCATAGCCGACAAAATCTGTGAGACCAGACTGCCCTGTGGGACGACCTTGTCCACAGAGTTAATATCTTGGGACACCATGGCCGCACATCCTATCAGGTCAGGCATCAAGCAACTGAACTGAAACGTTGTGCCCAGTAAAGGGCTGTTGCCGTGGCCAGGGACTGTACTGCTACAGGTGGGGGTCCAGGCACACAGGCCCCACTTACGGCAACAGAGGAGCTTCTTGCCAACCTTGGGGCAGCCTCCACACAACAGCCAACACATGAAGCATACGTTATGGAGGTTGGTTGTACCCAGGCAACAGGCGAGGAGCATCCAGGTAAGGCCACAGTGTACATCAATTTAATCATGTACCCGTCATACTGTCTTATATAGAGTATCTAGATGCATATGTCAGTCCAAACTGCATTTGTGGGTGGGATTAGTAATGCACACAAGTGCACATCTATGGTGAAGGATAGCAAATTGTGTACTATCGTAGCTTGTACTGTACCTGTGCAGAAAAGTAGCATTCATCCTGTACCAATGCCAGATGTGAGTCTGCTGAAAATACCTCTCCCTCACAACTACATAGGTCCCTCTGGTCTAGATGTGGGACAGCAGTTTGAAGCCAGTGAGTATGGGATTTTCCTGTTGTGGTTCACCAGTACCCCAGGCATATTAAGGTTATGCATGTGGCCATGCACACAACTGTTATCTCAGCCATTTGGCAATATTTGCATGTGCACTTGTGGTGGGGTTAACTGCATTGCATCACAGTGGTCATCACAGGGGCTTATTTGCAGGAGATGTCACATATCTGTAGCATACCTTACAACCTGTCATTGCAAGAAATCTGGACAAAGACTGACAAAATGGGGGGACGAAGGCCCAAAACTAGGGACATATTTTATACATTAGTGTTATACAGTGCATATAAATGGTGTACACACACCTATTAGAATGCCAGGTATTTGTGATATACAAAAATGAGAGCACAATAAAACCTTTCTGATCCCTTCCAACCTTTCATGTGACTTATAACCTGTACAATTCAATTGTAAGACAAATCTGTTAGGAGAACAATTATGACACATAAAAAATGTACAAAAAGCTAGCTGCATATGTGTGCACAGGCTGAAGCTAATACAGTGTTGATACAGCTTTCGATATTATTTCAGCATTACGTCTTCTTGGGTACACACCTGCCATCAATTACAAAGACTCTTTGATTAACAGCAAATAACCATCAGCTGTCCTACCAGGATTAGCCTAAATTTGCTCACTTGCCTGCTACAGCAACAGCCATAGTTCACATACAGCTTACTAAGAAGCAAAGGGATCTAATTTGTGAAAGGTATCATCCCAGAGAAGGGTACACACACATTTCCACAGCATTGCATATACCATTGAACACCATCATCAAATGGTGGTGGAAATATGGGGCAGTGACATTGCAAAGAACTGGACATCACTCCAAATGTGTGGAAAGGACAAGACCCAAACTGGTCAGGGAGGCTGCCAGGAGACCTACAGCAACACTACAGGAGTTGCAGGAATCTCTGGCAAGTACCGGTTGTGTACTACATGTGACAACAATCTCCCATATTCTCCACATGTCTGGCCTATGGGGTAGGGTTGGAAGATGAAAGCCTTTTCTCACACAGAACAACATCCAGGTCTGGCGAATTTCTCAAGAAAAAGAAATCAGGTCCCCAAATAGCATGTGGAGAAATGTGTTATGGTGTAATGAGACCAAGGTTGCAGTTTTTGGCCACAATACCAAAAAGTTTGTTTGGCACAATAACAACACTGTACATCACCAAAAAAACACCATCCCCATGGTGAAGCATGGTGATTACAGTGTCCTGCTTTAGCTCATTACATCCGAGTGATGCCTCCAGGTGCATCTGCAGTTACCTCCTACTGCTCCTCTAGGCGTCAAATATTACTTATGCATATTTGCATTAATAATTCCAAAACCATTCTACATACAAGGTTTAAAAATATTTTATCTTGAAGCATACCTGATGGCAAACACAATTGTATTGATATTTGACCTCTGTCAATGAGTATTTGTTAGAATTGTAAGGTGATAATTTAATTTTTAAAGGCTCAGACCACACCCACTAGGAGTTAAAGGTACATACTCAAAATAGTTGCACTGGAGTGAATGAGTTAGGATTGCTGTTCATAAGCTGGAAGTGGGCCTTTAGCCAAGGTGGAGGGAATTAGGAACAGTTCAAAATACTAGTCCCCTTTGTCCCAAAATCTTCATGTGTCTGCTAGAAAGCTGTGGATGGAGAGGACTTACACCTTTCCACACAGCAATGACCCATACCATACATCAAAATCCAAAAAGAATGTCTTCACCAGAAGACAATCAACATTTTGGAATGGCCCAGCCACAGTCCACACCTACATCCAATAGAAAATCTGTGGGGTGCCCTGAAGAGGCCTGTGCAGAAGAGATGCCCTCCCAATCTGACAGAGTTGTAGGGCTTATGCAAGGGAGAGTGTATAAATATTGCTAAGTCGAGATGTGCCATGCTGATACATACCTTCCCAAGAGGACTGACTGCTGTTATGAAATCAAAAGGTGCTTTAACAAAGTATTTGTTTAAGGGTATGCACAGTCATGCAACCAGCCTATTGTATGTATTTCAACTTCTATATGTTACCCCTAACCAATGTGTTTCTTCTTCAATTGGATTGCACAGGTTACAGGTCAAATTAAAGGTGGGAAATGTTATCACATGATTTCTATGATCTCATGTTATATATCAGACAAACCTGGCATGTTAACAGGGCTGTCTACACTTATAATATCCATTGTAAGCTTAAAAGGTTGTGTAACCGGTTCTGTTGTAACATACATGTACTACAGGTTTTGAAGTGTGAAACTCAAAATATGTCATTAATTAGTGACACCAGTCCTCATATCATCCCAGTAATGTGTCAGACAAACACGTGATTTATGATGAACAGACCAAAAATATCAGACACACATGTAGACATTCAGCGACACTCTGCACAATTGAGAGGTATGTTCTGTAGGAGTTACCACTGTGCAATACAGGTGAGCAGCAATTATGTGTACATGGGTGTAGTGTGTGCTACTTGAAGGCCCATCACCTACTAACACTACTCACGTATCACAGAGGTGTATATAAGTAGTAACATTAAGTGGAAAGGGCTGCACTGCATGATGTTGAGGGCCTGTCCACGGTGTGTATGTAGTGGTCTGACTGTGTTGTGAATGTCACCAGTTGGCTATTGTGAGGTATGTGTAATGCCTGTCTGCCACCTCAACTGTAAGTGTGTGTGTGTGTGTGTGTGTGTGTGTGTGTGTGTGTGTGTGTGTGTGTGTGTGTGTGTGTGTGTGCGTGTGTGTGCGTGTGTGTGTGTGTGTGTGTGTAGCAGCAAACAGTATAGTGCAGGTATTAATTTACATATGTTGTCTTTCCCCCACAGGTGGTCATGGTGATCATGTTCCCTCCCACTCAGAATCTGATGTCAGTGTCTCTGCCAACTCTGGAAATGATAATGGTCATAATCAGGCACAGGTGGTGCTGTCAGGGGCTGAATCTGTGCCATCAGTTGGCATCCTACAGTCATCCACGATGACCCTGCACACAGTCACAATGCCCATACATGCCCCGTCCCCAGCAACCACAGATGATGGACAGTTGGCAGGTGGTGGCATGGAACAGGCTAGTGTGGTGACTATGGCAGGTGTGAGTGTAGACACTGGCCATAGCCAGAGTGCAGATGAGGTTCTACACAGGTGGATGGACAGTGGTGCTCGCAGGAGGACTTCTGCTCATCAAGCCGCTGTTGCAAGTGCCACAGCAGATGTCACCAGATGCATGTTTTGGGCTGTCATGGATGGACAGGCATGTAGTGAATGCAACACCAGACAAATACTCAGGGTGTTGGATGCAACTCATCCTGATTTACGTGGCAACATAGATGACCTTGTTGAGGCCGCATGCCAAAATACTGAGGTCAGGAATAGATGGTGGGATGAGACCTGGGCAATCCTCGACCATGGCATGTCTTTGCTATAGTGTGTGATGGGAGATGGGCATCGGCTACATGGATGTAGGTCAGCACCATCAACTAAGAGTCTAGGAGCCATGCACCATCACACTCCCATAGTGGCAGTGACACCAGTACTACCAAAGGGGAGTTGATGTCCACATCACAACGGAGCAGACCATGGGCAAATGGTTCTGGCCAGTCCTGTCAGGGACATGGATCCAGCAGACAGCAGTCACCATCAGGAAGCAGTACGGCATCTGACCTTGGACATGGTGGTGCCAGTGAGACCCCTGGCATGACCAGTTCATGTGTCAGTGGTCAGAGATGGTGAACTGGATACCCTGCCATGTACAGTCCACAGCTGTCCAACATACCCCTGTGTAGGGCAGCTACATGGCATGACTGTGTGCATACATACACACACACATATCTGTATCACAGGCAGGTCACCTTCAGACACACAAAGCACCACTGCAAAGCCCATCTATAGGATACCCATCAAAACACACACACATGGATGTCAACCGTATTACCCAGCCTACACTACTAAAAACTCCTGATGTCCACCACGGTAGTGTTTGCCTTTTCTCTTCCTCATTGGTGTCCTTCACAGTGTAAGAAAGTTTTTTAAGTATTACCCAGCCTAGGCCTCTGGCAAACACACATCACACCCAGTGCATATGATGATACCTGTGCCACATCCCTGTCATCCATACCATCTATGCAGGGACATGCTAATATGGGTCTGATGCGCAGGGTGAATATAGTACAGTGTAGCTATGTAATACTGTGTAAGGTACTGTCTACTTCCATTTGTTATGGGTACACATACAGGTGTATGTACCTTATTAGCCATGATGCATTATTGCTGTTAGTATCACTGACTGAATGTAGTCTGACATGCTGTATTCTGTTTGTGTTCCAGGTGTCTGTGTGTCTGCAGGCTGTGGCCCTGCAGACATTACCAACATGAAGTATGGCAGAGTGGAAATACACTGACCATTTCATAGCCAAGGTACAGCTTTATATGTACATTTACCAGGTGTGTATGCATGCAACAGTGTGTGATGGTAGCCTTCAGACATGTCACCTCAGTGTTGTGTAGTACCACAGGCTCATACATATGAAACAGGTTACTGGAGTATTGTTAGTAGGTCTCTCACAAGCTTAGCCATTAGAATGACCGCAACAAATTCACATGTCAGCACCTGTTGCCCCTGCTATTTCTTTTCCATACACTCAACCCTGATGCAGTTGGTGAGGGCATGCATGGTACTGTGTATGACAGGTTTATGGTATATATTCCTGAGTTCACAGGGTGGAAAAGGGAGACAAATGGTATAGCCTTTGCATACACACAGTAAAGACTGACACAGGGGATGTGCATACAGTAACACAAACACAATTGGCAATAGACAGATGCATAAACCTACATATCCACTTTAATGTACTATAGTGCTACATACACATGACATGCCCCACATAGATTATATGTGTAGGACATAACCCACTACCTCCTACAGCACGTAATGTTGTGAATGCCTTCATGGATGGTGAGATAACCCACCAGAATAGCAACTGGAGTAATTTATTGCTCCTACAAGCCTGGACAAGTGATAGGGTATAAGAGACATTGTATCAGCATGATGTTTCACTCAGGCATGATATCTGATGCTGGCATACATGTCAGTACACTAAGTGTGACCTACTTGGCAACAAAATCACATACACGGCCATTGTTAGGGGACACAGACCACATATAGGTTGCAAACATCCAGATATTCCATAGATATCTGTAGAGATGTCTGGTATGGTCTGTACAAATGTTTAACATGCTGCATGTGAGGCAGATGACATTAACACACTATATAAAGTAATGCCATCGGGTGTGGTAAACAGGCGTGGATGGTACACACATCAAAATGGTATAATCCACACAGGATATTATTCTCACCCAGACACACACACACACACACACACACACACACACACACACACACACACACACACACACACACACTTGCCAGTATTGAGATTAGAATCCCTACCTATCTAGTTATTTGTACTATAGTGTTACACAGTTATCACTCACACTACAGAGCTTATAGGGTTGATAGGTGTCCAATGGTACTTCTAAGGTGAATGACAGCAGCATATCTTGTGAAGTAGGGCAATGTGAAGTGTACTGATTGGGAACAGTCTCCTAATACTTAGACCTGTGGACACACACACACACACACACACACACACACACACACACACACACACACACACACACACACGCAGGTGATGTGATATTATAAACCCATCCTCAGTACTATTACACAATGGGGCTCACCTTTTATGCTGGCACATGCAACTGTTTACAACTGGTATGCCACTGTCCACAGCAGGACATCACTGTATGCCATTCCCGGTATCCATGTGTGTGACTCACTCTGTGTGTGTGTCCCTGTCTGTCTCTCTCTATCATTATCTGTCTCTCACTTCCCCACATCTATGTGTGTGTGTATGCTTGACATATGTTGTTATTTGTTGCCCATATATATGTCTGTGTAGCTCACTCAACAGATGCAAATATATCACATATGGGCCACCTACAGCTAGCTGAGGGTAATCCTGTCTGATGTGTGTGTGTGGGGACAGTTAAGGTGTACATAGCTGTCTGTATGCACAGACATATATATATATATATATATATATATATATATATATATATATATACGCAATACAGTCATATAGTGCGATGCGGGTTCCAACATCCTGTGATTCTCTAAGTGTAGGAGCATGCCCAGTATGACCTTCTATAGTTAGAGTGGGACTCCATTCCAGAGATAAGTGCACTCCAGTCTGGGGTTTTGTGTGCTACAGCCATACGTCTCAGGAGTACACAGGACTTTCCTCAGGGTACTGGATTTGTTTAGCAGACATTTTCTGACATATCTGTAGTTTGACACTGCAATGTATTGTGTCATTACCTACTGCCAGACACCCTCAGATCATCACAGTGCTTTACTAGAGGAATACTAGTTGTATGATGCATAGACCAATATTATGAGGGGAACTATGTACATTCTTGCCCAACAAGGCCATTTGTGAGGTGTGGCTATAGCCAATTGAGTAATGATGCACTGTGTAAACAGTCCAGCAACTTGGTGATGTACTGGCTGGGGATCTCCTGCTTGTGTAGTATCTTTTTCACCTGAGATGTCATATCCTTGTGTGACCATACCTCTCACCTGTACATTTTTGGCAGATTGTCCAGGTGTTTGGCTACAGGTTTCATCCTGTCTACGTAAACTTGTGTTTTTATGGCAAGTTAGTTACATATAATTGAAGAGTGATGTTACAAAATAATGACAGACATTACTGTTTTAGACTACATAACATTCAGACAATTCCCACTACTGCAAACCCCTCACCCCACCAACTTTCTCAGTATGTAAAGGCGATATTTACAATACATGCCATTCATTGTGGCTTTGTTCCACTTTTATTTCTGCCCTTGTCCAGATGTCTTGCTGTCAGAGGTTGGGAGTTATGGGTGTGGGTACAGAGTGCATTCTACTGTGCAGGCATGTCCATTATATGTAAAAGCAAACATAAAAAAAAGAATTATTGAAAATAACCACTGGCAACAGTACCAAAAAGCACTATATTCACAAAAGCCTTAGCACCTCAGCTATACAGCCGTCAAGAAGTCCATTATATGTGTAGTATATTCGACATAGCACTGTGACTTCCAGGTATGTCAGTGGCAGAGCAGTGTACCTAGAGCACTACAAGACGACTGCTGGGAGAACATGCTGGCCAGATCCTGACAGTATTAAACACACGTAACACATAAGCTCATTGACCCCTGCATATTGTGGACATGCAACATGTTTTCATGTGTATTGGGACAGCCCTGCCAATGTGTCCTATGCTATTTCCCTGCAAACATACATGTTACTCCATTTCTGTGGTATATGGGGGTGGGGCACACCTGTCAACTGTACATATTTGCACAGACTGTGCTGATATTTGCTTTACATTTTGGTTCCATTTACCATACTATTGTGCCCTGTCTTGGGGACTAGAGGCATATCAGTAAAGACCACAGGTCAGATTGTAATGGCATACATTTGAGTTTCAGATTTTTTACCCTTCATAGCCTTACTGCAATTGCGAGGCCTGCTGTGCTATAACTGTGTGAGTCTGTAGGAGGGTAATTCAACATTTCTGCCAATTGTGGGCCTTTGCCAGACATTTCTCTCTGGTTTTGTACAGCTAACTTGCTGTGTGGGTCTGTGGGATGGGTATGGGACCCCCACACTGACATCCATGCCTGTGACCTATGACCCCCCCAGTTAGTTGCTCCCACACATATACTGCAGTGGGATTTACTACCTTGGGTACTACTGCATAGTGTGGGGAGGCCAGTATTGGGCAGGCATTTCCTGGTGTCCCACATAGCTGTCAGTTGTCTGCTGCTATCCCAGTAGGCCATCCCATTCCCTTGCATGCATGCAGCATTACCATAGATATGCTACCAAAACATACTAATCCATTCATTTATTGTTAAGAAGACTGACTTACCTTGTGCCTGCGTCAGTTGTGAGGACAGTGCTTGAGGGCCGCCTATGTTGGATGCACATAGTACACTGCCTATACATGGTAAGTTACAGGTAATGTGATGTGTGTGTCATCCATTTTACTGTGTGTGTGTGTGTGTGTGTGTGTGTGTGTGTGTGTGTGTGTGTGTGTGTGTGTGTGTGAGTCAGAGAGGTGTCAGACCCGGGGGTCCCTACAGTGTCAGTATGTGTGCTATGCATTGCCTCTTTGCCAAGGCCTGAGCATACTGGGCATGCCTCCATCTGCCTACAGAAGCAGGCACAGGGGCCTCCTCCTCTGAGTCCCTCTGTGCCTGTGGGGACCTTGGCAATGGTGGTGGGCTATCTGGGCCATCCCTGAGCTGTTCCTGCTGCAGCTGTTCCCACAGGATCATATTGTGTAACATGGCACATATTATGAACATGTGTGCACATGTGGCTGGAGATTACAGCAAAGCTCCACCAGATATGTCAAGGCAGTGGAACCGTGACTTGAGCATCCCAAACACATGCTCTATAGTGATCCCGGTTTGTGTGTGTGCTTCATTATGGCATTCTTGTGAGGGTGTGTGTGCATTTCTGATGGGTGTCATCATCCATGGCTCCATTGCATAGCCAGCATCCCCCACTAGATGCCTATATGGGATGCCCCCACTGGCAAATGCCTGGTACAGCTGTGATGAATGCCAGATCAGGGAGTCATGCTAGCTTCCAAGGCTGCCAGCACACACATTCATGATAATGCCCTGGGCATTGCACATGACCTGACTGTTGATGGAGGAGAATCCCTTGCGGTTTATGTAGATCCTACCCTGTTCACCAGGTGGTGCTTTGATGTGGATGTGTCTGTAGTGTATCGCACCCAGTACCTCCGGGTATTCTGCTACATGGTGGAAGAGATGCATATTGCTGGTCCTCTCCTCATGGGTGTTTGGGAAGTAAATGTGCTCACCGGCATATGGTAGGATGGCATCCAGAAACTGGTGGAGTACTCTGGATGCAGATGCCTGTGATCCCCAGTAGATCTATGGAATATACCTGTAGCTAGTATTCTTAAGGCTACACATACCTTGGTATCCAGTGGGATGGGTTCCCCTCTGTTGGCTGTGGGTCTGAGTTGAGGCTGGCACAGCTCATTGATTTGATGCAGTATGTCTCTGTCCACCCTGTAGCACTCTATGATCTCCAGATCATGTAGCCCCTGGAAAGTTACCCTGGGTCTGAACACTCTTCTCCTCTTTTTCGATCTGTGGCGGTTGTCAGAATTATCCTCCTCACCACCCTCAGCCTCTAGCACATACTAATGGATCAAAGCAATAGCAGCTCCTAACATTTTCTAGTTAAAAGTCCCCTGCATGTGTACACCAATGGTGCAGAGTTTGTGGGAAAAAACAGAATTTAAGGTGTTTCCGTACTTTATACTGCTGTGCTGCAGATGCTGCCTGTATGATTGGCTGAATATGATGCATTCCACCTGCTAGCTATGCAATTTGTACTTGATTGCTTTAATTCTGCTATTTCCTTTTTTTCCCCTTTTTTCCCTTCCCATTTCCTCCCCTTTTAAGCCCCAAGGTGCACCGCACAAACCCAGTGCCCAAATGTAAACAGTCCGGCTATTTCCGGGGGATTTTTTTTGTCTGTTTTAGACCTGGTGCGTGCCATGCAAATCCATTTAGCTAATGTAAACATTGAGAAATGGCCCTCTCTGGACGTGAACATGCTTTTCATTTCATGGAATAAGTCAATACAGCCTTAGACACACCCCCTTTGCTTAGCTGTGCTTAGCTAAGCTTATCTAAGGGCCATGGAGCTTCAATGTGCTTACACACATGACACACCTCCTTTTCATGCCTGCTGCTCCTCCTGCTTACACGATCGTGTTATAGCACCTACACGGTTACGTGCAGTTTGGCACTTAGAATATTTTTGTGATTCAGTAAATTTCACCTCATTTGCATACTTCACTGCCTTAGTCAATAGTTACTGCACTACCCCAGAGCCTTTCCCCTTAATAACCACTGTTCCCTGGTATTGTTTTGATTCTGCATGCTATAGATTATAATGTAAAATTGCAGATTTCCCTTAAAATTGAGTTTTCACATGATATATATATATATATATATATATATATATATATATATATATATATATATATATATATATATATATATATATATATATATATATATATATATATATATATATATATATATATATATATATATATATATATATATATATATATAATTATTTTTTTTATTTTCGGCACAATCACGTTTGTGTGCCGCTGCCCTATGCTTAAACTGCAGAGATCGTAAAAAAAAAAAACTTTTATTTTTATAAAAATGAAACACTTTTCCATCCAAATGGCCATATATTTGGCCATTGGCATGCCTAAAGATTATAATACATGCTTTTATTTGAGCTGTCATGCCTCCGTTTTAATTTTTGCAGAAATGTATTTGGCTAGTAGCCGAATACATTTCTGCAATTAACACTATTCTTGCACAGATGTTGCCTGCTTGCTAAATCACTAATTCACCTCATTTGCATGGTTTTCACCAGCAAATGAGGTAATTAGCATTATGCAATGGCATCCGTGCAGGAATAGTGTAAGCAGGCTCGTGCACTTCAGAACAGTAGTTTACTGGATCTCTTGGCGGCCATATTCCATTCGGGAGTGGCTACACTGTTCTTGCATGCAAACATAAGCTTATTGAATCCCAAGGATATACGTTACCACACTTAGACCTCATTTACAATAAAATGGTAAATGAAATATTGATAAAAACTGTTTACTGTCAAAGAACTAAGACAGTTATAAACAAAAAGAAGTGTCTTTATGAAATTTGGACACTAATTAATTAAAATATCTCCCTTTGTCTTCAGACCAGCTAAAGAATTGAATATGGGTACCCCATCATAGCCATAGGCTCAAAAACCTCATCCATCTCATCCATGCTGCATTCCATTGAAAACAAATATGCATTAATTTCCAACGCCCCTCACCCCAGAACACCACTGTACCACCCTCTCCACAGCCAGATTATTCCCAGTCACCTGTGAGATACTTCTAGGATCTCTTCTTTTCAAACTTCTTCACTTATGTGCCTTCCTGCCTCTTGCTGCCAGACTCCATAAAAAAACTACCCACTACAACCTATATATCCTTTCCTAATCAATTCCTTCTCTGCTGACTCCCACATCAAACTGCACTGTACTGACCACACCTTTTCCATTCTTGCACCTAGAGTCTGGCAATCACTTACTCCCAACCTAAAAGAAATGTCCTCCTTCTGCCACTTTCAGAGTGCAACTCAAAAGCTACCCCTATCAAAAATCTGATTGTAAGTACTTTTCCAATGGACACGTCACCAAACTTCTCACTTCTACTTCCACTCTCTGTTCTAAGCTGCTGCTTACCTACCATGTTTACTGCTAAAATGAATCCACATTTGTTTTCCCCTTCTGTTAATATTTGCTCATTGTTTCACTTGTCTGTAGGACTCTACACATTGTATTATCACTCGATGTTTGTGAATTAGTCCTGCTTTATTTTGTGTATGTTTCTTCACCTGGGCTGTGCCTTCAAATGATATATTATGATCAGTGTACCACTCCAGCAAACAAACTAAATAAAAATAAATAAACATCAGCATTAAACGGAGATGCAATTCTTGTAGTAAACTGGTTAAGACTTTCACTAAAAATGACATAGCTACTTATTTAGAGAGACTGGTACTAAAATACAGAGATAAGAAATTATTGTTTTATAGTTTTATAATTAAAGTTAAATCACAGGAAGAAAAATTCAATTATTTTGCACAGTAGTGCTAAAATTATTATTCAATGCAGTCTAAATTGATCCTTCTTGAAAATAATTCTGTAACTATTTTAGGAATGGATAACCATTTATACACACAACAAGGGAAGAGCAGAATTAAATGGTTAAAGCAGTAGTAGTCCAGTAATGTATTGTATTTATTTACTTCATTACATAAACACAATGATGTTTAACCAAGTAACATCAACAAAATGGGCATCAATACCCTTCAGCAGTATTTTTTAAACTGTTAGGCATTCAATGAATGTGTTATACCAGAAGTACGGAGACTGCCTTTATTACACTTATATACAAAATACGGAAGAAAAAATGCCATTAGTAATTACAAGCCCTTCTGCCTCTTAATAAATGTAGACAAATAAATGACATGACTAGTGTTATAAAAATCACTGAGTAAAATGATACAGAAAAAACATCAATCAGCATACATATATTAAAAATGTTCCACTACTAGCTGTAATACATTTTTACTCTTAACATTACAAATGCATTAAATGCATGTCTACAAATGAGTTTTCTTATTTCTTGTTCTTTTCTTTTTTTTTTTTTTGTGGACCTTTCTAGTGCATTTTACAGGGATGAATTACAATTACACAAACCTATCACTTTTTGTTATTTCATCATAATGCATTGAGTAGATGTAAAAATGGCTAAGAAACAGAACCCAATGAGTGGCCTTCTGTACTTCAGTTCTAAACTCTTGCTTGTTTAAACTTTACTTGCTGGATACCAATTTTTAGACATCTAGGATGGTATTCATAGTTAAGGGCTTAGCATTTTTATGGCGGTAATCCATTAAGAGAAAGATTATGTGTATATGCAAATCATGGACTTTCAGGATGACTATATAAATGCAGAGACCTTTTTATAAACATGTCTCCCTATCACAAAAGCATAATATGCTTAGGTTCATAGGTTCATAGGTTGATACTAGGCTATCTGCCCTAGGGCATTTATAAGGCTAGCCAGAGTGTGTTTGGCTTTCGCCACCCTTTTAGATTAGTTGACTGTGCCTCTGTATAGTAGGTCATAGAAGATAGAACTTTTAAGATTAGTTTACTGTGCCTCTGTCTAGTAGGGACACAGAAGAGATCCCAGGGGTAAACCTACGATCTCCCATCCACTCGTCAAGATTTCTCTTGAAGAGGGTCATTGAGGGGCTCTGCCTAACATGGATTGGGATTTTATTCCAGAGTGAGGGGAGCCTCTGGGATATGAATCTGTCCCTCCAGCATGTCCTATTTATTTCTGTGCTGAGGTTTAAGTCCCTGGAGCATGTAGCTCTAAGGGATTTGGATTTCCTGAGGTGGAGCATGTCCATTAATTCTGGGTTGGACATGGCTTTATACATCAGGCACAGATCGCCTCTGAGTAGGGGGTAAGCACCTGAGTAGAGCTGGAGTTTCTTTAGCCTAACTGCGTAGGGCGTCTGTTTGAGTCCCTTGATCCTCTTGGTGAGGTACTTTTGGAGTCTTTCCAGTTGCTGCAGGTGTCGGGTAAGGTACATCCTGAATGGGGCATTGTATTCAATTATGGGCCTGATGAGTGATGAGTAGAGGGGCACAATGACCTCTCTTGATCTAGATGTGAACCCTTTTGTGATAAGGTGGGCTATATAGAAGGTCTTTCTAACCACTTTGGCAACGTGATTGTCAAAGGAGAGATTGCTATCTACTTGGGTCCCCAGATCGCTAATTACTTCTTCCATACTTAATGGATTACCACCTATGTGGTAATTTGTGGGCACTTTGTTTTTCCCAAAGGGGATGATTATGCACTTTTTGGCATTTAGCTTTAGGCCATGGCTCTGGCACCAGTTATCCATCTCTGTGAGACCCTTTTGGAGGATGCTTGTGCCAGTTGGTGAGTCGATTTTGGCACCCAGTTTGCAGTCATCTGCAAACTTGGTCAGCCATAGTCCTCCCATGTTAGCCTGTACCTCAGACAAATATATACCGAACAAGAGAGGTCTCAGGACTGAGCCTTGTGGGATGCCACTTGTAACTGGTTTAGAGTCTGACATGGCACCTACAATTCTGACCATGTGGGTTCTATCCCTGAGCCAGTTTGCAACCCATCTTGTGACATAGGGGTTGATATTTAAGTTGGTGAGCTTATTTATGATGCCCGAGTGGGGTATTGTGTCGAAGGCTTTTGTGAGGTTCAGGTAGGCTGTGTGGACTACCTTCCCTTCATCTATGGCCTTGGTGACTGTCTCAAAGAAGTCGACCAGGTTCAAGAGGCAAGATCTGCCCTTAATAAAGGCGAATTGGGTAGGATCCAGTGTTTGGAGGTTCCCAATGTCTTTGTTTATGTGTTCCATGATGATACACTCCATAGCTTTGCAGACCAGGCTAGTCAGGCTTATAGGGCGATAGTTTCCGGGGTCCATTGTGGCACCACCTTTGTGGAGTGGGACCACTGTTGCTGTACGTCATTCCTTAGATACATATCCTGTAGTAAGACTGATACTGAACAGTGACTTTATGTGAGGGCTCAGTTCTTCTTGGAGCTCGTGTAAGACGCAGCCCGGGACACCGTCTGGTCCCATTGATGTTGTGTTTTTTGCTTTGGAGATGGCAGCTCGCACCTGTGCATCTGTGATGTCAGGGAGGCTACACTCTGTTGGGATAGACATTTGCTCTTTTGGAGAAGGGAGTTTGCACTGAACCTGTCTGCCAGGATGTTGGCAATGTCTGTGGGTTCAGTGTATTTTTTGTCATTTTGCACTAACTCAGAGCATATCTGGGAGTTGCCACCCAGGTTCCTGACATAACTAAAGAAGGCCTTGTGATTATCTTTAGCGTCTTGTGCAATTTTTCTTTCGAAGCTGGCCTTAGATGATTTTATGAGGGATCGTAGTTTCTTGCTAGTACTGATCAGAGATGCCTTCCCTTTTTGGGATTTTGCTCTATCATGTAGTAGCTTCCTCCTTCTGTTGTACAGCTTATTTATGGCTGGGGTCCACCAGACAGGTCTCCTGCCTTTGGAGGAGTGAGTCTTGGTTTTATTTGGGATAGCACAATCCATGCATTCCTGTAGGTGTCCATAGAATGCATCTGTAAAGGATTCTGCGGTTTGGGCCGTATTTTTCACTGGCCCGGGGTTTAAAGCATAAGTGATGGGGACAGCTGATATGTAGATAAGGGGCATTGCATATTTGCGTATCGGTAGGATTCATAGAGATGAATCTATAATAAGATCATTTGCATGTCAATGTGTAAATGGCCTTGAACTTACTCCAGTAAGCAGCAATTTAACAGGAGAATATGGAGTTGCGATGGGAAGGGAAAACATTTCCTTTGGAGTCAGTGAAGTGCTTGTGCATACATGGGCAGACTACAGAAGGGGTCACAGGGAGAAATGTTTCATATGGTGTCAGTGAAGTGCTTGTGCATACATGGGCAGACTTCTGAAGGGGTCAATGGAGGAAATGTTTCATTTTATGTCAGGGACATGCTTATGCATACATGGGCAGACTACTGAAGGGATCATTGGGGGAATGTTCCATCTGGGGTCAGTGAAGTGCTTGTGCATACTTGGACAAACTGCTAAAAGAATCAGTGGGGATATATTTTGTTTTGGAGCTTATACATACTTGGACATACTGCTGAAGGGATCACTCGGAAAAATATTTCATTTTGGTGCTTGCGCATACTTGACCATACTGCTGAAGGGATCAGTGGGGAAATGTTTTATTTTGGTGCTTGTATATACTGTTGAAGGCATCATGGGGGAAGTGTTTTCAATTTGGTTCTTGTGCAAACTTGGACATACCGCCAAAGGGATAGATGAAGGAATATTTCATTTTGGTGTTTGTGCATACTTGGACAAAGTACTGAAGGGACTGGTGGGGAAATGTTTCATTTTAGCTTAAAAAACGTTTAATCGTTTTCACCTGTAAGAGACTTCTTCAGAAACAAATAAACCATAGAACTAATATATATATATATATATATATATATATATATATATATATATATATATATATATATACATATACACACACACACACACACACACACACACACACACACACACACACACACACACACACACACACACACACACACACACACACACACACACACACACACACACACACACACACACACACATGCACACATAAATTGAATGAACACAAAGGCCGCGGTGGTGCAGCAGTTATCGTTGTCGCCTCACAGCAAAAGGTTGTCCCGTTCGATTCTCGGCTGGAGCTCCTTCTGTGTGGAGTCTGCATGTCCTCCCCGTGGTCAAGTGACGCTAAAGACATGCAAGTGAATGGGAGTGCCTTCTTTGAAGGTTGGGCATCGGGCTGGCAACTCGGCACCATAAAAATCCACTGCCAATCATGAGCAGACCGGAGTTCCGCTGTGGTGACCACTAACCAGGAAAAGCCAAAATACTTTACTGGTCTAATTAATCCTATCTAATCAGTGTTTTAAAGTAACATGCCACAACTACATGAATACTAAAATAATAAGCACAAGTTAAACCTACTTGGAATACACACGCAGTTTTGAGACCTAAACTAAGCCACAGTTGTTCTTAATATTGTACTTTTAAATTTCTGTCCTTAAGAAAACATTTGATGTTAATAGATTCATTAGGTCTTGGAAAAGTTTTGGCCCCCTATTTTAAGTTACCATAGGGTCTCCCTTTGTTCTATTTTGTTTCTATAATCTCCCCTCTCAGATCTTTGGGAACGTGTTCAAGAACAGTAAACAAAAATCTTAAAATCACACGTAGTTTTGTGTCTAAATAAAGCATTATTACTATCCTTAGTTTATTATAGAATAAATATGCTCCCTAACCCTTTTCTGCAAACTTCTTTCAGTCATTCCTATGTAATAACAATCACATTCTGAACATACCACCATGTAAACTATCCCTTCAGTTTTGCAGTTAAAAACCCCAGGAATGGATAAAGTCTTCTCTACTGTACATCCCTTAAGCTCACAAAAGGCCCTTCAAAAATGAACCTGCAAATAAAACACCAATCACATTTATACATTCCTTTAGTTTTGTTAGACTTTACTGTTTGTTGTGTCATTTTCCGAAATCTTCTTAATATTATAATTGTTCCTAAACAGAAACTTAGGGGTGTTGCCAACTACTTTAAATAAATCTACATTTCTATTATTTTCCAATTATTTTTTATAATAGAACAGATATCAAAATTATCAACAGTCATGTCAAGACAGCTAGCCGCCATATGATCCATGTATTTGTAATGGTCATGTTTCTTATTCAATGCTTTGGAAAGAATGGGAGGAAACTCTGTATCTCTCTTAGATTTAATTTCATTAGCTAATTTTACTAACATATCTTCCTTATAGCCCCCATCTATAAACATAGATATAATAAATTGTATCTCATCTTCAAATCTAGAATCTTCAGAAGTCATCCTAGAGGCCCTAATAAACTGGTCTCTAGGAATATTTTTCTTGACAAAATATGGATGGTTACTAGTGAAATGAAGATAACTATTGGCAAAAGTAGATTTTCTATGTATCTATCTTTCAAATCTAAGCTCTTCCTCATTCCAAGTAATAGTTACATCAAGAAAATTCACTTTGGTACCTAATTCCCCCAAGGTAAATTTCAAAAAGTCAGAACTCTTGTTCAATTTATCAAAAAATTCAAAAATGAAAAAAGTGTAAGGGAACATATTTATTATATAAAAAATAAGGATAGTAATAACACTTTAGACACAAAACTATGTGTGATTTTAAAAGATTTTTGTTTACCGTACTTGAACACGTTCCCAAAGATCTGAGAGGTGGGATTATAGGAACAAAATAGAACAGAGGGAGACCCTATGACAACTTAAAATGGGGGGGGGGCTGACACTTTTCTAGGACTGAATGAATCTATTAACATCAAATGTTTTTTTTTAAGGACAGAAGGTTAAAATTACAAGATTAAGAACAACTGTTTTAGCTTAGTTTGGGTCTCAAAACGGTGTGTGTATTCTAAATAGGTTTAACTTGTGCTTATTATTTAGTATTCATGTATTTGTGGCATGTTACTTTAAAACGTTGATTAGATAGGATTAATTGGACCAGTGATTGTGTTAATTCAATGTGTGTGTGTGTGTGTGTGTGTGTGTGTGTGTGTGTGCGTGTGTGTGTGTTTGTGTGTGTTTAGTTCTGTGATTTATCTGTTTCTGAAGAAGTCTGTTACTGATGGAAGTGATTAAACATTTGTTACTCTAAGGTTACTGTCTTTATTGGATTGTTTTTGATCTTGGATTGTTCCTGAGCTTGCCATAGTAAGTTGGTTGATTTTCAGTATTTTTTACCACTATTTCTTTTTTGGGGTGATTTTTTTTTTGTGTTTTTGAAAAGTTTCATTTTGCTGCTTGGACATGCTGCTGGAGGGATCGATGGGGAAATGTTTCATTATGGTGCTTGTACATACTTGGACATACTATTGAAGGGATTGGTGAGGAAAATGTTTTTTTTTTTTGGTGCTTGTGCATACTTGGACAAACTGCTGAAGGGATAAGTGGGGGTATGTTTCATTTTGCAGTTTGTACATACCTAGATAAAGTACTGAAGGGATCGCTTGAGGAAGTGTTCCATTTTGGTGCTTGGATATACTGCTGAAGTGATCGATGGAAGAAGTGCTTCATTTTGCTGGTTGCGCATATTACTGAAGGGATTGGTGGGGAAATGTTTCATTTTGGTGCTTGTACATCCTTGGACATACTGCCAATAGGATTGGTGGGGATATATTTCATTTTGGTGCTTCTGCATACTTGGACATAGTACTGAAAGGATTAGTGGGGAAAAGTTTCATTTTGCTGCTTGGATATTCTGTTGAAGGAATCAATGAGAAAATGTTTCATTTTGTGCTTATGTATACATGGACAAACTGCTAGGCAAAATAATTTATTTTGTGTCATTTTAGTGCTTGTGCATACTTAGATAAGCTACTGAAGGTGTTGTTGGGGTAAAATAATTAATTTGTATGTCAGTGAAGTGCTTGTGCATACTTGGATAAACAAATGAAGTGATGGCTGGGGGTAAGTTCATGGACTGCTACTCAGATATGAAAGGTGAAGCACTGCATTTAACAAGAGATGTGTGTACCACGCGGATACTGGACTATGAATTGCAAGAACACCTCATTAGCATATGTATCTTTACATTTCTTATTTGCATCTCATTATACTTATGGCATTTTCCATTAGCATAAATGGTCTGTATGAATCTGGCCTTTGTTATACTCATTCATAAGCATCAGGGATACCCCTATAGCATTTGTGCAAATGATTGTGAATACCAGCCCTATTTTCAGGCTGTCTGTGTAGATTATGCCAAAAAGGGGGAAGTATTATTAGTCCAAATGGAAAAACATGTTTACAAGCAACTCTAACTGATTTGCTAGCATGTACTTCCAACAATAATATATCACTTAATGACAGAGAAATTATTTGCCCTTTGGGCAAGTTAAATTTAACAAAACGTATAGTACAAACAACATTAATATACAGTAGTAAATAATATAGTAGTATAGTGAAAGTGTTTTGGTATTTAATGGATAAATAGACATGACAATTTAAACATATGCATGATATCTGTATTTCGACATGTTAAAATGTGGTGGGTATTCTAAAATTGTTTCACACTAGAAACACTATAGTTATGATTGATCTGCTCTCATTTCTCTGTTTTGATAATATCCAAACTTGTGTAAGGTAGCCCCATTTGAAAGCATAAAGGAGGGATTCAGAGGAACTATAGAAAAAGAGGACTTTTTAGCTTTGTAGGTCTACACTATGAGGACAGGTTGCAGAAGTTAGGTAGATTATATATATATATATATATATATATATATATATATATATATATATATATATATATATATATATCTTCATATGAAAAACTTAGGTATGATTTATTGCTGGTTCATGGAGCTCTTCAGAATGATTATTCATTTAACTGTCACAGTTTACAATTCTTTAGTAGGAAGAGCTGAACTGATGAGAACTTTAAATAGACATTAAAACTTGATAATTAGTTCTGACAATTTCATTATTTGAATAATTTACCCGCTGATTTAAAAATCTGTATAAACACAAGAGAGTTTGGCAAATAGTGCCTCAGTATTGGTTTGAAGGAGAGCATAAGTGGCTGTTCTCCTTGGCCTGTAGGTAATATGACATGACATGAAGCAAAGCTTTATATCCATTCCTTACAAAATGTAAATATGATTGTTTAAAGATGCAGTCCCCTGTTGTCTCCTTGTCCTTTACAGCTGGTATTTCTTTTTTAACTAGTTAAATAGGACATGATGTCTGACAAAAAACTATAAATATACATGTACTACATTCACTAAGCAGAGACTATCAGAGTATGAAAAGATAATCTAAACCTTTGTCTACATTACAACAAAATGATAATCTGGCACCTTATAGTTTGACATGCATAGTTTAGAGGATGCTAGTATCTTCAGTTGAAATTTTACTAATAAACATTTCAAATGCATTTAATTTAAACCTTACATTGTAATGAATACTAATTAGATACTTTAGAAAAGAAACTATAACATTAGCATATCTATACTAGTAATGCAATATTGTTTTCATGGGCAATGACAGCAGTATACCAAAGCCTTACTTTTGTTCTCACTCAGGCATTCAACTTCTCCCCATGCTACTGCTAGAATGGAAAAATGTCGCCATGGTGTTGACTGACGGGCATCAGCTCTTCTGATGACTACTCAAGGAAAAACAGAACAACCATATTTCTGAGTTCTCTTACTTAAATATTGAGTAATAACATGCTGTCTTTCGCACATCACATGAGATGCTGACTGAAGTTCTGACGTTTTAATGAATAATTATCTTTCTAAACTCAGATATTAAGTCTGGCACTCTGACAAAGAATATGCCCTTCCAGTATGACTGACTCTTGTATGAAGGCTTCTAAAACTAGAAGCATCTGGATTGTGTTCATGTTTTTAACTTTAGAATTTGTCCACTTCGTATTTTCACAGTATTAACATCAGTCTAATTCATCTGAACTATCTTTAAGCATGCAAAAATATACATTTATGTCTTAACTTATTTCAGAAAGGTGGTTCTCATTGAAGTTTATTGCTTGAGTTTGAAATGTAAATTTAGAACAGAAAAAGATGTCATCTCCTCGCTTCAAAATGAAAAATTATCAGTTACCTAACAACTGGAAAAGCTGCAGAAATACCTCACAAAGAGGATTACTGGCCTAAAAACAGATGCCCTATGCAGACCGTCTCAAAAAATTCCAGATTTACCCCGTCGCATATCTCCTACTCAGAGGCAATCTCTGCCTAACATATAAAGCTATGTCAAACCCACAGCTGTTGGACATGCTCCACTTAAAGAAATCTCAATCCCTCTGAGCTACACGCTCTAGGGACCTAAACCTTGTCAGCACAATAAATAGAACATGCTGGAGGGATAGATTCCTGTCCCAGAGACTTCCCATACTCTGGAACAAACTACCTATCTATATCAAACAAAGGTCCTCATTAGCACTCTTCAAGAAAAATCTTGATGATTGGATGGGAAATAGGAAATTCACCCTGGGGATCACCTCTGTGGCTCTGCTCGACAGGGGCACAGGAAAATTATTTTCTTGGGTGGCGAAAGCCAGGGTACCTTTTTTTCTAGGCTTGTATAGGCCCTAGGGCCGATAGCCTAGTACCTACCTATGAACCTATGAACCTCCCTGTGTGCTGTACTCAAGTGACAGACTTCATTTCACTTGTTACAATTTGCTGTGTATGGTGTTTCTATATGGTTTATCTAGAGTTTACAGATGCTTTAAATAAGTCAGATTGCATGGTTCAGCATAAAATATGGCTGTCCTATATATTTCTCAGCTGTCTAAAAATTTGCTTCTTCTTATTCTTCCTCTTTCAGCTTTTCCTGGTTAGGGGTTGCCACGGTGGATCACCTGTCCACTCATGATTGGCAGTGGAGTTTTATGGTGTTGAGTTGCCAGCCCAGCGCCCTACCTTCCACAGAAGGCACACACATGCACACACTCATGCCAAGGGCCAATTTAGACTGTCCAATCCGCCTACAATTTTTCTGAGATATACAAAAGCTAGAATTTTATAACATTGTTTATATTAGTGAACAAATGGATCAAACTGAGAAGGTATTTAAATAACTTTATATGCACCCATTTCAAGTTAAATCCCATTAATTATTTTGTAGTGCATTTTATCTGCATACTCTGCTGCAAACTGGATGAACAGCGGATTTCTTTTTTAATGTACTTATTGACATCCCCCCTACTTAAATACTACTTATAAGTAGGAATGTCTCAATTCATTGTCTAAAGTTCTTTTTGTATGAGAAAGCGCTAACATTATTGTTATAATAAAAAGTTCCACAATTATATTCAAAGTTTTTATTTATTTATTTATGCTTTCAAAATCCAGCATCTCTAGGCATTCTCCAGGCCAACAGCATTATACTTCTGTCATGACATAATTGACTCCTTTGGGGACTATTTTTATCTTTTTTTTTGGTATCAGCATTTTCAGTGATGGCTGTGGAAGTAATACTCAAGTTTAGCCCTTAATTTAGCTCATGTAATTGGAATGTTCCCAGTAGTTCATTTAAAGACAGCTGAATAAATAACTACTGATGCCCTAATCAAGTTCTGGAGGGACAAGGGGACGTTACAGGCTGTTACAGAAAGCCTTTGTGCATCATATGTTGCTTCTAAAAGGCTTCAGGTAGTATGTCTCTACTGTTTATTAAAAAAAAAAGCAGAGAGGCTGAAATAATGAGAATTAACTCCAACTGGAAATATTAATGCAGAGGTCATTGCTAAGAAAGTGGTTCACAGAGATGTAATGTTCCTCAACCCCGACCAGCACGCGTAACAACCTAATTTGAACAAAGGAATATGTGGCACAGCCCAATAGATAAAGTAAACATCTTTTTGATTTCCTCACAATGGCAAAAAGATGTTTGATAGAATTGTAATCACTTTGTTTTTGTGGAATTCATCATTGCTTTGTTGATTAAATGTCTCTAACAAGATGTTTACATTTCCCTTGATTAATAGTCTCTCATAAAAATAATTACATTCTATAAAGATGGAGGTGGCCATTAGAAGTGTCATTCAAGACACCTTCTTTGTGTCCTTTGTGTCAGTGTTTTTTTTTCTCTAGAAGCATTGATCTGTCCTCTCTAATTAAATGGATTCCACTTAACTGATTTAATGCCACTGATCAAAATTAACACTTCTTTATATGATGCATAGCATTTTATTTTTAGCAGCTAAAACGTCAGTCTATACGATCTGATAGTTACTGCTGCAATAATTTTCACTCCATTCAGGCCAAAATAAGTCGTATTTGCATCCTGTTTTCATTATACTGTAATAACATAGACTCCACAGAATCCACGGCAAACAATGCAGTATATGGTAATTTCCAACTATGAAGCTGAAATGCTGGTGGAAGAATTATCATGTATGAAACTATCGGTTATCTAAACTTCAAAACAAAATATATCTTAATAAAGTAAGTTATTACTTTTTTTTCTAACTTAGGCTGTTTCTCCCCTTTTCTCCATATTTAGGTGAAGATGGGAGGAAGGGTAGATAGGAATGGAGGGTATGAAGAAAATTAAATGCACTTGCAAGGCTGACTGGATATACACTCCTTGGGATTTAGAAAGGGTTACTGTGACTAGTAAGCCTTACCACTTGCAGCCAGGAGAAATTTAATGTGGTCAAAAATCACCAATCACCCAATGAAGTCAATGGATAAAGTTACATTTCAGGTAAGTTCAGCAAAGTTCAGCAGAAACATGGGCTTGGAGAGTCTTTGTGCATGTATGGATGTGTGTGGCTGTGTTTGTGTGTGCCTGCAAGTGTACGAATGGAGTTGGATGATTGTGTGTGTGTGTGTGTGTGTGTGTGTGTGTGTGTGTGTGTGTGTGTGTGTGTGTGTGTGTGTGTGTGTGTGTGTGTGAGAGTATGTATGCTCACATGAATAATTGTGTTTATCAGTGAATGCAGGTAAGTGAATGGGTGAGTGTGTCCATAAGTCCAAACAAGTTTTGAGGGTATGTGATGTTGAGTAGGTGTGTAGGAATGTGTGTGCCTGTGTGTGTGTGTGCATGTGTGTGTCTGCATGTGCGCGCGCACGCGTTTGTGTGTGTGTGTGTGTGTGTGTGTGTGTGTGTGTGTGTGTGTGTGTGTGTGTGTGTGTGTGTTTATGAATGTCTGAATGTGTGTGGGGAGTTGCCTATCATACCTCTCAATATCATTGATCAAAGATTCTGGACAAAGCCAACAATAATGAGGGGGATAAACTGGCACAATTAGGGACAATTTTGAAATATTGCTCTAATTCACTAAAAAGTTAATAAAACAAAAGGTTTTGCATCAATATACATTTTCTAAACAATAAGAAGTATGAAACTCTTAATATCTGTGATTACTGACTGACTAAAATCCCCAGTTAATTACCAGATCAATTAAAATTTTATGGGAGACACAGCAAACAAATGAGGCAGCATTAGGGATGTTCTGCTCACTTTTGCACAGTTGAGAGAAGTATGGTGCTTATGTCAATGTGATGCATGGGCCATCAGATGGCACTACTGCTGCAGAGGGCTTTTAGACCAGGTGGTAAAAGCATGTAGCTGAGAAACATACATATTAGCCAATAATGAGGCCTGCCTCATTGCGGCTAACGCTTTCCCTTAATCTCATTTTTTTGTGATCACATAAACTGACTTACTGTACCTACGGTGAGCACATTATGCAACTGCAGCCCTCTTCTTCTGAATCCTAGGGATTGTCTCCTTGTGTCATCAAGCGAATGGAATGTTAAGCTAATACTCCATGATAGTTTGTTAACAGATTATGGTGTGATTTCCCTGATGGATGTTGCCAGATCATGCCTGAGGAGACATTCTAGAATCAGGCCTTTGTTTCTGCTGAGTATGAAGAACACATTGTACTGTATTTGTTGCTGAATTTTAAGATTTTTTCCTTTTTCTGTTCATATAAGTTTATCAGTTTACAGCCTAGTTCAAAACTCAGGAACCCACGGCTGATATGAGAGTAAAATAACTGTTTTTCTTTTTTTTTTAAGATCACTTTGAAAAAGAAAAAGAAATCTTTAAGGTACACGGCAATAACAATAACCTTACAGAAGAAATATTAGCCACCATGCCTTGGTTTTGTAATAATTATTTTTATTTTAATATCCTGTCTAGTTTTACAGTTTGCAACTATCTCTTGGTACACAGTAGGAATCATTCTGTATGTCTTTGATCAAAAGTAGGAAGCCTTCCTTTCCTCCTTTAATCAATAATATACCCCAGTTCTAACGTGCACAGTGTGCACTTTCCCCAGCAAAATCATCACTTATTCTGTGTCTTGCATGAATGATCAGGTACTCACAGCTGCGTTTGAAAATGTTCATTTCTATGCCTTCTGAACCTCCAGAGTATCAAAGACTGCCTAGGTCATATAATTAGAGTCCAACGTAGATAACAGATCAAACAAAATGCAGCTAAATATACACATTTTCAATAAAATGAAATAACATTAAAGGCTTTCAAACAAAAAAATGAATACACTTCCCTTCAGGCATATTTTTATTTATACAGTGGCAATACAAACCATAGGCATTGTCATCAGGTGCCATGTATAATGTGTATAAGGTAAGATGTCAACAGAGTGGACTTCATGCTACATTTCAGTGCACCAGGCATTTGGGCAACAAAGACTAGTGTCTATTTATTTATGGCATTTACTTTCCACACAAAATGCACACTCCCACATATTTCACAGCTACATTTGTGCCTTGTCATTTTCAGAATAAACTCATACTGGCTTCAATACCACATATGTGTTATTGGTAAAACCCCTTAAGGTTTACATAGGCATGAATAGTCAATCTCTGATTATTACCTGATTATTATTTAGAGCAGACAAAAGCCAGGTCCTTAGTGGCAAATCCAGGGAAGGTGGAGTTTGCATCTACATAAACAACTTGTGCTGAAACTGCGAGAAAGTCTCAACTTACTGCTCTGAGAATATAGAGTTCATGACAGTAAAATGTAGGCCTTTTTACCTGCTGAGGGAATTTTCAGCTATTATCATCTCAGCTGTATACATTCCTCTAAGTGCAAACACAAATGAAGCACTGGCCACACTATACCAGTCAATCAGTGAAACGCAGAACAAAAATTCTGACTATGTCTATATCATAGCTAGTGACTTTAACCAGTCTAATCTGAAAACAGTTCTACCGCCCTAATACCAGCACATACACTTTGCCACCAGATATGCCAACATACTAGATAAGATGTACACCTATGTCAAACAGGCATTCAGGGCAAAGCCCCACCCGCACTTGGTAATTCAGATCATCTATCCATTATGCTGAGCTACAGACCATTACTAATGAAAGAGAAACCATCCAAGAAGCATATAAGAGTCTGGCCAGAAGGAGCATTCTCTACACTTCAGGATTCCTTTCAGTACACAGACTGGATCATTTCCAAAGAAGCTTCCACTGCAGATCAGCACACCAACCTGGAAGTGTACACTGAGTCAGTAGTAGGATTCATATCAAAGTGTGTGAATGACATGACAGTCACCAAGAACATCATCACAAGTGCCAACCAGAAACCCTTGCTCACAAGTGGTGTATGTGCTCCTGAGGGCACACAACACAGCGTTCAAGTCAGGAGATAAGGAAGCCCTCAGGTCAGCCACAGCAAACCTGAATAAGGGAATAAAAACAGCAAAAAGGGCATATGGTCAGAAGATCCAGAGTCACTTTATCGACCTCAGAGACTCAGGCAAATGTGGCAAGGCATACAATCCATCACAGATTAAAGGCCCACATCAGCACAGCAACAATACTGACTTCCTCAACAAACTAAACACCTTCTTCAACAGATTTGAGGAAAGAGATAACACAACTGCAATGAAAGCCCCTACCAGTCAAAGAAATGAAGTACTATGTCTGAACCCTACTGATGTTAGAACTCTGAGCAGGGTTAACCCAAGGAAGGCAGCTGGACCTGACAACAACCTGGGACATGTGCTTAGAGAATGCACTGACCAACTGACATATGTTCTTACAGATATCTACAACATCTCACTAAGTCAGGCTATAGTACCCAAATGCTTTAAAACTACAACTATGATAACTATCCCAAAGAAGTCCACCCCGTTGGAACTAAATGACTATTGCCCCATAGCACTCACTTTGGTAGTAATGAAGTGCTTTGAGAGGCTGGCCAAGGACCATATAACATCCAGTCTCCCTGTATCCTTACATCCACTCCAGTTTGCATATCGACCAAATCGCTTCACAGGATATGCTATCTGAATGGCGCTTCAAATATCCTTGGCCCACAAGTAAAAAAATAATTATTTCTGTGAATGTTGTTTATAGACTTTACCTCTGCCTTTAACCCAGTGATCCTCCAACACCTGATAAAGAAACTTGGCCAACTGGGAATAAACCCACCCCTATGTAATTGGATACGAGACTTCCTCACAGACAGACCTCAAACAGTATGCATTGGAAGCAGCACCTCCAAGAGTATCACTATGAATACGGGGGTTCCTCAGGGCTGTATACTGAGCCCTCTATTGTTTACTTTGTTGACTCAAGACTGCACAGCCAAGTTCAACTCAAACCAAGACATCAAGTTTGCAGATGACACAACTGTCATAAGTGTCATCAGCAATGATGATGAATCAGCCTGTAGAGAGGAAGTTAGTCAACTCATCATCTGGTGCGACAATAACAATTACTCACTAAACATGAACAAGAGCAAAGAGCTCATTTGTTGACTTCAGAAGAATGCATTAAAACACACTCTCCACTAAAAATTCACAATGAAATAGTAGAGAGAGTGAAAAGCACAAAATTCTTGGGGTACATATAACAGATGACCTAACACAGAGCATTAACACTACTGCCATTGTAAAGAAAGTGTAGCAACTCCTTCATTTCCTGTAAAAGACAAACCTCCCCTCTCCACTCCTTACTATCTTTTACAGAGGTACCCTAGAGATTATGCTAACCAACACTCTTGCAACCTGGTACGGTAACTGTTTCACCTCGGACAAAATGGCCTTTCAGAAAGTGATTAAGGTAGCAGAGAAAATCATTGGAACCACATTCCCTGCCTCCAAGAAATTGATGTCTCAGTAGGGGCAACAAGATTATCCAAGATATTACCCTCCCTGCCCATGTACTGTTCACTTATTTATCTTCTGGTAAACACTACCACAGTGTGAGATGCAAAACAGCCAGATACAACAAGATCTTTTTTCCAAAGGCCATCAGACTAGTAAACTCATACTAACTTAACACTATGCTGAACTCTGAACTCTGAAAAGGCTGTTGGAATTTTAAAACACTAGTATCATGTGTTTTTGTGCAATAACTTTGATGCAATAATCCCATTAGGATTCTCTTAATTCATGTTGTTATGCAATCCTAAATTTGTAATAATGATTACCATTTCTGTGCAATTTCTTTGTCTATAGTTAGTTAAAAGTCTATGACAAATAATGTGTGTTGTCTCTGTAGTAGCTATTGTAATACAGACAGTCTATATATGAAAATGCCTCCACTTTGAGAATGAGTAACACAATTTTGTTCAGTGAAGCACAAGTTGTATAATCTGAATGACAATAAACTTTACTTTGACTTAGACTTTGATTACCGCATCACCCCTCTCCCCAGAAAATAATGAAATTCTCTTTTGAGGTAGCATGCTGTACACCATCTGTACAATAAAGCACTTACATGCACATACTTTTCATTTTAAAAATACACAGTACCAAAAGCATTTGACATCACTGTACAACAGCTGACCCTTCTAATGAACAAGGACCGTATTTAGGTTTTTAGAGTCTTTAAGTACAATTTCTTGTTCACAACCATTTCACTGTTTATCTGTTCTGGATTCTTGGCATGTCTCAGTGCCTCACAGGGAACCTTATCTCACTCCCTTGTGAAGAAAATCTCACTGAATGTGAACATGAGGGGCTGGTCATGTATTACAAGTCACTATTAGTTAATGCGCCTGTTATCAGGTATTGTGTTTTTTGGGGCAGAATGTCCCTTTTAGGTTGCAAAACTTTCAGGCAATGTGTCCCTTTTGAGTGGAATGTGATTAGTCCTGTCATTAGATTCTGAAGACACTGACTCTGAGTCTCTCACAACTTTAGATTCTCCTGGTCATAGGATTTGCTCATCCACTCGTAACAACTATCTCCTTGGTTCGGACATCCTTGGGAATGGTCTGTAGGTGTCTTCAGTTTCTCTTAACTAGAGCTCCATCCCTGGTTTGGCTCACACACTGTCCTGGTTCTGTCGATTTAGCAACAGTCACACCTGTTGTGTTCCATCTCCTTTTCCTATCTAGCTTGTGATGGACAGCTTGACCAGTATGTAAGTCAGGTTGAATGCCTTCTGCCAAAGAAATATTTGCATACAGATTAGGCCCTTTGATGATTACGTTCTGTGGTCTCATATGGTATGGTTTTAGCCAATAACTTTGTCTCATGTATGGGCTTGGAGGCTGAAATCTGCATGCACAATGTTAGTTGTTCTGGACTTGCTCTAGTTGCATACTGTGGGTTTGCATTATATTACATTACAACTGGGTATGGATATGTCTGATTAAGAATTTTTTTAGCCATTTGTACTGTTCTGTCAGAAGCAGCATTTGCTTATGAATAATGTACAGTTGACATTGTGTGGACAAATCCATATTTTTTCCTAAACTGTTGAAATTCAGAGAACACAAGCTGAGTTCTATTGTCAGTGACAAGCCTAATATGACCCCCCCTATCTAGAAAACATTGCCTGAAACCAGGCCATGACTTGTTGGCAGATTATTGTACTCCACTGTTGCTGGATAACATTCCCATCATGTTTGCACTCGTTTGCAGCATTTCCTTATTATGGTAATTCTAGCAGTGGAGACAAACCCAAGAGCTGTCCTCTGAGTAGGTCTGTGCTTAATAAAGAACTGACATTTAGACATAGGCTTTGTTATGAAGCAATAATTGTCACCACTGCACTGACATTTTTTATCTCTCTCTCTCTCTCTCTCTCTCTCTCTCTGCTTTTGGCTGGCCAACCTTTAATACCACTCATGGTTTTGCCTTAGGCCTTCTGTTCTGTAAGACACTGGCATAACAATCCAGACTTGATGCAACAACAGGACCTCATGCTGTGACAAATCAGCTCTTATAATGAAGCATTTGTGCAATGAATGAAATGTCTATGTCCATTTACTTGATGACCAACCATGGACACAGCTAGTTATATTCTGTGGGTCTGTGTCTTGGTTAGTTGCTTTTCAGAGGATCGCCATCCCATGGAAAGTCACTGGTCTGCAAGGCATTATGGCTTACCCATATGCACTCACTTCCTCTTCAGTATTTGATTGGACTACTGCTATCAATGGATTTCTGGACAGGACACCTGGCATAGTGTTGTTTTCCTGCAACATAAGACTGCTTTTACATTTAAGAATATCTCCTCTCATCCTTTCTTAATGCTCTGAGACAGAAAGTTACACATTTAAGCTTGACATTACTCTATTTTAACAAAAATAAATAAATACAAAACATAATAATAATCCAACACTACAGCTGCTGGCACCTGCTCTGACCACCAATTGTTTAGTGGCATCACAGGCACTTACTGATGTGGACACTAACATAAACTTGATGTTTTTGAATGTTTATTCTTGTGTGTCACCCCATGTCCAGGTTACATCTTTCTCTCACAGTTCTGCTAGAAGATGTAGTGCTATTGATAGTCTTGGCATGAATTTGCTCCAATAGTTTACCATGCCAAGCATTTGTCAGAGCTCCATGACATTACATGGACTTGCTAACTCTCTCACAGCTTTTACTTTACTCGGATCTGGTTACTGTAATTTACACTAATGCAGTGACCAAAATATTGAATTCTAGTCCTGAGTAAACAGCACCTTTCTTTACTGAGTGTGAGCCCTGCTCTTCAGAAGCACTGCCTGTAGCCTCTTATCATGTGACTCTTTGTCAGGCCCAAACACCAAAAGGTATTTTTTTATGGCCAGCATGCTCTCATAAAATTTGAGAAGTGCATTAATTTCATGGTGAAGGATTTCAGGTGTTGAAGTAATTAGAAAAGGCAGTCCTTTGAACCAGTATCTCCCCAATGGAGTAATGAACATGGTTACACCACAAAACCAAATTCAATAAAGAACCAAACAGCATCCCGGCTGTTGGTAAAAAGCATGTTAAATCATCAAGTAAATCACATAAACTGAGGAAACACAAACAAGTCTCTTGAATAAAATAAACCCAATAATTAAAAAAAAAAATTATTAGGCACACTTAGCGCTTACATCCTTCTAATGCCTTGAGACTTCTTCAGAGTAAAAGAACGTCCTCTTGATTTCATTATATAACTACTCAATTAAAAACTATGCCCATATCCACACCTAGTCAATCCCCCATATTTAAAGAAACAGAACCATTTAAATTCACATGATTACATTGCTAAAAAGTCCCCCATATGAAATACACATCTAAATTCATTAATCACCTAATATTCATTGTAAAGTCCAAATCAAATTTAAAAACTCTAAAAGCATTCTTTAATATTCGTACAAGCACCTAAGATGTTTATCATCTCAATGGTTTATGGTGTAATAACCTAGTGCCTTCAATTTTAGGCAACAGGTAAGAGATGTAAACCATGGAGTTGCTCTTAAGTTGTCACTCAAGTTTCTTACATTCCAACGTTACCTTCCAGAGCCCATCCCTGGGGTCCCAGTCAACTACATCTACAATGAAGAAACTAAATTCATGTCCATTGTTTTGGATGTGTTTCCAGGGAGCATTACTAGGGTCTTATTTTTTGACATCCCCAAAAGTGTAGTAAACCCTTTCTTTTAATGCTCTTTTGGTTTCACTGATATAGAAAGAGGTGCATTTTCTACATGAAGCAATATATTCTACCTTCCTGGTGTCACAATTGCACCTCCCCGGAGTTGTAATTTTCCCAAACCTTCGAACTATAATGGAATTACCCTCCAAAACTGAGGGACACTGGGGACACCTACCACATTTTGGCATTGTCTTCCATCTCATTGTGTTGTCTGAGTGTTTTTTCGCTGTTTCTAAGTAATTCTTAATGTTATGATCCCTCCTATAAATGACTATTGATTCTGTGCCAAATATTTTTATGTCCATCCCCCCATATTCAGAACTTTCCAGTTGTTTCTGATTATATTCCTTATGAATTTGGCATCTATATTATATGTAACAATTAATTGTTTGTCAAAATACTGGCTGTTTTTGTGCCTTGAAAAGGCACCATCATTTCCAGAGCCTAAAAGAGGCTTGAAAAATCCATTTGCTCTTTTCTGGTAAACCTCCCTAAAATCCCTTTGAGGAAATCATAAGGATACCCCTGTTTAATAGCATGGACCTTAGTGCTTCACTTTCATATAGAAACATTTCCAGGCCAGATATCATACTGGCTAATCTCACCATTTGCCCTTTTACCAGGGCTTTCTTTTGGTGAGAGGGGGGTGACAACTGTCATAATGCAGAAGGGAATTAGAATACATTGGTTTCCTATATAAATTTGAAATAAAGCATTTATTGACATGGTCAACCTTAATTTCAACATCTAGGTAAAAAATACAATCCATGGACTTGTTAAATGTGAAACTTAAAATGTTGGTGGAACTATTGATATAGTTAAAACATTCACACAGTCTACAATCACTGTCACTCCAGAAAATAAATATATCATCTAGAATACATGCCTATAAGGTCCAACTACTCTCAAAACCAGAACTGAATGCATAATTCTTCTCCCAGTATGCTAAAACAATGTTAGCAAAAATGGGGGTGCAAGCAGCCCCCATTGCTACTCCATTTTTTTGTTTAAAAATGGACACCTCAAACCATATAAAATTGTTGTCTAGGGCAATCCATAAGGGCTGTTGCCATCTCATTAGTACCATTGTTAAGCATAGTATTCTGACTAAGATATTGTGTGAATCATTCCATCCCACAGTCATGGGGAATAACCAAAAATAAGTCTTTTATGTTAATTATAACTAAAATAAGGTCCTCCACTAAACAATCTTTTTGGATTTTCCTAAGAAAATGCCATGAGACCTTAAGTATATACACTTCATTATTCAATATGTCCTTTAGCTTTAGGTCAATAAACTTGGCTAATGCATCAGCTTTTGAGCCTCTAACATCAACAATAGAATGCAAATGGGATCCATGATGTCTTTGTGGATTTTCGGTAATCCAAAAGTGGATGAAATCTGAGGAAAATCATTCCTAAGAAAATTATATTCAGTTTAGTTTCTGAAATCTGCCCCTGCATTAATAAATCATATATAACATTGTCAACCCTGGAGCATGCAATATTTAACTGATTCCTGAATACCTCCTCATATGTTTCAGAAAACAGAATTCTTTCCATTCTACAGTTGTAATCCGTAATATCCATCACCACTAGCCTCCCCCCTTGTCAGGTTTCATGCAAGTCTTTATTACCACATACTTAATTTAAAAAAATAATTTCATTATTATTATTACTTGTTGGCACATTTTTACTGTCCTTGAATGAATTTCTCATGTCATGTTCACATAACTTCTTAAATAACAAAATGGTGGGGTGCAGGGGGGTTAAATAAACTCAGTGTTTGAAAAATATCATGCTCCCCTTCCCTCCTATCAGCATCACCAAACCAAGTATTAAAATTCAGTTTTCTCATAAACAGGTTCAAGTCAATCAATGTTTTATCTAATTTCTCTCTTATAGAAGGTACAAACGTCATCATCCCTCTTTCAAATAAAGAGGCGTGATTGGTTGTAATAAAAAAAGAAGTACCAATTGTCTATTTTAAAGTCATTTTTGTGATTTGTTACTATTATTGGTAATTATTGGGATACATCTTGTTCACCCTCCCCTTCCATCTCTATTGTGGTGATAAATTCCATATTCATGTACCTACTAGTTGTTTAAATGGTGGGGATGTCCCTCTGATCTGGTTCCTTTTCTTTGCAATTCCCTGCCATTATGAATATGGTTAGCTAACTACTTCAGTCAAGGGGAATTTCCCAAAACCCACTTGATGTATTTAGTGTGGAGAACATCCTTGCTTCTATCAACATGGGTGCTATGTCTCAGAAGGTAGGCAGGATAAAGTGTTCCCTCATGACTATCATTTATGAATTTCTTATCAAAACAAATTCTCACTTTTCTATTTTTCCTGATTACTGGTACCAGAAAAGTATACCAGTCTGCAGATTCGGTAACCATTTCAATCATTCCTAGTGACTGCATCTGATTTCGTTTAGCCTCTGTCTTAGACAGGATGGAGAACTGTACTCCTTGTTGTATAGTGAGGGCATCAGGAATAGAGCCTGATTTTTAAACACACATTTATTGGCCTACATTTAGCATTCAATGTCATCAAATACATCAGTACTTATTTAATCAGTTCTGGCAATTAAATCCAATTTGCATGTGGTGGCTTTACCCGACAAATTATTCATATAAGGACCTGACAACTAATTGATCCAAAATTTGTATCTGCATCCTTTGCACACAGTTATTGCTAGGAACTTCCTTGGCATCTAAGCTTCCCATTTGGTCTTTGTACTTCTGTTTCTGTTTTGAGTAACTGTGGACATTTTGAGATGCTTCTGTATGCACAATGTGGCATTATCATTATGGTTGTCCCAGCATCTATCATGCATTTAGCTGGACTGTCACAAACTGGAAGTCTAATATGCCATTCACCATCTGGGCAGCTGCACCTTACTGCTTGCTTATAGGCCTCCAAAAGAAAGTTTATTTTGCTAACTATATGACCACTTTAGCCTTGTACACAACAGCAACATGTCCTATCATTTTATGACATTTCTGGCACTTTCTACTTCACACAAAACACTCCTCTGACTCATTAAGCACATGGCTGCAATTATGACAGTTTTCCTACTTACATTCATTATTTTAAACTTCCCTCACAAGTTTCCACTGGACTTACTCCATGCTTTCTATGCTGTGTATTGCATGTTTTTGCTTAATTTTATTCTCATCTTTTGCCACTCTCATATATGTGCACTACTTTTTATTTATTCAGACTGATGAGACATTTTTATAGCTTTCTCTAACATTAAATTTATTTTGGTTCAAGCTACAATTTTGTAGCCTATAAATAATGTGACACAAACACATCTACAGACTCACTCCCTTTCCGAACACTTTTTGGAAGCATGATCTTTTATGTATTACATTTTAGGCACAAAATATAAATCTGTCTTTGCTATCTATGACTGACAATGATTTATTTATTTTATTTTACATTTGGTTACCAGGAAAGTCCGACTGGACATGAATCCTGTTTCAGCGGTGGCCCGGGGAGAAATGCTCCACATATAAAAATTGAATACTACAATTTCACTTGTATAGCTCCAGCTATTAAGAAGCGATTGGTAAAATACAATCTCACAAGTACAGCAAGACATTTAACATATATGTACAGATTTCGTTAACAAGTCATTTGACAGAATTACTTCTATGAAAGTATGAGAGATTTTACAAACATAGAATGTAACATGTCCGGTTAAACAATTCCTCAGCAAAGAATATAGGCAGCAGAGTAACATACCTCACTTACCTGTATATAGAACTAGGCATGAGTGTAGGGAGGAAGAGAGAGGTGCTAGTAATGAGATGTACCAGATGAAGAGGTGTATGGCGATAGAGTATGGAAGTGGGATTACTGTAAGAGAGTCAGAGGAGGAGGAGGTAGAGCAGATAGTAGATGACATCAATGACTGCCCTCTATAACAACTGTGAAAGCACTAAAATAGGGCCCACGTCACTAATCATAGCATACACTTCATGACCATCCTTGTCCAGCTTGGTTGCTTTTCTGTAACATGCAAAAAACTTTCTTTCCATATTGGCCATGCCAAAGAGTGTGTGAAATAGAATGTCATCACTTTTAATGTTGTTTTTCTTTTTACCTTTTATTTTACTGTTCACTGACTCATCCTAGTTGATTCCATATCAAAATGGCAGTAAAATGTATTTATTATGTTATGTAATCTTTTGCTGACTGGGTTAGTTCCACTAGGCTACTAGCCTGTTTTCAGGGGGAAACCTAAGGTGGTATTTATAGTGCTAGGGAAAATTTGGCCAGGGCATCAGGAGACTTCCCCTTCTCAACAGTGATCAGTATTTGTGGAAGTACTGGCCACAAATATATGCACATGTCCCATTCCTGATGCAGCAGTGGCTGGGAAGATGGTGTGCAGCATGGAGAAAGCAATGTAAGGAGCAGAGGTGAACATCACCTCACAGGGAGATGCATGTAAAGATCAGAGGTTGTTTTTCAAGAAAATTTGTTTGGGGAATCAGAGGAGATGGTGAAAGAAGAATATATTGTCACAAAACTCCAGTTGGGAGGGTTGTTGGATGATATATTGCAGGAGATGTTAAACCAGAGTGAACCAAAGAATGGAGGACAACTTTCCTGGGGGAGATAATGGAAAAAATACAAGATGAAGAGTCAGAGATAATTCTAAAAGGGGATGCTACACAGAAGAAAAACTAATATATGCCAAGACAGTCAGAAGTAGCTATGAGCAGTAAGAAAAAAGAGATGACAACATGATAAAGAAATGTGTGGTGCAAATACAAAGTAAAAAGAATAATGAATTGAATAGATAAGAGGTACGGCACTCTATAATTTTCCCTTTGGGTGTGAAAGTCCAAGAGGTAATAGCTTTTATTTTGATAAATAAAGAGACATTTTGTCACATTATTTTTGAGACAGTTCATGGTATGGAGAAATTTTTATGTGAGTATGAAAAGACACAAAATGATAATCCATGGAATAGTTATGTAGTAAAAGCTTTTTTCCAAGAAAAAAAAAATACATATAAAATTTCAAACATAAGCAAAAAGAGAGACTTTGAAAAGACATTTAAAAATATTTGTAAAGAAGTGATAGACATTTAAAAGGTTTATGACAACAGGAGTTTATTGACTGGGGGTGGAATTGCAATACTGTTTTGAAAATGGAAATGGAAAAAAATTGCACATATTCCAAGTGTTATAAATGTTGATGGTAATAGGAGTGTGATAAAATACTGGAGTCAACCAATAACATGTTTTTTGTGGGAAAAAAAGGACATCCTTGTGAGTAATTATAATAAAAAGAAGTGCTATATAAGGGGAAACAGGATATAATGCAAAGAAATGTGAACCAGACTGTTATGAATGTAAACAAGGTGGGAACTTATGAGTGGATTGTAAAAAAAGAGTTTAATGCTATTTAAAAAGGGGGAGGATGTAGATCAAAATGAAAAAGAACTGGAAAGTGAAATTGTAGACAATTTAGAAAAATGAAAGGAAAAAATAAAGGACAAGAAGATGGAGAGGAAACAGAAAAAGATTCAGAAATCAGTGATGATGAAGGTATAAATTCTATTGGAAGAAGAGTGAAAGATAGGAAAAGGAATACTTTTAAAAGAAAAAAGAAAGGAACGGATAATAGGTAATGTAAACTGAAAGGGCAAATGATTTCCTTCCTTTAAATTAAGGAAAAGAGAGAATAATAACTTAAGAATTCTTTTGGTAAATGTAAACAGTATTAAAATATTGTGAGAAAGATAGAGATGTGTGATGTAGACATAACTGTACCCAAAGACATATGATTCTTAACAAGCGAAGAAAGATTGCAAACAGAAAAATATGGGATGGAAATTTACTATGAATTTTGGACATGAGAATTGTTGAGGAATAGCAGTATTATGTAGAAGAACAGTGTAGATATTAGATATAACACTAGTAAGAATGGAAAGATTAACTATTATCGATTTGAGATGGGAAGAAAACATATATAAAATTATACCTTTATATGCTTATGTTATTTGTAAAAAATAGGGAGACTTTATTTCATCAATTTTTGGATTCTGTAGTAGTGAATATGAATGTATAATAACATGGGATTTTAACAGTGATTTAAAAGTCAAAAAGAAAAAAAAGTTTTTGATTTGATTGAGCATAAGATGTTATGGATGCTAATGGAGATATTTAATTTTAGTGGTAAAATTTAAAAAAGTTTGAATGGCAGTATATAGTAATAATAAAATAAGAATTCTAATAAATATTTAGTTAAGTAAAGAAATAAGGGTGAGTGATGGAATAAGACAAGGTTGCCTTATGAACCAGTACATTATTTGCTTTAGTTATGTATATGGTAATAAGTAAGATCAATTGTAAAATGAAAAATGCAAAGTATGTAATGCAAACAGGTGTAGATATTCCAGTTTTGATGATGTATGCAGATGAAATAATACCTAAAATAGTATATGGATGAAATAAGCCATATTTTGTATAGTAGATTGTTTAAAATAAATAGGTACGACATTAAATAAGGATACAACTAAAGATTTAGGAGATAGGATAAAAATAGGATGAATACAATTTGCAATGAAAGCAATTTCAGTATTGGGAATACATTTTTGCAATACAACAGTAAATGGAACACAATAAGTAACCATTTTAAAAGAATTAAAACAAATTTGTTGATTATGGAGAAAATATAAATTATCTTATAGAAAGAAGCAGTTTGATAAATGCATTAATAATGGGAAGAAATTATACTTATCAAGTGTGTTTATTATTCTGAGAATGTATAAAAACAGTTATTAGAAGTTATTTTTACATTCATATGGGGCTCTAGATTAAATCCAGTACAGAGAGGAGTAGTATGTATGAATAAAGATGAGTAAGAACTGGGATTATTAATCCAGTGGTATTTGCAGCATAATGAAATGTATATAAAGTGTTGAGATGGATAAATTAGAAAAATGAGAAATTAGTAGTAAGATTGTTGGTAAGTATGAAAAATACTGGGAAATAAAAAGAAATAAGAGAGAAAAATAATGTATTAATGTAAAAATAGAAAATTATCAAGGAAAAATGAAAATGTGGAAGTTAAAGATTGTTGAGATAGAAGATCAGAAAACATGGTATACGAATATAATGGTGAATGTTATTGTGTTAAACCATGGGAAAATTTACCAAAAGAAAATATTAAAACTATAAAAGTATAAAAGAAAAAAATAAGAGGTGTAGTAATAAAGTAGAATGTCAAGATTTTCTGTGGAGACTGGGAAAAAAGAAATTGCCAGTGAAACTAAATATGCCTTATAAAAAGAAAAGTGAGAGAAAATGTGTTTGTATGGTGGTGAAGAAGAAACCATTGGACATATTTTTCTGAAATGTAAAAGAATAGAGAAATTATGGGAAAATTATATGAAGAAAAAAGGTATTTAATACTTGGTTTACCCACAGCTGGTGCAATTTGGTCATAAAGACGAAAATGACTAAACAATGTCAGCCATGGATAAATGAAGCAATATCCGCACCCAACAATGGGTTATTGTTATTATACAGTTCTGTTGATTTTGTATCTCCTTGTGGATTTGTGTTTTTTTATTGTGTACATGTGTGATAAGTTGTGTACTCTTCTACTTTACAGTACTAAAACAGTCTTCCAGACATAAACAATGAAGTAATCAAGCAGCCACATGATAAAGCAAACTTTCCGAAAAAAAAAATGTTGCAAGCTGCAAAATAAGCAAACACATATGCCACAGTAAAAGAAAAGTGAGGACACATCCATTATGTAATACGGATATTACTGTAACCACAAATATAATTAGGAGTTCAAGTTCCATGAGACCAAACTGCATACCTTTTAGTTTCTTATAAAGAATCAAGGATAAACTAACTATCTCTTACCAGCTCCATAAAGAAACCCATTGGTATGTTGACACATACTTGATCTATAGTGATAGGCAGTAATGGTATTTATTTATTGTTTTAGATTATCTTTACCTTTTTAATTTCAGTGCAGTTTGGGGAAGGGAAACTACAATTCTTTCTTTCTCCTGCTCTGCAGTGAAATAAGTAATAATCTAGTACCAGCATTTTGATTTCCTTTTTTTACATGTCATAGGACAATCTTGATCAACAGTTTGTCTTCCTTTGAAATGACTATAGGTTTAAGGACATTTGCATTTCTTTATATGTTAAAAAGCAAATTGGTTTATTTTTAGTGGTGTAATAGTCATTATCTGTAGGTTAGTGGGCCAGATGATTACTGTGCATTTGGATGCTGGATTTTGTCCATTAGTAATGCTTTAGAGTGGGCATGCTTATTAATCTTCCAATCACTCTTTACATTTCTGAATACTAATGCCTTTTTGTTGTCTAATAAGTAAGTTATCTATAATAACACCAAGCAAATGGTCATTTTTGTGATAAGATTTATTTTTCTGGTTGCATTATTTTATGTTAATGATAGCATAAGATAAGCAGAAAATAATGAGGTATTAATACTGATAGGTAATTACTAGAAAGGTTGTCAACAGTCAGTGAACTGCTAGGTTCTACTACATAACCTACATGATATTTGTGTTTGCATTGGTTGGCCTCTGGACATTTATAAGCGCTTGCTAAAAGCAATAGCACAAAGACATGATGTATACATTGTTTTACTAAGCAGTAACATAGCTAATGTTTGGTCCCATTTCAGTAAGTCAGTACTTCCCAGTGGCAGGTGCCAAGAATTACTTATAAAGAATAGCAGTATATGATATGTCAACATTAGGAAAGTATAAGCAATTATTTTATCTGAGGTCTTTTTAATGTGAATTTCAAGAGGATCAGGTAAAATAAGTTGAGTAGGAGTAAATTGGGTTTTATTGCACATTAAGTGGCAGTGAGTTGAATGCCATAAGATTTTTAAGAAGTCAGATAAGTAGACTGAAGACATGACTATAAGTAAGGTTGTGGTAGTTTGGTAATAGGGTGGTAAATTCCTAGGGTCCACCAAATATGTTTATTGAAGTATTGTATTATTTAAGTTTTGCAGGTAAGGGCATGTTATTCTTTAAAATACAAAATTATAATTTAGTAGCAGTATCCTATTTGTGCCACTAGCATAGCCAAAAATAGTATAGAAGCACTAGAGTCATCAGCTGGAGCCACATACATTAAAAGGCAACAAACACATTTCAACCCAACTTGAGAAAGGACCTCATACTAAAAAAGAGAGAGCATTTCAACTTACAGATCATAATGCAAATTAAGCTATTAATTTAATGCTCTAGGAAATTTTTTTGAAGAATCCATGTTTACTTTTTGGAGGAGGTATGTTTTGTTTGCTCTGTTACATTTAAGAAGAGATATTAAAGTACCACATGTTAAAGGCTGTAATTATCCATCATTATAGAATCTCCCCATGTATTCCCTGTCTTTTAATTATATAAATACCTTTCTTTCACAGAGCTTCTGTTTATAAAGCATTGTTATCAGAAAGGCAATGGGATGTCCTAGCTGTTTGTTTGTTTGTTTGTTGATTGATTGTGAGGTTCAATTGAGTAGAACCCATTTCATAGGTTCATAGGTGTATATATATATATATATATATATATATATATATATATATATATGTAGGCTAATGACTACTAGGTATCTTATAAGCTTAGCCATACAACTTAAATATGACCCGTAAATTTGATTTATATAGGTGGTCATTTATGGACTGTCTCTGTCCATCAGAGACATAAGAGCCAGACAGGGGGTGAATTTCTAATCACCCATCCATTGGCCCAAGATGCAATTAAAAAGGGATAGGAAGGATCTCTACTGGGCAACCTGTTCCAGAGAATGGTAACTCTGAGAAACATATTTGTCTCTCCAATGTGTCCTAGTTATATCACAAGGAAAATTTAGTTCTTTTACTCTAGTAGATCTGAAGCTGTTTGTTTTGTTGTGGAAAGGTTCATCAAAACACAGGGCTTTGAAGTGATCAGCATAGGACATTGAGTTTACTCCCTGTGTTCTTTTTGTATGGAACCTTTATGGCTGTCCCAAGTGCTGCATATGTCTGGTCAGATTCATACTGAAATGGGCATTATACTTTACAATAGGTCTGATGAGGGATGAGTATAGTGGTATGATGACCTCTCTGGACCTAGATGCCATGCCCTTGCTTATAAGCTGAGCAACATAGAAGGATTTTCTTACTACCTTGGATACATGCTAGTAGAATGCTAAATTACTATCTACATGAGATCCCAAATCTCTGACTAGTGAATCAACTATAAAGGGTGTTTTATTGATGATGTAGTTACACAGGGTGGTAGACTTCCCAAAAGGTACATTTCTTGGTATTGAGTTTTAAGCCATGGCTTTGGCACCAAATGTTTGTCTGTATTAAGACCTTCCTGCAGGGTGTTCTTATCTTGGGGGGATTCAACAACTGCACCTAGTTTGCAACCATCTGTAAACTTGGTCAGCTAGAGGCCTTTGACATTGGTTTTGACAGCAGAGAAGTAGATACTAAAGAGGAATGGGCCCAGCACAAACCCCTGGGGAACTGTACTCTATGTGGAGGTGGCTTCACTGATTCTAATCTCCTGGGTCCTGTCAGTGAACCAGCTAGCTATCCAGTGTGTAATAAAGGGGTTTGTACCTAGTTCCATAAGTTTGTTGACAATGCTCGAGTGGGTTACTGTATCAAATACTTTAGCCAGATCTAGGTAGGCAGTATGCACCGTTTTCTCCTCATCCATTGCCTTAGTGACATCTTCAAAGAAGTCCGCTAGATTCATTAAGCATGACTTTCCTTTGACAAAGCCGGACTGGGATGGATTCGGTGACTGGAGGTATCCTATGTCGTTGTTGATAATTTTTCTTATAATTCTTTCCATGGCTTTGCAAATAACACTAGACAATCTAATGGGTCTGTAGTTTCCAGGATCTGTTGAAGGTCCTCCCTTATGAAGGGGGATGACCATTGCAGTCCATATTTACATCTTACAATGCCTGTTTTAAGACTATAGTTAAATAATAACTCTGGGGTCCTGATAAGTCATATTTTAGACCATTCAACAGGCATCCTGGGATGTTATTGGGGCCCACTGAGGCCATGTTCTTGGCTTTAATGAGTTCATTCAGTACACACTTCCTAGTTATAGCTGGATGGGTTATGTTTGAGGGTATTTCTGAGGAATAGTTGATGGGTGGGGTGGGGAGGTAAGGGTGGAACTGAATTTGTCCATTAACAGGTTTGCTATACTGCCAGGCTCAGTGAATATGGCACCATTAACCACCAGTTCAGCACATTGCTGTGTGCCGGCCTTGAGGTTTTTGACATAGCTGTAGAAGGCTTTATGGTTATCTTCACCTGGGAGGATATCTTAACCTCAAAGCTGACTTTGCTTGACCTTATTAGCCCTCTCAATTGCATATTTACTTGATGAGAACGTTTCTATCTTTATGGGAATTACCCTTCCTGATTTTTGCCATATTTTATTCCTTTTATTGTATGTCCTGTTTAATTTGGGATGTCACCAGAGTGGTTTGTTTCTGGGGCTTGTACCAGGCTTACTTTTGGTAGGTACAGCAGCCTCTGTGCAGCCACTGATATGGTTGTGCAGAGTTTCTGAGATAAATACAGCATAGGCTACTATGTTCTCTGGCTTTGGAGGGGCATTACATTTTGACAATTGTCACTTAATAAAATGTCATTTGCCTTGGAATAGTTCCTAAATGTTACTGGTTTTGATGCGATTATGGAGTTGATTTCAAGTTTGAAGGAGAAAGCTTTATGGTATGACCTTTCCTGGGAGGATGAGACATGGGGGGAAGGGTGCAGCATTCTCCCATATTTGCAAACACAAAGTACAGTATGCTGGAGCCTCTAGAGGGCATATTCATTATTTGGTCAAGGGTGTTGTATTTACAAAGTCCAGGAATTTATGTTCCTGTAGATTTGAAGCTGTCTAGAATTCCCAGTAAATGTATACTTGGCCCTACTGGAGATACATAACATTCAACCTAACACCCTAAGCTTATGGGAGACTTTTATGTCTCCCATGAGCGTAGGGTGTTAGGTTGGATGGTAAATGTCTCCAGTAGGCTCAAGTATGAATTGTGAGCTTCTTGGAAAATGGAGGGTGATCTATAGCTGGCTAGGATATAGGACAGGATTTGATGATCTGCACATGGAGGAACTCCTTTGCATTATCCTGTTTGACCACCCTACAGGTATGCTTGTTACTGATGTATATCGAAACACCTCCTCCTTCATCCCTTATCTGTGTAGCTACTGGTCTGAAATGCCAGGGTATTCTCTGCCTCTTTAAACCATGTCTCAGTAATTACACTGATGTCTATATTCTAGATCATGAGAAGTGTAGTTTTTGTTTAGGCTCCTGGCATTGAACAGTAACAACTTGAGGTACAGCTGAGCTGATTTTTGCCATGTTGGTAAGTTTGTCAATTTGGCATTGCCTAAAAAAAAGGCAGTACAGGGGTGGGTAAAGTTTTAAAACATTTTAATTGTTCAATCGGTATTTCCTTTCTTCAGTATTATATGTTTCAACTTTTCTTTTACTTCATTATTTCATATGTAAGTACTAGGCTAGCTGTCCTTACAGGCCATTTTAAGTTTAGCCAATTTCCCAAAGGAGAGAAGCAAACCCTGTATCTTGTGATTATAATGTAAACACTTTAACCAGTATGCCAACCCCCATAATTAACCATTATGACAACCCCTATGGAGTAGAAGCTTGGGAAGAAAAATCACAAGATATACAAGAGTACACTATAACACTAAAAAAGGCAGATATAGTTTTAAAGGGAATTAAGGAATAGTTGAAATGCATGCATTCAGTCTTTACACGGTGACAACTTCCATCTGATCTTTGGTAAATCATAAATTATAAATGATCTAAGCTTGCAATAACAATTGTGTAGTATAAGTACTGTATACCAAACATTGGCACAAACTCATGATATTTGAATAAACAAAAAAAATAGAAAATGGGTCAGCAGCAAATTAGGTGTTCTACATAGTAAATTCTGGGAGACGTAACTACCAAAGTAAGTGTATTTAAAGTAGAGTAAGGGTATGTGACACATATCAACAATTAGAGTGACAGATGTCACTTAAAACTATGATGTTCCAGGTTGTTATAAAATATCTGATGTGCCAAAAGTAAGGCAGAGGAACCTCAGGTAAGCTAATGTAAAAGTCATCAGACTTTATGGAAAGAAAAGAGAAGGTTGGGAATATGACAGATAGCAGGAGGGGAATATGAGGAAGGGGAGAGTATGATTTAGGAATTAAGAAGAGTCTGATGGTAGCAGGCATACACACACACATACACACACACACACACACACACACACACACACACACACACACACACACACACACACACACACACACACACACACACACACACACACACACACACACACACACACACACACACACACACACACACACACACACACAGTGAGATTGAGGAGAAAGTTAATAGAATAAATATAAGGAGGCTAAGATAATGAATTAGAGGATGTCAGACACAAGAACAGGGGGGAAATAGCTGATACTAGATGGAAAGGAAGATGAATAAAAAGCAGACATATACTGGAAAAGTAGAGGGAGGCTTACAAATATCTAGTTAGATCAAGAAATCCCACGGTTATAATGCTTTTCACCAGCTGTGTGTGGTTTCACAGTAGTTTTTAAATCCTGTTTGGTGATATGTTTTGATATACTAGAATGAGGTTTGCATTTATTTATTTATTGTGATGTGTATATGCTGGTTGTAAGAAGGTTTATACATGCAAAGTATAAAGTGGTGTGGGCAGCAAAAAGTATGAACTTTAGTTGTTATAATAGCGTTGATCATAAAAGCCTTAGTGTTTCACAGCATGCCAAGCCTTTTACTAACTTCTGTAATGATGTACTTGATATGGAGGGCAAATGTAACTGCATTGCCCAAAAGACCTCCAGAAGATTTGTAGATTTCAAAGCTGAAGTGGATGAGCACTCCAGCAAGGGAATAAATAAATTAGAAGATATAGAACAGACTGGAATAACCAAACCATGTGCAATTTCTTTTAATAATGTTTAATTAAAGACTCAAGTTTCACAAAGTTATGAACACAGTTCTGCAATATTTAGTGTACAGCAAATATGTAAGAGACTGAAGACAATAGCCACAAGTCATCAGTGTATTGGGTTAGCCTGAAAGCACCACACCCTTTCCACATCACTGCAAAGATGGAAGGATGGAGCAGGACAAGCACAAACTGTTATGGGTCACCCAGAGTGACCAACACATAGGAGGAATGGTATTATAGCCTCTGGCCTGCTAAATTACTGGATGAAGCTGAAAGCCCAGCATCTGACAGCTTGCTTAGATTAGAAAGAGTTGGTGACTAATGTGTCAAATGATGTCACAAGTCAACGAACAAAGTAACAGCAATATTGTCATTATTGAGTCTACCATTTGTGCTATTGTGTCAAGGAGAACTATGTCATTTCCATGGCCAGAATGGAATTCCTATTGACAGTCAAATAGTAAGATATAAGTATTAATATAGTAATAATAATAATAATAATAATAATAATATACATGAAAGTGTATACATTTTCCTACATTATGGAAAGAAGAGTCAGAAGAGCAATGACCCAGTGCTACTGTGTTTAGCTGAAGGAATGCACTTATGTAAAATAAGTGACTTCCAGAGTTTGAAATATGCTGTTCAAAGTAAGGAGATGGCTGGATTATAGGGTTGCCATCTTTTCAAATGTCCAAAGTGGGACATTTTTGTAGAAACGTACAATTTTGCAGGAGAGACATACCCACGGACAGTGCAAAAGACAGAACTTCACTATTTTTCCCCAAATAAAAGCTTATTATTGCAGCATTTGAGCTGCTTATGGTATTTCATATAACATTTAGGTGTTTCAGATACAAAATAACAGTTTTATGCAACTATTAAAGAAAACTTAGCAAATATTTTTGTCTTAAAATCTCAGGACATTTGACATTTTTTAGATTTTTTTCGCAGGACAAAATGGCCCAAAGTGGGACTGTCCCTCTGAAAGAGGGACAGGTGGTAACCTTAGGCTGGAACAGCTACCTTTAACAGATAGTAAGTCAACAAACCTGCATCAGTGGCATAAAGAGAAAAACTTATCTTTGAATATTGCCCAGGTGACTGTGACTTGGGCTTGGTTAATGGCAAATATGCTTGAGAGCAAATGCAGGGTATGGAAGATGGACATGTCCATCCAGGGTGAGTGGAACGTGCTTTCAGTCATACAGAGCTTGAGGACTCATAGGACATGTTCTCACTCTAGGGGCAGGGCATAGGCTGAGACATGTGTGGAGCATGGGTAACATGCCACTGATCACCTGGAAATGGACCTGGAACACACAAAGAGCAACATTAAGTTGGAAAATACTTACTGGCAGCAGTGTGATGCTACTCTGGGTTTCTCAATCTCCTCACCAGTCATGGAAATGGGTCAGATTAGCCTGGGAAGTCATAGGACCAGTAATCCATGTGGATGAGGAGATCAAATGTGAGGAACTGATGGTTTGTTTTGTGAAGCAGTTAGTAAATAAACACAGAGTAAGCATGGTTTAAGATTCAGCAAACCTTTTTGACAGAGCTGTCTTGGAAAGACTGAAGAATAAGAAAGAGTTACAAGTTGTGGTGCAGGCTATGTTTAACGATGGCTGTGTTTAATGTACTGACTGGATACTTAGACATCATATTGTCTAAATTTTTACTGAATTGTTCATGTCTTTTGTCTCTAACACATATAACAAGAGGGGTTGGGGTTTTGTTCAGATGCCTTATACATGCAAACACAATAAGGTGGATAGCAGCATCATTAAACAGACAGAGCTTACATACATACATGCTTACGTCTCAACAGCTAACTACAAAATGGCAGTCTAGCCCTTGGACTATACATTATACACTTGTGAAAGGCCTTGGATAACTTCTTAAAGGTATATACACATATATTGATCTACATCTTCCCTCTTAAAAAAGATTGCCCTTTGAAAAAACAACATCAGACCTAGACATGCATTACTATATACATTGGAAACAAAACACAATGTTCATGTCCAAGTTGCTTCATATCTGCTACAGGCTTTAGAGATTCAACCATATCTCATAACGTAGCAGTCAGGACCAAATGTAGCAACAGGGACAGTCTGTAGTGCACAACTCATTTCAGGAACTTCTGGATTCATCACAGGAATAGGAATGTCCACTGGAACTTCCTCTGGAATTGGAACACTGGACAACTGACTCTGAGATAAAGAGTCTTTCTCACAGGCTATGTACTGTGGTATAGGCTCAGACACCGGTCTTAAATGTTTCTGATTCTGCCTAACAAGTTGCTCCTTCTAATTGAACAATGTACGATCTTGGCTCTGGAAAAATATGCTTCATGACACTAATCCGATCATAACATTTGGATGTTTGCATCCCTACCATTTCTCCCTCTCATAATGAATTGAGTGGTTTACTGGTCTTTTCATAGTAGAACGTCTGGGATAGGCACTTTCTCAACAGATTGGGTTCCACTAATCTGTTGCTCTTGACACATGGTACCAATTGAATACTGATTGGTAATGTGGTTCTGGTTTGTCTCAAGAGAAGTCTCTCAGCATGTGAACCAGGATCTTTATCATGAGGAATATTTCTGAGATTCAAGAGATTCAGGAAAACATCACTATTATCTCATTTTGACTTCTCTAGTAACTGCTTTGCCCTTTGAACTGCACGTTCTGCTAAACCATTGAACTGTGGGTACTCTGGACTACTTGTGACATGAGTAAAGTCCCATTCTTCTGCAAATCTTTTGAACTGTTTGGCTTGTAAACTGCATGCCATTGTCAGAAATAACTTTGTGTGGACTACCATGCACTCCAAAATGACGCTTCATCCTAGTAATGACAGAGCTGGATGCCAGATTAGGCAGTCGGCCAATCTCGAACCAAAAGGAGTAAGAGTCTACTAACACCAAATAATGTTGACCATTCCACTCGAAGATATCAGTAGCTACTGTCGATCAAGATAGTTCTGGAATCTGGTTAAGCTGAAGTGGTTCCTTCTGTTGATGAGGCTTTGTATTATTACACACAGAACAGGATGAAAGTGCTCTCTCAATGTCTTGTAACATAGAAGGCCAAAATACCAGTCCTCTTGCCCTTCTTTTGATAGAGTTGGTTCCTGGGTGATTACAATGTAAGACATTAATGTACTCAGGTTGCAAGAACTTTGGAACAATTTCTTTCAGACCTTTCATTAAGATACCTTTGTCAGACAAAATCTCATCTCTGTATGGAAAATAAGGTTGCACTTCTTGAGGTAAACTAGATTGCTTTGACGGCCATCCATGACTGATGAAGTGGTTGAGCCTTTGTAAAACTGGATCTGTGGTTGTGTGATCTTTTAACTCATCAAGATATGTGAAAGAATAATTTCTCACTTCCATGACTTCAAAATCAAGGTTCTCATTCTTGTGCTGTTTTGTGGTGTTTCTGGGTGATCTAGATAATGTATCAGCAAGATAAAGACGTTTGCCTTTCTTGTAGACAAGACTGAAATTGTACTTTTGCAATCTCAGCATCACACATTGCAGTCTGACTGGAGCTGAATGCATAGGCTTTCTCTAGATAGTGACTAAAGGCTGGTGGTCTGTTTTGATCTGGGTAGGTCTACCATAAAAAAGATTGCCCTTTGAAAAAACAACATCAGACCTAGACATGCATTACTATATACATTGGAAACAAACATGGAACTTCAAACAGGCAGACACAATTGCCAAAAGCTCTTTCTCGATCTGGGCATACTGCATCTCAGTTTGGGTAAGAGTTCTCGATGCATAGGCAACAGATTGACCTTCTTGTATAATGACTGCACCAAGACCAAATTTTGAAGCATTACAGGAAAGTGTAACAGTTTTGTGAACATCATAGTATCTGAGTGTAGGTGGACTAGCAAATGTCTGTTTCAGAACAGCAAATGCTCTTTGGTGTTGCTTTAACCAAGACCGGGATACATCTTTACATGTCAGCTCTCTCAGTGGCGCTGAAAGTTGGATCAAGTCTGGAATGACCTTTGTTTAGGTAGTTGACCATGCCAAGAAAATGTTGCAGAGCTTGTACATTGTCTGGAGCTGGCATTTCGAGAATGGCTGTTTGCTTTGAAGGGTCTGGTCGTAAGCCTGGACTAGTAAATAAATGACCAACATAAGTAACTTCTTCTAGCCTGAACTTGCATTTGCATGGATTGAGCTTTAAATTCACTTGACATGCCATTTCTAAAACTTTTCTGAGGTTTCTGTCATGTTCTGCTTCATCTTAACCTCCTACTAGTATGTCATCTACTATAATACAACAAGGATACCCAGAAAAAATTTGGTCCATCGCATGTTGAAAGACTTCACTTGCAGAATTTATCCCAAATGGCATTCTCAAAAATCTGTACCTGCCAAATGGAATACTAAATGTAGTGAGCAAGGATGATTTTTTGTCAAGCTGAATTTGCCAAAATAAACTCTTTGCATCTAAAACAGAAAAAACAGTGGCATTTGGCATCAAGGCTGCAACTTCTTTGACTGTTCTCATTGGATGATGAGGTCTTTTTTAGTGCTTTGTTCAAATCTCGTGGGTCAATACATATTTTGATGTCATCTGAGATTTTCTTATGTGCTGCCACCATGGAAGATCCCCATTCAGTTGGGGTTTAACTAGACAAATCACACTTTATCACACCATTTTATCTAACTCAGCTTTGACTCTGTCCTGCATGGCTATTGGAACTTTGTGAGCTGGACTGATAACTAGACTGACCTTGGTCTCATCAGACCATAACACATTTTCCCGCATGCTTTTGGGAGACTTGATGAATTGTTTTGCAAATTTTAGCCAGGCCTGGATGTTTTTCTGTGTAAGAAAAGGCTTCTGTCTTGCAACCCAACCCCATAGCCCAGACATATGGAGAATACGGGAGATTGTTGTCACATGTAGTACACAACCAGTACTTGCCAGAAATTCCTGCAGCTCCTTCAGTGTTGCTGCAGGTCTCTTGGCAGCCTCCCTGACCAGGTTTCATCTTGCCTTTTCATCAATTTTGGAGGGATGTCCAGTTCTTTGCAATGTCACTGTTATCCCATATTTTCTCCACTTTTTGATGACTGTCTTCACTGTGTTCCATGGTATATCCAATGCTGTGGAAATTTTTTGTACCCTTCTCCTGACTGATACCTTTCAACAATGAGCTCCCTTTAATGTTTTGTAAGCTCTCTGCGAACCATGGCTTTTGCTGTAGCAGGCAACTGAGTAAATGTCACAAAAAACCTACTAAGACAGCTGAACTTTATTTGGAGTTAATCAGAGTCTCTTTAATTGATGGTAGGTGTGTACCCAAGAAGACTGAATGCTGTAATTAAATCAAAAGGTGCTTCAACAAAGTATTAGTTTAAGGGTATGCACACTTATGCAACCAGCTTATTGTACATGTTTTATTTTTTATATTTATTCCCCTAACAGATTTGTTTGTTTTTCAATTGAATTGTACAGGTTATAAGTCACATTAAAGGTGGGAAAAGTTTTGAAATTATTTATTGTGGTCTCATTTTTTTATATCACAAAAATCTGCCATTTTAACAGGGGTGTGTACACTTTTTATATCCACTGTATACAAGTATATATATATATATATATATATATATATATATATATATATATATATATATATATACATATACACACATATGGATTTATATCATATTATCGAGTTTTCAGAAACTCAAAATTCATATGGTGGAGACATACTATATGTTCTTGTTTCTGAAAACTCAAATATGCAATAATAAATCTATATTTATACAGGCGGGCAAGCCTCCCTTGCACGCCCCACACCTCCTGCATATTATATATACCAACTCCAAGATCACACTACAGTGGGAAAAGGCAGTGGTGGCTGGTGACTTCAAATTAAATGAGGGCTGCAGGAGACAGCTGAATGGGTGGGGCCAATGGGAAGGGTTGTGGCCAACTAGAAAGGGGTGGAGCTATGCTCAAAACCACAACAACTGGAACTTTAATTAAATACGCTGCCCTGGGTGCCAAACAGTCATTACGAGAGTCCAATCAAGACAAAATGAAGTATAGAAGAAAAAAATATTTCAATGCATTAGCTACATGACAACTTACTTAATATCCAGATGGAAAGAGGTTGTGAGGCATGAAAAAATAAATTACTTTTTAAATACATTACTGGAATGCCAGTCAAAATCAAGTATAAAAAACAAGCAGCACTCAACTCAAACCACTACTCCTTGCACTGCAGTTCTAATTATAATTTATATTCAGCTTTATAAAATTACCAAGTAACATGCTGAAAGTAGCAATCTCTGTGATACCCCCACTTGTAAAAATGTTTCTTATCCAAAAAAGACCTGCTGCCTGACACAACTATCTACTTGTTTCATGGGGAAGACATGATCAAAGTAAAAAATGAACAGCTAACAAGAAACAAGCTCAAGATAAATTGCTTAAAGGATTCCTGCACAAGTTATGGACCATACATGATAGATTGGCATTCTGTTTAGTTTACGGGTAAGCCTGCAAAGATGACTGCAAGTCCCCAACAAAAGATGACTGCAAGTCTCCAATAAATGTAATGAGCTTCTGAAAATACTGTAATCCTGTCCTTTTATTACAAATACTGTCATATGCATTTCAAAACCCAAGGCTTATACATTATCTAGTTATGTAAATATTCTCTGCATGGCAACAACAAAAAAGCTTTCAATGCTGGTAATTCTTTAACAGTATGCTTATTAAAGCTTACTTGCATCTTACAATCTCCGACAAGCTTACCTGATGGTCATTAAATCATTGCTACCTAAACAGAGCAACAGGGCACTGTGACAGCATGCATTTCCTGAATAATACTAAGCATAAATCAACAGTATAAAAATATGACAGAAAACCAGAACATTCTGCAAAATCAAGGGCAGATGAAAAGCCACGGTCGTACTTGTGGTCTACCTTGGATGGGGGAATACTCTGCACACTTACAGTGCATAACTGCTCCTTGCCTTCCTTGGACACATCCAGAGCCACTACAATGGGGGGTGGGGTGCAACAAGTATGTCATAATTTGAAATGTCTCTGGCTGACAGTGATGGCTCTGACACTCATATCTCTCAACTTCAGAGCAAGAAATCTGGACAAAGCCATACATAGAACTAGAAGTGGGACACAGGCCCAAAAATAAGGACAATTTTTAAATATTGCTCTTATTAACTTAGATAATAGAACAGTAGTAGGTCTTGCATTAGTACAAATTTTCTGAAAGGTATGAAATCTGAATCTCAAATGTCTGCCATTATTTTCTAACTTCAATCTTTAATGACTTGCCACAAATTTGCCAGAAAACCACAATTTTATGAAAAACAGACCAAAAATGTGATGCAAAAATATAGAGTTGCCACACAATACAGCTGGGAACCTGTCAAAAAAGGGACACCTTTTTAATATTAACACTGTTAACTTGAGCAGCTAACAAAATAAGAGCATCTACATGCATTTCTGAAATAAAAGTAATCTATAACTCTGATCATTACAGTTATATATAACTGTAAACCCTCCACGTTTTCTTCCACAATTGCCATTTTGAGGAGGGATTATTAGGGGTGAGCAACATTTTGAGCCAAAATTGGGGACAATTGAGAGGTTTGGATATTCCTAATTCAACAAAGCGATTTGCACGTACCTCTCAACCTCTTAATGCAGGAAATCTGGACAAGGCCAAATATATTAGGGGAACATACAAACACTACTAAAAATTGCTCTTGTATAAACTTAAGACAGTTGATAGAATAACAGGTCTTGCATTAGCATGCATTTTTCTGAAGGTTATGACGTGTGAAACTCAATATCTGTCATTTAGTGACTTCATTCCTAAATGATTTGCTAGAAAACCACAAATTTTATGAGGAACAAACCAAAAATAAGAAGCAAATATCTATTCATTCTGCAAAAATATGGACAACTGAGAGGTAAAGTACAACCGGGGCTGTCCGAGTTTGCGACCCTTCTCCCCCCCCCCTCATAAAATCATGGTCGAAGGAGCCTCCCCCCTGCAGCCATTCCAGTGTCCCATTCCTTGGTTATTTTGCCCCATTTACCATAAACACTGTAATGTGCATACTGCTTTACTTCTGTGATGATTTAGATTTCATTTGAAAGTTTTATTTTGCATTTTACAGCACAAACCCTAATAGATATCTGTTAAACAAAGCAATGCAGTCTCACAATGAAAATAGACTTAGCATTAAAACTTCTCTGCCCTTGAAACTCACATGCATTGAAACAGCATTGAAACCCACATTCAAAGAAAATACATTTTGCCAGTGGCAGATAAAGATTAACTCTGGGCAGTTTTAAAAATTATAGGTCCCTTGAACATGAAACATACACATGCTCTTTGATACACCTTCCTGACTGTATTACATTATACTCCTTGTACAATACAGTACAGTTGTTAGAGGGCATTTTAAATTTATTGTTTTGAACATTTTTCCAGCAAACAATGAAACAAAATGCATGCACCAATGACAAAACTGCCCAATACAGAACATTTCCATCATAAAAAGTCTACTCAGCCTTCTATAGTCCACCAGTATCAGTAAACATGCACAATCTCTGAAGTAGTAAAATCCACATTAAAGAAATCTGTAACTAATAAAGAGGTTGCTGCTAGCAAACAACTTTATATGTCATTGTTTCATCTACAAATAAAGTGTCTGTTGCCCTTGAAGAATAAATTGTCTATGTTGCATGCATTAAAAAAATGAGTAGCTAGTAATACCGCAACAGGGAATGGATAGCAAACTGATAACAGGTTCATAGTTACTAGGTATCTTTGCCAAAAAGGACTGCAGCATCCACCCCCTTTACAACACAGTACAGTATCAGCAATGCATCTATTTACTGTGGGAGTAGAACCCACAGCCTTCTGCATCAAAAGCAAGTACACTACCTGTTGTGCTATTAATAATGCAAGCAGATTTAGCATAAGCAGCACTAAATTTTTGTTCCCCTGCAGCTCTCAGCTCCTTGTAAAATCTACTCGACACTCAGCTGTATCTCTGAACTTTGCAGCACAAGAAATCTGGAAAAAGCCAAAATTTATTGGGGGGGACAAAAGGCCAAAAACCAGGGACACATTTTAAACATTGCTTGTATAATGTTGGAAAGTTGCTAGGATAAAATGCTGTGTTACCACCATACATTTCACTGCCACATCTTGAACCCAGGGGACCCTGTGCAAAACAGTCAAAGAAACATACCACTATGCCAAATCAGCTGAAACAGAGGAAGATAAACTTAAATGGCTACCATTTAGTGAATTCAGTTCTCACCACAGCTGTCAACCTCTTAGCAAAAAACACCTGAAAAAAAGCTAATAATGTGGGAATACAGCTGCCAAACATATCCAGTGAATTCAGTTCTCACCATAGCTCTCAACCTTAGCACAAAATACCTGGACGAGGCCAATAATGGGGGAATACAGTCCCAAAAATATGGGCAAATTTAAAATATCCATGTTATAAACTTAGACAATTGCTAGAATAAAAGGTTTTGTTTTGCCATGTACTTTCTGAAGAATATGAAGTCTGAAATTCAAATGCCTGTTATTTTTAAACATTTGTTAACCAGGAAACTAGTCTGACTTGGAACAAAACAAAGCCAATTTTCAGCAGAGCAGGGAGAACCATCTTTGTAAGGGATGGGAGGACATGCAGACTCCACACAGAAGGCACCCCAGCCAAGAATCAAACCAAAGAACCTGTAGCTGTCAGGCAACAATGCTACCAGTGCACCACTGCACTGCAAAACTTTGCAGGGAAAAATGAAGATACAGAAACCACAGCTTTTATGAAGAACAGAACAAATATGAGGCAAATATCTGCAATTTTTTTACAAATAGTGGTGGGTAGGGGATTCAGGTCCTTGCCACCTGCATCCAAGGTACAGGGGGCATTTTACACACACACACACACACACACACACACACACACACACACACACACACACACACTCACACACACAGGGATGCACACACAGACACACACACTCAGACACACACACACACACACACACACACACACACACACACACACACACACACACACACATCCATTACCTGTAAATGGGTCCGGAATCACTCTAAGCAGTAAACCTCCACACACAAAGTCCAACTCCATTGTCTCGAAGCAGCAAACCCGCGCTCGACTTAACGTTTCCCTGCAAGAGCTTAGAACTCAACTTACCTCTCTTCTGATTGGTCCTGCGCTCGAATTCCTGCTCACCTCTCTCCTGATTGGTCCTGTCTGCGGATCATGCAGTCTGGAGCTCCTCTATTCTGTGTGGTCGTCTACCGCACAGATTCCTGGCCATCTCCGGGGCAGAAAATACCTTCTCTGTATCTGAATTGCTGACTCAGGCAGTCAGAGTTTGCACAGATTCCTGGGCATCTGCGGGGCAGTCTGAGTGTGTCTGCGCATGAGCGGCAGTTCCGGTACTCATTAAAAAATTATTATTTTTTTAATTTTATGTTTCACGTTTTTTATTTCTTTTATTTCTAGGTGGGAGGGCTGCAGTCCTGCAGTCCGATAGCACGAGCCACCCCTGGGAAAAGGGCAACTTCACAACATGATAGTAATTTATTTTAAAGTCCGGCTTAGTGCCTCATCACATTTTCTTAAGAGAAGATGCAATTTTACTGTTACTCTGTTCCAGCTTTGACACTATTTTTGTCTAATTTGGCATCTTGTTCTGTGTTTGATTCAGTGCTGCACGGATGGGGAAACTGTTAACACTGTTCTAACATCATCTGCTTTGAATTTAGTAGATAACCCTTTACATGTTACAAAGCTGATGTCTAGGTTACCTGCTGTTATTTTTCTCTTTCGAGTACCCTGGCCCTGCAAGGCTACAATGCCTTCCACACCTTTAGATCACAAAATGAATGTGTGAAAACCAGTGGAGGTGGTGTTTCAATCTATATTTGAGATACATTCACCTCACGTCTAGTTAGACTAGACAACTCCATAAAATTACTCAAGGTCCAGGTTACAGTGGGTAAGACCCCCATTCAAGTCCTAGCCAGCTATACATCCCCTTCCACAGGTTACAACACCCATGAAATCTACTTAACCAAGCTGAGGATAATCCAAATTTTACCAAACACACTGGTTATGGGGGATTTCAATTATCCCACCATCAGCTGGGAAACCTACTCAAGCTCAAACTCGTTAGCACAAAATTCCTTGATTTTGTGAATTCAAATGCCCTAGAACAAATCGTCCATATCCCACATTCTAGATCTGGTCCTCACCATGTCAAACAGGTGCACTGCTGCAACTGTTGAACCCTCATTAGTTAAAACTGACCACAAATCAGTCACCTTCAAACTGACACTAACACCAGAACTCACAAAGGGTGAAATCAAACTAAAAAACTTCACCAAGGCAAACTATACCCTCCTAGGTGAAGGTATAAATGCATCCCAAGCCTTACCCCAAGCTGGAAGTGGTAACTACACTAAAGATTACACTAAAGCCCTGTACAATCACTTGCATAAGTGTATAAAATTGGCTGTACTAGACAGAATCAAAGCCAGAGCTCCAAGTAAAATCAAACTGCCATGGTGGACTTCCAGCATTAACAAACTCTACAATAAACTCAAATAGTTGCTGTCCAAGAAAACAAAGACAAGGACCCAACAATGGAAAAGCACCCTCCTCAGCCTTAACAGGCAAATAAGACAACTTGTCAAATTCTCCAAGAGCTCCTTTGAGAGAAACCTAGCAAGTACTGCCAAGGATAACCATAAGGCCTTTTACAGCTACATATGTAACCTAAAGGGTAGGACCCAAGCAGGTGCAGAACTGGTGGCCAATGGTATCACACACACTGACCCTACAGAGATAGCAAACCTGCTAGCAGATAGGTTTGGTGAAAATTTCACTCCCTTATCTCCACCTAACTTACAACAAACCCTCACCAAACTTCTTCCCCACCTTACATATCTGAAGACCAGGTCTTTGAAGCTCTGTCCAAGGCAAAGAACACGGCCTCCATGGGATCAGATGACATCCCAGGCTGTCTTCTAAACAGGCTAAAACATGAACTAGCATCACCACTAAGTACCTTTTCAATCATAGCCTAACCAAAGGCTTTGTTCCTGCAGAATGGAGAACAGCTACAGTTATTCCCTTCCACAAATGTGGCCTAGCAACAGACCCAGGAATTACAGACCCATAAGCCTGACCAGTCTCATCTGTAAGGCCATGGAATGTATCATTATGGACCCCATAAATAAAGACATAGATGACCTCCAAACCCTAGATCCTACCCAATTTGGCTTTGTGAAGGCAGATCCTGCCAGTTAAATCTGGTATATTTATTTAAAAGTGTGACCTAGGCCATTGATGAGGGCAAGTCTGTGCACACACCATACCTTGACTTGACAAAGGCTTTTGACACAATCCCACATTCAGGCATTACCAATAAACTTAGCAAACTGAATGTAAACCCCTTTGTTGTATGATGGGTTGCCAACTGGATCACAAACCGGACATACCCTATAAAATTGGGTGACTCCTCATCAGCGAGAAGACCTGTTACCAGTGGGGTGCCACAGGGGTCAGTGCTGGGCCCCCTACTGTTTCGTATATACTTCTCAGAAGTTCAAGTCAAAACTAAAGGGTTGTGGCTGACCAAGTTTGTAGACAACTGCAAACTAAGTGCAATCATTGAATCTTCAAATGATGTCAGTATACTCCAGGATTGTCTCACATGGACCAACAACTGATGTATTTGTCATGGTCTCAAACTGAATGGAAAGAAATGCATCAATAATCCATTCGACACAAGCAATGCCCCTTTATAGGTTCATAGGTTTATAGGTTGGTACTAGGCTATCAGACCTAGGGCCTATACAAGCCTAGCCATAACAATTCTCTGAATATTTCTTCCCACAATATTTACTTCCCTGGACCCCTGTCTAGCAGGGAAACTGACGTGATCCTCGGGGTGAATTTCCTATCTCCCATCCAATCGTCAAGGTTCCTTTTGAAGAGGACCAAGGAGGCACTCTGCTTGACATGTATGGGCAGTCTATTCCATAGTATGGGGAGTCTCTGGGTCAGGAACCTATCCATCCAGCATGTTTTGTTCATTGTGATGACAAGGTTTAGATCCCTGGAGTGTGTGGCTCTGAGGAATTGGGATTTCTTTAAGTGGAGCATGTCCAACAGCTCAGGGTTTGACATGACCTTGTATGTTAAGCAGAGATCGCCTCTGAGTAGACGATATGCCACAGAGTATAGCTGGAGTTTTTTTTAGATGGTCAGTATAGGGCATCTGCTTTAGGCCTGTGATTCTTTTAGTGAGGTATTTCTGCGGCCTTTTCAGCTGTTGCAGATGTCTTGTGAGGTACATATCAAATGGGGCGTTGTACTATATAATGGATCTAATGAGGGATGAGTACAGTGGGACAACGACCTCCTTTTTTCTGGATGAAAAGCCCTTAGTGATGAGGTGTGCCACATACAAGGATTTCCTGACTGTTGTGGCAATGTGATTATCGAAGGTGAGACTACTGTCCACCTGTGTCCCTAAGTCTCTCATCACACTTTCGGTGTTTAGTGTACTGACACCTATGTGGTAATTCATGGGTACATGTTTTTTTTCAAAGGGGATAACTATACATTTCTTGGCACTAAGCTTGAACCCATGGCTCTGGCACCAAGCATCTGTTTTTGTAAGGCCCTTTTGTAGAATGTCCACATCATTTGGGGATTCAATAATGGCTCCCAGTTTGCAGTCATCTGCGAACTTTGTTAGCCAGACTCCCTTGGTGTTGGCCTGTACTTCATAGAAGTAGATGCCAAACAAGAGCGGTCCAAGGACTGAACCCTGAGGTACTCCACTTGTCACTTGTCTGGAACTGGATTTGGAGTCGGCTTCTTTTACAGTCTGGGTTCTGTCAGTAAGCCAGTTGGCAACCCATCGAGTGACATAGGGATTTATGCCCAGCTTAGTAAGTTTATCTATGATTCCAGAATGGGGGATGGTGTCAAAGGCCTTGGCGAGGTCCAGATAGGCTGTGTGGATCACCTTACTTTCATCCACAGCTCTGGAGACTGATTCGAAGAAGTCAATCAGGTTCTGGAGACAAGATCGGCCCTTCACAAACCCAAACAGGGTGGGGTCCAGTGTTTGAAGGTTGCCAATGTCTTTGTTTATAAGTTCCATGATAATGCGTTCCATGACCTTGCAGATCAGGCTCGTCAGACTAATGGAACGGTAGTTGCCGGGATCCAAGGTGGATCCTCCCTTGTGGAGTGGGATAACTGTAGCTGTACGCCACTCAGTGTGCACGAAGCCTGAGGTGAGGTTATGATTAAACATGACACTTAGCTGAGGTGCCAGTTCATTTTGTAGTTCATGTAGTACACAGCCCGGGATGTCATCTGGTCCCATGGATGCTGTATTCTTAGCTTTGGAGAGTGCGGTTTCTACCTCTGTGGCAGTGATTACCAGAATTTGGCAATGTTTTGGAATTGAGATGGGCCCTTTAGAGGGTGAGAGGGGTGTGAAGTTGGCACTAAATCGATCTGCCAGGATATTGGCAATATCCTTGGAATCAGTATATGTAATGCCATTATGTTGTTGCTCAGAGCATATCTGAACATTGCCATTTAGATTACTGACATAACTATAGAATGCCTTGTAGTTGTCTTTGGACTCTTTGGCAATTTTATTTCTGTAACTAGCTTTGGAGGATTTTATGAGGGCTCTCAGCTTCTTACTGAGGCTGGTAAGGGACTTTTTTGCATCCTGGGATTTTCCTCTTTTCTGCAACACTTTCTTCTGTTGTATAGTTTGTTTATGGCAGGGGACCACTAGATTGGCTTCCTTTTTTTGGAGGAGAGCATCTTGGTTCTATTTGGGATGGCACGATTCATGCACCAGTGGATGTGCTTGTACAATGCCTTAGTGTAGGATTCAGCAGTCAGACTTTCAGCTCCTGTCTGCATGGGTGTCATGAAGTTTGTTGTCACTTCTGACTTGAGTAGCATGAAGTTTGTTTTTTAGAAGTTTTTTTATGGAGGTTTCCTTACTGGGGAGTGGGGTGGGATGTGGATGCCAAGGTTGATTTGCTTATGGTCAGACCTGACCAATGAGGGGGTGACCACTGGTGTGGAGCATCTGTCTCCTATGTTGGTAATGACCAGGTCTAGGATATTGGAACCCCTGGTGGGACAATGGATTAGTTGATCCAGGGCATTGGAATTTATGAATTCCAAGAACCATTGGGAAAAGGTGTTGGTACCCGAGTAGTTTTCCCAGTTAATGGCAGGGTAGTTGAAATCACCCAGTGTTAGGGTGTTTGGTTGTATCTTAATATTTTCCAGTATGTTTAGAAAGGTGTAGTGAGAATCTTGGGGCATGGTGGGGGATCTGTAGCAAGCTACAATTTGGATTTCAGTCTTACCTAGTGTTAGTTGCACCTGGAGAATTTCAGATGCATTGTGTTGGGCAACTAGCCTGGAGGTGTGAATATCCTTGGTAAATATGAACACTCCTCCACCTTTAGTGTTTCGGTCTCGGTTTGGTGGCCAAAAAGTGTGGTAGCCTGGTATTGCAGGGGTGCTCTCTGGAGCCTTGAACCAGGTCTCAGTTACTGCACAGATATCGATGTTCTCCATTTTTAGGAGTGACTCAAGAGAGTGCATTTTGAGGTTTAGACTTCTAGCATTGAGTAACATTACCTTCAGATTTTGCATGCTTGTATCTGTTACAGTGGTGGTTTTGTCCTTTGAACCTTGCCTAAAAAAGGCACTATAGGGGTGGCAAGAGCTTTTAGCCAGTAACCTGAATCTCAGGAGTGACAGGTGCAGACCATCTCTGGCAAAGCATCGTGGTTTGTCGATCATGTCATCCCAGGCAGACAGATATTGGATCCCCTTTGAATGACACCAGAAGCTTAGCCAATTGTTGAAGTCAATCATTTTGTCCTTATACTGTGGTATCATTCTGGGCAAAGGCAACATGCTACTCACGGCTAGGGTCATACCTCCCTGGGCCACATGATCCGAGAGCTCTTCCATGTCTCTTTTCATGTAGTCCAGGGAGGTACGTCTCAAGTCATTCACTCCAACATGGACAATGACAGAGTCGTATTTGTACTTGTTGTGGAGTGACTTGAGTGCATGTGTTATGTGGCGATCTTGGCACCCGACACTATCAAATCAATAACAATACCCTAAGTACTCATGAAGTGGTAAGGGACCTGGGATCACAGGCTGACCACAACCTTAACTTCGACCATCATGTGTCTACCATTGTAAGGAAAGCTTTCCACGTAGCTCACTTGATTAGTAAAGGCATCACCTTGAGAGCAAAAGAAGTTATAACCCCTCTATACTCAGCATTTATCCAGCCCATAATTGAGTATAACACCCATTTGGTATGTACCGTGCTTAGCACCTACAGTAATTAGAGAGATCTCAGAGGTTTCTAACAAAGAAAATCAAGGGCCTCTAGCATGTGCCTTACATGAACCGACTAAAATCCCTAGCACTATACTCCATATTGTATAGACTTCTTACGGAGACTTATGCCTGGTCTACAGAGCAACCCAGGACCAAACCTAATGAACTTACTGCATATTCATAAATCAAAAGAGTCTAGGGCTACCAGTTCCAGGGACTTAAATATGGCCTGCGACTTAAATAGGACATGCTGGAATGACAGATTTAACTCCCAGTGACTGCCACATCTTTGGAACAGGCTACCAATTCATGTGAAACAGAGAATCTGTATGACAATGTTCAAGAGGAACCTGGATGAGTGGATGGGACACTATAAATTTTTACCCTGGATAGTGCCCACAAGCCTTCTGAACATGGGCAGTCATCACTAAATGCAATCTTGGGTATTGACTAGTACCTCTACTGTATTGCATTGGTTGAAATGGCTAGGCTTAAAATGACCTCCGAGTCTATAGCCTAGTAATCTCCTATGATCCTATGATCCTATGTTATGAGTCAACAACTAAGGCTAGTCACTGTGCTTTAATGGGCATTTTATTGTTTGTGCTCTTGCCTCATATTGAATTGCTAGGGAGTCAAAGCAAAAACTAGTCACACTGTTTTCATGGGTGTTTTTTCGCATTTTTAAATATTACAGGTTGCTATCAGTAATAACTCAGAAGAGATCTTTGTCAAAAATGCTCATTCCTCAGTGCTTCATTTTAAAAGGCTTAGTCCCAGTCATCACTGCCACAGAGAGAGAGATAGAGAGCATGGCAGGACATCACCCTTACTGCACAAAGAAAGGACACAGCCTACCACAGTGCCCAAGGAAGCCTGTAATTTATCTTGTATTTTAAGTAGGCAAGCATTCTTATATTATTTCCTGGACTGCCTTAGCTATACTTGAATACACTCTATAGAATGCTGTGTAATGTAATACTGCTGATTATACCTAGAGGGAACAGCCAGATAGCCAGTGTCAAGTTGCCCTAAACTCTCAGTTAACCAGTAGTGCAGCTCAGAAGTCTAGCTTGGCTGCTATAGCTCTACAGAGGTTTGGTGAGAAACTCTACCTCCCTCAGCTACCACAAAATGGGTTCTCCTTCTGAAAACCAAAAAAAAAGTGTCTCTTACTTCCACCTTAAATACAACAGATGAGATTTAGAAAGTCTGATAGAGAATATTCCCACTGACTCCATACCTAGTTCAGACATCTACCCTTGGTTCCATCTATGAGAAGACTTCCTAAACACTCCACTCACTCAAACTTATAACCTCTGTCTAACAAAGAACATCTGGAAAGAAGTCCTAATGGCACTTATTCTTAAACAACAGAAACGAGAAAACCTCTCCCAGTTTCAACTTATTTCTATACTCTCCAAACGTGGAAAAATCCTAGAAAAACTAAACGACACTCAATTGTCAGACTATATCCATCAATATTACATTCTCTTCAAAACACCACATTGGTTTTAGAGGGTTGCAGTATTATGAGAGTCCATTGGACTCCAGATGAAGAAATCATGAGCAATATGAACAAAGGAAGCCTAACTAGGGCACTCTTCAATGAACAAAGGAAGCCTAACTGGGACACTCTTCAATGAACAAATGAAGCTTAATTGGGGCACTCTTCAAAAAAAGTTTTTTGACCTAATTGATCACTCACTGTCACTAGACAAACTAACAGAAGTTAGCATTAGTGGAGTTTCCCCTACCTTTGTTAACCCCGCATCTGAATACCCTGTTCAGTCTCAGCCTCTCAACAGGATATGTGCCCATAGAATGGCGCACAACAAAGGTGGTTCCGCTGCACAAGGGTGGGCCCACAACAGACCCTGGGAACTACCAACCAATAAGCCTGACCAGTCTGATCTGTAAGGCAATGGAGCAAATCATTATGGAACTCATAAATGGAGAGATTGGGAACCTCCAAACACTTGACCCCACACAGTTCGGCTTCGTCAAGGGCAGATCATGCCTCCTGAACCTGGTGGACTTCTTTGAGACAGTTACTCAGGCTATAGATAAGGGAAAGGAGGTACACACGGCTTACCTTGACCTTGCTAAAGCATTTGACACCATTCCCCATTCAGGTATTATTGATAAACTCACCAACCTGGGCATAAACCCTTACGTCACAAGATGGATCACAAACTGGCTCTCAGACAGATCCCACAAAGTAAGAGGAGCGGGATCTATGTCCGAATCCAGACCAGTAATGAGCGGTGTGCCTCAGGGCACTGTACTGGGGCCCCTCCTGTTTGGCATATACTTCTCAGAAGTACAGACAAGCACTGAAGGGCTGTGGCTGACCAAGTATGCGAACGACTGCAAACTGGGTGCTATAATAGAGTTTCTGGCCAACATGGATATCCTCCAGAAGGGCCTTAATGAGACTGATGCATGGTGTCAAAGCCATGGTCTCAAGCTAAATGCTAAAAAATGCGTAGTAATCCCCTTTGGAAAAAACAGAGTACCCGTGAACTACCACATAGGAGGTAACCCCCTGAAATCTGAAGAAGTAATAAGGGATCTAGGGACCCAAGTAGATAGTCAGCTTTCCTTTGATAACCATGTTGCCAAGGTGGTTAGAAAATCCTTCTATGTGACCCATCTGATCAAGAAAGGGTTTGCATCAAGATCTAAGGATGTAGTGGTGCCCCTCTACTCTTCTCTCATCAGACCCATTATTGAGTACAATGCACCAAATTTGATTGTACCTGGCTAGGCATCTCCAGCAGCTGGAGAGATCACAGAGGTACCTCACTAAGAGATTTACTGACCTCAAACACTTGCCCTATGCAGCACGACTGAAAAAACTAAGGCTTTTCTCTGTTGCATACTGCCTTCTCAGAGGTGATCTCTGTCTAACATACAGAGCCATGTCCAACCCAGAACTGTTGAACATGCTCCATCTTAGCAAAACAAAATCTACTCAAGCTACATTCTCTAGGGATATAAACCTCAGTGCCACAATGAATAGAGCATGCTGGAGGGATAGATTCCCTTTGCAAAGACTTCCCTTGCTATGGAACAAGGTCCCGATCTACATAAGACAGAGCCCCTCACTAACACTCTTCAAGAGGAACCTTGACGAGTGGATGGGTAACAGAAAGTTCACACCAGGGATCATACCAACAGCTCTACTAGATAGGGGCCAAGGGTACCAGCTGCTAGATCTAGGGCCTAGGGAACTAACCAAAGGGGCGGTGAATACCGCACAACGTGGCTTGGCTAATATATGCCTTCGGGCAGATAGCCCAGTACCTACCTATGAACCTATGAACCTAAGACTTAATTTTCAAAGGATCATTTAAAATGAAATTAGGAACCTCCTTCTCTAATAAATCAGCACCCCTTAAAAACATCCTTTAAGAATCAATCTTCATACCTCTTCTCATCAGCCAATCCCTTGACATGTTTAATAATAACAAAAGAGTTGGAGATACTAACCACCCTTGTTTAGTATCACCCTTCACAAAAGCCTTCAAACAGTATGATACTTCCTGGAAAAATGGAAGCAGTCCATCTAGCAAGTTGATTACCTTCATTTCTGGACACTAAGGAATAAGTGTAAACTGCATATCAGGGAGGTGAAATCCAAATTTCTTAGAAATAAACAGGAGCTAATGGTATTAAACCCTTGACTATTCTAACAAATTGTTAAATATGAAACAAATCTTGATCCCCAGGTGAATTAAAAAAAAAACTACAAGACTGATAATAACCTACTACAATTGCTGGACTATGTGTCAGAAATAAGCACTACCATCTCTTGCACTGTTACCCACAATTCCCAAGAACCACCATCATTCCTCTCCACTTTCAGTAATAAACATCCTACTTTTTAATTCAAAGAAATTAGTTTAAAAACTGAAAAATACAAGAAAAAAATAACAGCACATGCAAGCCGCATCCAAATTCACTGCACTCCTGCTTTCTAAAATGATTAGCTACGGAAATAATCAAACCATCACCCACATAGTCAGTCACTCACTATCCACGAGAATAGTTTTATCCCAGTTCAGACATACATTAATTGTGTCTCTCCCCAAAATCCACTCACCTGCTAGACCTCAAGGCATTTGCACAGTCTTCTTTTTTTGCCTGATCAGTGAAATGCTTGAAAAAAACTACTGCATACATGAATTATGGGAGACTGTAAAGTGGTGACTGGGGAAAGTGTAGTTAAGCAGCATAGAATGGTGGTCTGCAGGATGATGTTGGTGATCAAGAAGCGGAGGAGGAGTGTGAAAGCAGTGCCAAGGATTAAATGGTGGAAGTTAAAAAAGGGTGATTGTGAGGTGGAGTTCAGAGAAGAGTTAAGACAGGCACTGAGAGGCAATGAAGAATTACTGAATAGCTGGGTAACTACAGCAGGGCTAGTAAGGGAGACTGCTAGGAAGGTGTTTGGTGTGACATCTGGACAGAGGAAGGAGGACAAGGAGACATGGTGGTGGAATAAGGAAGTACAGGAGAGTATACAGAGGAAGAGGCTGGCAAAGAAGTGGGATTGTTAAAGAGATGAAGAAAGTAGACATGAGTATAAGGAGATGAGGTGCATGGCAAAGAGAGAGGTGGCAAAGGCTAAGGATAAGGCATATAGAGAGTTGTATGAGAGATTGGACACTAAAGAGGGAGAAAAGGACCTGTACCAATTGGCTAGACAGAGGGACAGAGCTGGGAAAGATGTGCAGCAGGTAAGGGTGATAAAGGACAGTGAGGGAAACATACTCACAAGTGAGGAGAGTGTGTTGAGTAGATGGAAAGAGTACTTTGAAGGGCTGATGAATGAAGAGAATGAGAGAGAGAGAAGGTTGGATGATGTGGGGATAATGAATCAGGAAGTGAAGCAGATTGGCAAGGAGGAAGTAAGGACAGCTATGAAGAGGATGAAGAATGGAAAGGCTGTTGGTCCTGATGACATACCAGTGGAAGCATGGAGGTGCTTAGGAGAAATGGCAGTGGAATTTTTAACCAGATTGTTTAATGAAATTTTGGAAAGTCAGAGGATGCCTGAGGAGTGGAGAAAAAGTGATTTGTACCTATCTTTAAGAATAAGGGTGATGTGCAGAGCTGCAGTAATTACAGAGGGATAAAACTGATCAGTCACAGCTTGAAGTTATGGGAAAGAATAGTGGAAGCTAGGTTAAGAAGGGAGGTGATGATTAGTGATCAGCAGTATGGTTTCATGCCAGGAAAGAGCACTACAAATGCAATATTTGCTCTGAGAGTGTTGTTGGAGAAATACAGAGAAGGTCAGAAGGAGTTACATTGTGTCTTTGTGGACTTAGAGAAAGCATATGACAGGGTGCCTAGAGAGGAGTTGTGGTATTGTATGAGGAAGTCAGGAGTGGCAGAGAAGTATGTAAGAGTGGTACAGGATATGTACGAGGGTAGTGTGACATTGGTGAGGACTGAGGTGGGAGTGACAGATACGTTTAAGGTGGAGGTGGGATTACATCAAGGATCAGCTCGAGCCCTTTCTTATTTACCATGGTGATGGACAGGTTGACAGATGAGATTAGACAGGAGGCCCCGTAGACCATGATGTTTGCAGATGACATTGTGATATGCAGTGAGAGTAGGGACCAGGTTGAGGAGACCCTGGAGAGGTGGAGATATGCTTTAGAGAGGAGAGGAATGAAGGTCAGCAGGACTAAAACAGAATATATGTGTGTAAATGAGAGGGAGGGTAGAGGAATGGTGAGGATGCAGGAAGTAGAGTTGGTAAAGGTGGATGAGTTTAAGTACTTGGGATCAACAGTTCAGAGTAATGGTGAGTGTGGAAGAGAGGTGAAGAAGAGAGTACAGGCAGGTGGAATGGTTGGAGAAGAGTGTCGGAGTGATTTGTGACAGACGGGTACCAGTAAGAGTGAAAGGGAAGGTCTACAGGAGAGTAGTGAGACCAGCTATTTTATATGGGTTGGAGATGGTAGCATTGTCGCAAAGGCAGGAGTCAGAGCTGGATGTGGCAGAGTTAAAGATGTTAAGATTTGCACTGGGTGTGACTAGGATGGACAGGATTAGGAATTGGCATATTAGAGGGTCAGCTCAGGTTGGACAGTTTGGAGACAAAGCAAGAGAGGCGAGATTGCGTTGGTTTGGACATGTGCTGAGGAGGGATGCTGGGTATATTGGGAAAAGGATGCTCAGGATGGAGCTGCCAGGTAAGAGGAAAAGAGGAAGGCCTAAGATGAGGTGTATGGATGTGGTGAGAGAGGACATGCAGGCGGTTGGTGTGAAAGAGCATGATGCAGAGGACAGGAAGAAATGGAAACAGATGATCCGCTGTGGCGACCCCTAACAGGAACAGCCGAAAGAAGATGATGATTAACAAGTGTGAACTACATGCATGGATTGTGAGATAATCACTATGTACTTTCTGTCCTTTATATTTCCACTGATAGCATGTACACAAGCAAGGGGGTAGGAAACCTCACTGGTGACATAATCAAAGCACTTGGCCTTGGTAATAACATATTTAACTGAGTATCAAACTGTATCTTAAACCACACATTTTCTGTCCTGAATGGTGATCAACACTCCACTATTGCTATATTTGCTTCAGGAGTTTCCCAAAGTTCCTTTTTGGGCTGTATCTTTCTCTTACTCTACATCAATGACTTTGTTATTAAATGTTCTTCTTTGGAAGCACTTTGAACTTATTATAACTTAGAACTTACATTAAAAGCAGTAGAAGATAGAGTTCAAACTTACTTCAGTTTAATCTGCAAGTACTTTATCAATAAAAATTCACTTACATGCCACCAGAACAAGTTAAATTTCTAGGATACATCAAAAGCTACAATTCAACAAATTTATCAATATGATAAATTTAAATGAGAATAAAATGAAACAAATCCAATCCTACTAATATTTAGGAATTCTCATTGATCCCTTTCATAATTTTTCCTGCACACTGAGCACCTGACTAAAGAAGTCCATAATCAATCAAAGGCCTACTACTAACTTTAAAAACATCTAATCCCTGGGAATCTTCATCCCAGGCTAAAAGATTTTTAATGCCAAGGCTAGAGTACATCTTACCTCTTATTGCTTTAAACTAAGCATGTAACACTAACCTACCACAAACAACTATAAATAAAAGTTGCTATGTCATTAAGTTGTCACCATACAGGAAACTGCTTACCCACCTTCACAATTATGCTGACTTATTGCAGTTACTGACCCCTTCTAATAAATACTTAGTAAAACCTCACCTTATGACCTCTGCAAAGTATCATATGACAAGTCACGTTACATAGACCTGAATTTAAAAAAGTACTACGTAAAAAAAACTTCTCCAAATCTGTTCCAGCAAATAGGAACAACCTACCTAAAGAACTGAGAAGTACAAGTATCTAAAAAACTCATACAAAAGTAAATGTTTCGCGGGCACTTTGTAGAAACAGCACAGACAAATACCAGAGTCATAATAAAAATGGGGGCAAAGGGAGTGGCTGCTCCAGCAACAAGCTACTGGGGGCCACATTAGTGTAGCTGAATATGGGGTACTAGTACAGTACCTGCATTCACTGGTGATAATATGAGTTTGTAGTTGTTTTATTGTTAGGAGCTAATGTATTAGTAACTTAGTAACTGTAGTTTGTAGCAAGCAACTGCCTTGCTATAGTTACAAAAGAACATTTTTTTGTCTTGAAGTTTAAGGGTAGGCCTCTCTCAAACATCGTGACACACTATTATTATACCATTCAAGCTTTACTCTGTCAGGCATTGATATAAATAATGACTGCTATATTGTAAATACTGTGAATATACAGCGTACCTGCTAACACTAAATTACTAATGCAAATCTCTACAAGTAGTCTGTTATTCTCTAAAATCTGCTATCATTATTCTTTATCATATAATACTTTGTTGTCTGAAAGTATAACATACTTTTAACACTATACTCTTCCATATAATTTACTGTTGCCTAAAAGTATGTGTCTTTAATTTTCAAGAAATACAAAAGGGGATAAAGGAAACCTTCTCTTTTGTATATTTACTGGAAGATAGTGAAGCACAAAATGTCGCATCTTTAAACTGCTTATCGTATATTTTGAAAACCCAAACTAAGAATGCAGGTGTTATTGTTTTATCAGTGAAACTGTGTGTGCATTTGAATGTCAAGTTTCTGATTTTATAATATTGTAACTAATAGCAACAGACATGGAGAAAACAACTTATGTCAGTAACTGTCTCTGCAAATGAAATAACTTCGATATGTTGTCTGCTGTACAATCCTTCTAAAAAGCTATTATATTAATCTCTTTGTTTTTTATTGCCTCTGAACTGGCTCATGGATGAAAAGATCCGTGAACCAGCTCAAATACCCAGTTAAATTTAAAATAAGTAAATAAATTATATATCAGTGTCTATCTTTCTGTCTATATCTATCTATCTGTATCTATCTATATATCTATCTATATCTCTCTATCTCTCTCTCTCTCTATATATATATATATATATATATATATATATATATATACACACACACACACACACACACACACACACACACACACACACACACACACACACACACATATACACACACATATTCATATGTGTGTGTGTGTGTATATATATATATATATATATATATATATGTATATATATATATATATATATATATATATATATATATAGGGTCTATATTAGAACATCGAAGAACTTCGAATGTTCTAATATTGACCCCTAGTAACCAAAAACTGATAACATCGAAAATTCAGAACAGCAAATTTTTTCCTAGGGAAAAAATTCACTGTTCCAAAACACATACACACAACACAAACACACCAAACAAATAGCAATCCACACACATGCACCTAAAATCTTACATCTAACCCTACACTAAACTGTACATACACCACTATCTACCCACTTACCTTAACCCAAACCCTAACCCTAAGGTCCGTCACTATCACACACACACACACCTCACCCGCTCCCTAACCCTAACTCACCTACCCCGCCCTAACCCTCACATCCACACATTCGCACACTTACCTGACCAGCACCTTAACCCTAACTCACCTAACCCGCCCTAACCCTCACGTCCACACAATCGCACACTCACCTGAACCCGACCCATAACTTTCCACCACAGTGCTGAAAATAGCAAAGCGACAAGAACGGACAACCAAATTCTTTCCCTAGGAAAGAATTTGGTTTTCTGAAACTTCACTATTTTCAACTTTCACTTATTAGGGGTCGATATTAGAATATTCGAAGTTCTGAAAATTCAATGTTCTAATATAGACTCTATATATATATATATATATATATATATATATATATATATATATATATATTCATTGAAACCATTGAGACAGAAACTATTAAACTACTGCTTAATTTACTACTTACTATTTCACTGTATCTAATACTACCATATGTAATTTTCTGCCTCCTAACCTTCGTTCTGTTTCAAAATACAAGTCACTCATACTGTTTCTTACTCTTGAGAGTTTATATAAGTGCTACTCATAAGCAATGTCTCTGCCTCGTTTAAAATGATCTGCAGTATTTTCTCTCTTACTACCTCAGCTTAATCTTTGGCATCAGGTTAAATTACACAGTTTTATTACTGACAAGTATCTACTAATGTATTGTAATATAGTTTCACCAATGTATATCAATGTAAGTGCATCACAATATTGTAAGACTTGAATTATGTTCATGTACTATACTGAAAGTTTTTTATTTTTGCTTAATCTCTGTACCACAATTCTTATTCTACCCAGTTGGACTTTCCTGGTAAAGAAATGGAAATAAATAGATTTATAAGCAAATTTCCTAATACCAGATCTAACGATTTATTATTCACTGAAACTCTGGGATGGGCTTCAACATGGGTCTTGTTTGGGAAACAAGTCCTGCTCATCCCACTACAACCACTCAACAAGCCAAATTTTGATAGAATGGGTATAAAAAATCTACCTCTTTCAAACTTGAGTTTGCAAACCAAAGATGCACACACACACACACACACACACACACACACACACACACACACACACACACACACACACAAATGCTTTTGCACTCTAAAATGTATAGCAGAATCACAGTAATGGTTGCAAACTAAGTTAATCAGAGATATAATTTATAATTCCTAGAAATTTAATTCATGGAAATGGACTTTCATTTTTTTAAGTAAGTATTCAGATTATAAGCCAGCTATAACCAAGACTAATTCCGTTATTTACACTTGCACTGTGGATACGGCCAGTTAAAGTTAGATAGATGACTGATTCAGTATCATAGCAGTCTTATGACCAAGATAGCATAATGCTGTTTATCTGTTTTGAACTGTGGCATCTAAGGGGCAGCCATAGGCACACTTTAGAGTTTTGCATCCCCATATGTTTTGTAACTATAATAAATATTCATGCAGCAATTTCAAGAGTGTGACTGTTGGAGGCGGGGTCTAGATGGCCAACTGAGAGCAGTGAATTTTGAGAGTTCCATAAACTAGTAGAATAATATAGGAACATTTTATTATTTTCAAGTTTAAAATGTCAGAAATCTATAGATAAACTACTAAACTGCATAAATATCAATTTTGGTGGAGATATACAAAAATGTTCCTGTTAAGTAACTTGGAGATATATTGAGTTACTGAATATGAACAACTCAAGGAATTCTCACCCAGATGCTGCTTTGAAATAAAGAACTGCAATTGATGACATCTACCTTACAGTAGCCATCTTTGAAGATGGATGGATTTAAAACTGACTTAGAAAACCTCAAATTAAATTCTCAAAAACAGACTGATACTCTTAAGGAACTATTTACAGCAACACCATACAAAAATAAATATAGAGACTTCTCTAAATGACATTGAAGGGAGACTCAAAGAGGAAGAATTCCAAAAAGAATTTCTGCTTAAACAGAATACATGGCTGCTTAACAAAATAGATGACTTAGAAAACAGGGAAAGGAGAAACAACATAAGGATCTTTGGTCTGCCTGAAAACACTGAAGGAGAAGACATTATTTCATTCTTAACCTGGATTCCTGAATTTTTAGACTTGAAAGAGTGATTGTCATTTGGAATTGAAAGGGTGCATAGAGCACTGAGGAAACCTGCTTGTAACTCAACAAATACTCCACCTAGATCCATAGTTATAACATTTCTTTCATTTCTGGACAAGGAACTAATATTAAAATCTGGTTGGAGAAAATCACCCTTAAAATACAATCAAAGCCTGATAAGGTTTGACAATGATTATTCTTCCAGAATACTAGAACAAAGGAAAAAAGTCTGGCCAATAATAAAACTGTTTGAAACAAAACAACATTAAAGCACAGCTTGCCTTTCCAGCCAAGGTAAAAATACTTTTTGCCAGCGAAATGAGAACCTTTAATGACTTAGAAGAAGCTAATATATTCAGCATAAACAACAGCATAGTGTCTATCCCAGAAGAAATGGAATGGATGGCCCCTACTCTTAAAATAATAAAATAAACACATTCTTGGACTGATGCTAGAAAGAAGAAACAAAAAACTGATTCCAATATAGCTGTCCCAAAAATAACTCTTACAACTACATCTCTCAAAGTATCAGTTAATATGGTACATCACTTGTCATCTGTTTTTATTTTTTAAAAAAGGAGGGATTCTTAAACAACTGAGAAACAGTAATGATTTATTCAGAATGTTCAAAGAGTCCAATAATTCTTCACAAACAAAGGTAGCCAAACAAAGCAACATATAATAAAAACATAGAAGCTTCTATTCCCCTGCTTGAACTCAATGAATACTTATCTTGTTCATTTTTCATTGATTTTACTTATAATAATTTAAGTAATTAATTAATTCATCAAGGTACCATTAATCAGAGTTCAAACTCAAATGTAAAAAATTTTAACATCATGTATAATAGCAGTAACAGTAGAGTGTTTTGAAAAAAATGCTGTCATGGACACTAATGCTTTCTTCAGTTAAAGTATGATTTAGAAATGTCATGTATATCCTGGTTAAATAATAGTAGCAAGCTGTTAGTACAAATATCATTATTCTGTCTAAATATAGTTAATATCAGTTATGGCAGGTATCACAGCTACAAGTGCTGTTTGATCACTCCTGATAGGGTGTGCATTGATGCAGCTGTGTTTGGCAGCTAGTACAAATGTCATTATTATTCTGTCTAAACATAGTTAATATCAATTATGGCAGGTATCATAGCTTCGAGTGCTATTTGATCAATCCTGATATGGTGTGCGTGGATGCAGCCATGTCTGGCAGCAAGTACAAATGTCATTATTATTCTGTCTAAACATAATTAATATCAATTATGGCAGGTATTATAGCTTTGAGTGCTGTTTGATTAAGCCTGCTATGGTGTATGTGGATGTAGCTGTGTCTGGAAGCTTTTATATGTTGCTGTTTTCCTCCCCGGGAAGCTGTGGGTTGCAGCTTGTGATCGAGGTTTACTGATGCTTGTGAATTAGGAAGAGACATTTGGTGTTTTAGCCTGGATCCAGGGGAAGGGGGTGGATAGAACTGTGATTTGGGATATATTTTGGGAGAGAATAGTTTGCTTGTACGTCTGCTGAGTGAGAGGTGGGAGGGCTGGAGGAGTGTGTTGTCTCTTGTTGTGGCGGTTTGTTGGGATGTTTTTTTTCTTGTTTTTTTTTTTTTTTTTTTTTTTATCTGTTTGATCCCTGTTCCTTTCCTGGCTGCTGCCTCGCTGAAAAGAAGGGAATTTAGGCTTGAAGTTGCAGTGAAGTGAAACTTTGCTGGTGCATCACAAGCCTCTGGTATGCAGTACACAGACACACTAACAGAAACAGATGCTCCCAGGTTGCTAGGATAACAGAGACAGAGTGACAATGATGCTTAACAGCTCTGAGCAGCCTCCGAGATGATTCTTAACAATGGCGTTTTTGGTTTGAAAAAAATATATATGTAGTAAAAGGACTGTTTTAAACCACATGTACACATATTGATGGTCTCCCAACACTTCATTTAGCTCATTAAGTTGATTCTTGATTAAAAAATAAATAAATAAATAATAAGTACAAATTTATATTTAAAATGTATTTTGGTCCAAACACATTAAAGACTTACATAAAAGTGGAAGTCTGAGTTATTGTGCAAGACTAAGAGCACTTAGTCTTGTGCAGTACCCTTTACAATGGTCTGGGAGGTGAGCTTGCTCAGACGTGTTGGGCAAATGGGGATAGCTGATTCTAGGGGTGTTTGGGATTGCTGGGAAGTGCTAGAGAGTCATTAGATTTCCTTCATGGAAATATCTGTGGGAATGGAAGGTGTGTTGAGTGGTTCAGTGGCAGAGTGGCCACTGCATGGAACAGGACAAATATTGATTTGGATATTCTAAGAATAGCCTGGAAACACACCACATACACTAGTGAATGGTACTCTGGCAAAACTGGATGGGCATTGTTGCCTGTGCTTGAAGTACTGATATGTGTGTATGTAAGGATGGAAATATACTTATAACAAATTAAGAAACTAGAAGGGTCCCATAATTTAAAGTCTATGGACTGTATAAACATGCTTGGAAGGAGCTAATAATAAGAATAAGCATTGCAGCTTGTGGTCTCTCAAATAACTAAGCAACAGACAAAAAAAAACAATATTTATGTAATGTATGATTTTAGTAAATCTAGACATAAAATATATAATTGTCATGTAAGATGAAGCAGTCTGCTGAATTTAGATATTAAAGACAGGATTTAATAACATGGGTTTGTATACAATAACACTACTGTCTTAACTTGTCATAAATAACATACACTACACTGAGCATCAAGGGGAAGCATGATGATTTGCTTATATAAGTAAATATGCATAACAAGTCATGTAATTGCTTTAACTTGAATTGTAGTTTTTGCAACCCATCTTGACCATATATAATACTTAAGCAATTACTAAGATAACTAATGTTTTATACATAACATCAAACTGACAAAGTGGTTCAAGAGAAACAATAGAAGCTTGAACTTGAAATATCACAGAATGTAACAATCATATTCTGAACAAATAGTATTAAATTGACAATAGACAGTTTAATAACATGGGCTTGAGTATAATAGCACTACTGTTTTAACTTGTCATAAATGACATACACTATATTGAACATCAAGGCGAAGCATGATGATTTTCTTATATAAGTAACTATGCATAACAAGTTATGTAATTGCTTTAACTTGAATTGTAGATTTTGTAACCCATCTTGACCATATATAATACTTAAGTGGTTACCAAGATAACTAATGTTTTATATATGACATCAAACTGACAAAGTTGTTCAAGAGAAACAAAAGAAGCCTGAACTTGAAATGTCACAGAATGTAACAATCATATTCTGAACAAATAGTATTAAATTGACAACAGACACTCAGTTTAATATCATGGTCTTGAGTATAATAACACTACTGTTTTAACTTGTCATAAATGGCATACACTATATTGAGCATCAAGGGGAAGCATGATGATTTTCTCATATAAGTAAATGTGCATAACAAGTCTTAATTGCTTTAACTTGAATTGTGGTTGTTTAACATATCTTGACCATACATAATACTTAAGCTGTTACCAAGGTAACTAATGTTTTATACATGACATCAAACTGACAAAGCTGTTCAAGGGAAGCAATAGAAGCCTGAACTAGGAATGTCACAGAATGTAACAATCACATTCTGAACAAATAGTATTAAAATTGACAATAATCACTCAATTTAACATTTGCTGATTATACAAAATAGAATGTTGCCATTTAAATCTAAAACCTTTCAGTATATGCCATAAAATGGCAATTTAAGAATATGGAAAGGGAACTTGTAATCATTAATCACAATAACCAAATCTGTTGTTTTTAACCTTTAATTTCACTCATTTTATAATAAGAAATGACAGATATGAAAATCCTTATGTGTAGGAAAATGGGGGGAAGAGGGATGCACTAATAATTAAAATGCACTAACTTTCATCAATATTTACATAAAACAAACTTGATGCTTTAAGTAAGTTAGCAATAAACAAAGTGATTACTTAAATGCTGGCAAACAATGAAATATAACTTCTGCTATATCCAGTAAAATACAGTGTATTATAAACATTAGGTATAAATATTATTACCATCTATTTATATTAAGTAATAAGTTTTTAAAGACTTCATCAATAAGGGTGAATATTTTAAATAACTGTGTGCTATAATCTTTTACTGAGGTTTTATATATGATACATCCCATTTTACTATGATTGAATTGTTTTTCATCTATCTTTCATGTAAATATTAATTGCTTATACAATAAGTAGACATTTATATTGTATTAGAATTCTGTCTAATCTGCAATAGTACTATATCTGTTCAAAATAATAAAAATATTGCTTATTCCTACTACAAATATTCTCTATATGATAATTCAATTGATGGAGCTCAGATGTTCTGAATTGTCAATGTATGAGTGACAATCTGATGGATTTAGGTTTATCCATCAGATTAGGAATGATTTTCATTCCATGGCTAGTGTGGATCTTAGTTTTGTTAACATTTATTCATTTAAATTTGTTATTTCACAAAAACATTTTTAGTATGCCTGACCAAAACAATACTTTATTGATAAACACTCAAAGTATAAAACTGATAATTTCCTTTAAAAGCTCAAACATATATTTTATAGTTATTAGAGGAAAATGTTTAATAGTCACAATAAAACAAAAAATAAATAGTCTAAATAACCTACGATGGATTTAACTTTATTATCTTTAAATACCAATGGCTTAAATAAATCCTAGCAAGAGATAAAATTTACTGAAATATTTAAAACTGAACAAAAAACAAATTATCTTCCTTTAAGAAACTCATTTCAAAACAAATGACAATTACAAATGGAATCCTAAGGAATATATGATATTGGCACAATCCACTTATAAGACAAAGACAAAAGGGATAACAATTTTATGGAAAACAAATATAATTAACCCAGAAATCATACAGAAGGCCTTATGGTATTAGTAATAGTTAAATATAATAACAGAATATGGACCCTAGCCAATCTATACTGGTTCCCAGGCATTGGATCAGGAACTGTTAAAAAACACTTTGATTTCATTTCCAGTAATTATGAGGGCAACTTAATAGTAGGAGGAGATTTTAACTGTATATTTGATATTTCTGAAACTACAAATAAAAGGCTGCTGCATACATGTGCTGTATCAAAAGCTTTAAACAAGTGGGTAGAATCATTTCATCTTATAGATACTTTCACATTTAAAAAAGATAAATCTTTGTTGTTTTCCCATCAAGATCACAGATTTGGTACCCAAACTAGAACAGATAAAATATTTGCTGTGAATGACTTACACTCTAAAATCATTAATTTCTCAACCCCTCCCTGCCCCTTTTCAGACCACAATTTATTGATACTAAAACTTCAAAATGGATACAAACCATTAATCTTTAACTCCAGAATTCCAGCATATATAACTAAAATTAAAGAGTTCAAACCGTAGTTATTATCTGAATTACAGTTCTTCTTAGATATTAATTACACCACAGAGATAAGTAAAATAATGATATGGGACTCATTAAAATCTTACATATATAGTAAAACGCTTACTTGGCATAAAAAAAAATCAGAGAATGGGATTGTGAATTATTAGATCTACAATCCAAACTTTTGTCAGTAAAAGCTGAAAAAAATCAAAATCATTTTGAGATGAAAAAGAAAGTAGAAGTATTAAACAATAAATACAATGAAATTCTAACACATAAAACTAGTTTAGCTTTAGAAAAACAAAAAATTAATACCTTGGCTACTTCTCCCAAATATCTACATAATTTATCCACACGAATTAAAATACAATCAAAAGTTGGTGACATTCTTGATGCCTATAGAAATAACTATATGGAACATTTCCAAAAAGATAATATACATATCAATCAATTAAATCTAGACAAAAATGTTTTAATATTAAAAAAACAGAAAAATTAAAACTAGATCTGCAAGCACCCATACCCTACAAAGAAATTACAGATACAATAAAAGAGGGCAAAAATAATAAAGCTCCAAGTATAGACGGCATAATTATGGAAATATATAAACGTTTTCCTTCAAAGATATTATCCCTCTTCCATAAAACTCTATTAGAAATTCAGTCACAAGTTTTAATACCACCCTCTTGGAAATATTCCTTAATCACACCAATCCTAAAGAAAAACAAATCCCCAAACTTCTGTAGCTCATATAGACCTACATCATTATTAAATAATGACTATAAGATATTTATGACAATATTAATTAACAGAATGAAAATACCACTATCCAAAAAATAAATAATGATCAAACTGGATTTATATATCATAGACACACACATGACAATATTAAAATGATAATTTCTCTTATAAATTATGCTAATAAAGAAAATAAAGAAACACTCATAATTGACTTAGATATAGAGAAAACCTCTGATTCCCTAAATTGGGACTATTTATTCAAAATGCTGGTGTTATTTGAATTTCCTCCTTCCTTTGTTCATCTACTAAAGAATATATATATATATATATATATATATATATATATATATATATATATATATATATATATATATATATATATATACACACACACACACACACAAATAATTTAGCATATGTTAAGCTAGGTCCTTTCACCTCTGAATCTATACATATAATAAAGGGTACTAAACAAGGATGTCCCATGTCACCGATTCTATTTGCTTTGGCTATTGAAATATTGGCAGATTCAATATGTAACAATACAAAAATCAAAGGAGTAGATGTTTATGAACAATACAATTCTAAAGTAATGCTCTTTGCTGATGACATATTATCCAATACAAAAGAGACATTAGAAGAATTAGATATTTTAATTAACACATTTTACAGGACTTCAGGACTCCATTTCAATAAATCAAAATCAAAATTTTTATTTTTAAATAAAAAAAAGAATTGCAGACAACGGGGAATCACATTATAGGGAAACAAGAATCTACCTTAAAATATCTAGGAATTGAGTTATGCAAGCATAATAATTAATTAGTCTCAAAAACTATAATAATATCATCAATACAATTAAAATCTCTGTGGAAAAGTAGAACAAAATAATATTAACATTTGAAGATAGACTACAGTTAATAAAAATGATTTTACTACCCAAGATTCTATATATAGCTTTGGCAATACAACTGTTACCAGAAAGGAATATACTCAAAGAAATAAACTCATGCCTAATAAAATTTTTATGGTTTCCCAAAAGAAACAGAATAGCTTTAATACATCATATCAGACCATGGAAACATGGGGAATTAAACTTTCCTGATATAGAAACATATATAAAAGCATTGATATCTAAAACAATCTCAAATTGGATAAGTCCAAATTAGTCTGCAAATTGGAAAGAATTACTAACTGTAATATCAATAAATGAATCTGATTTACAAAAGAAATTTCAAATAACAGATAAAAACAATATGCCATGGCACATATTATGCATTAGTATGCAATATAACATAACTTAGAACACTAAAACTTGTATGATTAATTATTACATTGACTCATTTAAGAAAATTATTAATGTAAATATAGATTTAAAAATCTGGTTTGATCTTTTCACACCATTCATAGTTACAAAGAGCTATCCACATAAAATATACAGAGAAATAATTAATTCCTGGGAAAGGAAAGGATTTGTTTGTTGGTTTCAATGTATCAAAGAACTAAAAGTTCTGGATATGCAAACAATAGAAACAACATACAAAATTCCATAACAAGATTGACTAACTATGCAAAGCATTCTGACGTATTCGCAAGATTTATGCAGAATAATTAGTAATTCTTCATTTAAAGAAATACCTGAACTTATGAAATACCTATATGAAATCATATATAATGATTATGACATGGGAAATAGTGTTTTGAAATTTTACAAGATATCGATAAATTATAAAACACCCAAATCCTCATATTGGAATTATATAACAAAAGGACACTCATTACAGCTAACTGAAGAAATTAAATCAAATGTTTTATTATCAATAAAACATACATCCTTTACACAATACTGGAAAGTTTTTAATTGGAAATGCTTGCACAGAGCATTCTTAACTCCAGACAGAATTACTAAAATTAATTCTTCCACAAAGGGAATATGTTGGAGGTGTGAGCAAATACACAATGCAGATTGGAATCACATTTTTTTCGACTGTGTTAAAATTAAGCCATTTTAGAATGGTATTAAAATTTTTTTACAAGCTTTATTTAATGAATCATTTAACTTACTTAAAGCTCTAGTATTATTAAATGTATACAAAGGTCCTCATTTGAATGAGTCAAATATGTATCTAGTATGGACAATACTTGCAATCTCAAGGAAGTGTATAACAAGAAGATGGAATACAAACACAATACCAACTTTGGAAGACTTCTACAGCCTACTGAAGACCACAGCATTGTTGGAAATTAAAATTAAAGAATTAAGGATTCATCCTAAGCCATTTATTAACAATCCATGGAAAAAAGTCTTATCATTGATTGACACTTTACAATAACTGAACAGATATACTCTGATAACTGGATTGTTATACCTATAAAGTAATTGTATATATTGAGCTCTGTTATAGTGTCAGGCTGGTGTAAACAGTGTACATAGTTATTTAAGATGTTATATACACATACTATGGAATTTATTCAACTGTATTTGAAAAATACATTTTTTTGAGAAGAGTGTGACTATTCTGTCTGTAGTAGCAAGTACTATGGAATTTATTCAACTGTATTTGAAAAATACATTTTTTTGAGAAGAGTGTGACTATTCTGTTTGTAGTAGCAAGTACTCCTCCAGCTGTCATAGTCATTCTAGGTGGTCTCAAATCATGCATCCATATTGAATGAGTTCACTGATGTGTATAAATGGCTTCAGATAGCTTTTTAAAATAGGCACAATGTGTAAATGTGGGTTACATACCCAAACTTGAATTCATCTGTTTTGTTACAGACTATAAATCTTAAGTCCATTATTGTTTATCTGCTGTGTGGTGTTCTGTGTGAAGTAACTTGAGATGGCAGCAAGATATCCTAAATTTATTCTGGCATCTCTTAAGTGAGGTGCAAAGGTGGGCAAGCCTGGCATTTTTGAAGAAGAGCTAAGTCAAGGGTGTGGCTTGGTCCATAGATCCCAATAAGAGCCAAGCCAGAGCAGACCATTACATCAATATCTCTGTTCACAGAATTGTTCTGCTGACAATGACTAACTATGGTCGGTAAGGGTACTTGGGTTGTTACACAGCTAGGGCCATTAGCCTAGTAACCTTCTATGAACCTATGAACCTATGAACCTTTGTTAAAAATAACTACATCTGGAAATCCAGAGCTGATTATTTAAGTAACAAAAAAAAAAACTACACTTGCAGCCAAACAGCATTTACGTTGCTAGCATTCACTCAGATAAATGAATGAATGAATGAATGCTCAAGGCATGTTAATCAAACTTCCTAACAGCTTGCACCCAGCCACATCCTTCACTGTGTCCCAGCTACAGGTCAATTGACAATGTTGTTGTTGTTGTGTCTTTCGGCTTCTCCCGGTTAGGGGTCGCCACAGTGGAACTATGGTCTGCTAATGATTAGCAGTAGATTTTTACGTGCTGAGTTGCTAGCCCTGACACACAACCTTCAACGATGGTACGCCCATTCATGCATGTCTCCACACAGAAGACGCTCTAGCTGAGAATCGAACCGGACAGCATCTTACTGAGAGGCGACAATGAAAAATGGAAAACAAATTACAATAAGCAATAGCATACAAGCACACAATTCTGTATGTAGGACCAGGAATGTTGCCCTGGCTTGTGAAAAAAAAAATTCTTGTTTTTCCCTTCCGGTCTAATGATGATTTAGTGCACAGTAGTGCAACTACACTGCAAGAAATGGTCAAACCCCAAGGTAAAACTAGATATACTGTTAAATGGAATAATAAAAGCCTTGTGAAAAGTTGGATTTTGTTAGCTTTATGTAAGAGACAATATTTCATTTCCCTTGAGGCAGTCCACAATAATAAATAAAAAGTAGCTTTAAAAACTTATCTGGGTACAAAATGCACATGCTATTCTAGTGGACTGTGCCCCTTCTGAGAAGGTACACCACCTATGACCATGATGTTGTTACAAAATATAATAATAATGGCAAACTTTGCTCTTTGATAGATACTACCCTCCAACAAACCATATCAACCATAACTGCCCTTTGCACTCATATATTGCATGCCCCCAAAAATGATAACACCTTTCTGTACATTAATTTCAGACTGAGAAAAGTAAGAACAAATTTAAGAACTACAGTAACATTTTTCTGTTTCAACTTGTGATGGATAAACAAATATACTGTCCCCAAAAAGTCATAACACTTTTACTTGCCAGCAGTAATTATATGGTGGCCTTGTGATTTCATGTACAATATGCCTCTACACCCCTTCCCCAAAAAGGCACCCCAGTTCTCTGCACATGTCTGATGCTTGATGGTGAGGAGAGTGGAAGAAAAAAAGAAACAACTACTACAATAATGTAACAATTTCAACATGTTGCTTTTGAACACATATACTCACCCCAAACATACACTAAGCACCGCTTGGAAATTCACAGCATTGAGCTAAAATCAGTGACAGTTGAGAGACTGTGGGCTTATCTGAATGAAAACAAAGAGACATAAAATAATTCTGCCCATGCTATCTTTAATGTTGATAGTGCTTTCCAAGCTCTCCTGGTCTGTCTCTTTCTCTCATTGAAACAGGCTCCTCCTCCTCCTCATGAAAACATGCAAGCACTCCAGATTAAAGGAAATAATGCACCCCCCATCCTAAAAATGAGCTACTAATCTTTTTACAAAAGAATTGCTCGACTACAATCTCTTGCAATACTCCTCTCCCATAAAAATGTTTAAATCTTCTTCCTTTTCAGCACTATGGCATGTGGCACCACCCTGTCTGGCATTTCAGCCAACCTCAATGCTCAGATATGCAGACCTGACCTAAAAGAAAGCACTCAGCCTGCAGGTCCGATCTGAATCAACAGTAAGCTGTTACTCAAAAACAAAAAAACTTGTGATTGTGGCAGGGCTGTTTCTTGTCTCTTTAACCTGCTGGATCATGAGTCAGAGCCCAGCTTACACTCAGGCTCAAGCCAAGTTCAAGACAGCTCTGACTTGCCTCCCCTAGCAATAGCATATACAAGGGTTTAGCATGTTTATATCTCTAATCATCACAGACATAAAATAAAGGAGTAAATTAAGATAATTGCAATATTATTTTTCAAAGAATTGTATGGGAAAAGATAAGAGGTTATTATGTATTTTGCTGTACCCCTGTAAAAATTATTGCAAGGTTGCTAACAGAAAAGGTTTGACTGATGCTTTGATGGTAGATGAGCCAAGTCATACCTATATTCATCTTGTCAGTGGCAGTCAGTTTGTCAGCATAATTTATCCAGTCACATAGCTTGTAGGGGTCTAATTTATTAAGGATTACCCCTGAGTGGTAGAGTTGTTGTTGGGGTAGGCCAGGTGTCCCAGACCTGTTACTGCACTTCTTTCTGTATGGCTGCAAATATTAAATCCAAGTTGAGACGTTCCCAGTCTGACAAGAGTCAGGCAGATTCTAGGCCCCATTTAGTTGCTGTGAATCATGTGACCTACAGATATGCATGGCATGTGATGGGCAATCAGGAAGTATAAGCAGGTTATCTTGTGGTGGCTGATATTTACCATGTAAATTTGTTCGTGTGAATCACAGAGTCCTTAGTTTATGCAATTTTTTTACACTCTTCCAGGTAGGCAATGCAACACTGGATGGATGAACTTTGTGGAACCTTTAGGTCATAACTAGTGAAAAAGCTTGTGGCTGTCTAGAGGAAAAACAAAAACAGTGAGAGGGGGTATTCAAAAACTCAGTACTTGTCATCTAGGTACTTTCATAATAAGAAAGCAGCGATAGGGACTGAATAAGTGTAGACTATTTCAAGGCTGCCAAAGGTGCAAAGGGAGAGGAATACAGTACCTTAATCAGCTTCAAGGAGAAACACGTGCAATTTGTTTAGCAGGATGAGTGTGCAAAGCAGAGATGCATTGGCTCCTGATTTGACACGAGGCAGATTACATTAATGTTGGGGCAAAGGCTGCATGTGAAGCAGCAATAAAGTCGAATGCAGCTTGTGAAAACCAAAACGTTACTGACTAAAGATTAAAGAGATGAGCTTTACAAATAATGCAGAAATGCTTTCACAATACTACACAAGAGCACAGACGTTTCTGCTTGAAAATGAAATAAGGAAAGAAGCACGGGAAACTACGAATCAGGAAAACATAAGGTGTGTTCTGCTCCAATGTAACAATTAACAATAAAGCTCAACTTCCTTACTGAGACATTAATCACCTAAACTGGCTATACACGATGATCCAATCCAACACAACAGTGGAAAGGCCTTCCTCAGCTGTTCGTCAAGCTTTTGTCCCTGAACAGCTAACAGTAGTTAATAGAAATTAAAACATTTGCAATTATTTTATGTACTATTAAGCACTTTAATTGGCAGTAAGTGTAAACAGGGTGCGTGTGAAACCTAGAAAATTTAATTAAATTCTATTCTATGAATACTACTACTGTTGTATTAAAAATAATGAAAAATAACCAAGTGCTTATTTTGCTGACTTTGAGCACATTTTCAGCAGCCTATCTTAGTATACAACATCCATTCTATGTAGTCAGGCACACCTCATGAAATGTTCAGGAAATTTTATAATCAATGAGTTCAAGCACTGAACCTAGCACAGCATACCCATGCATTGTGTCTCATATACCTCCTGAAACTTGTAGTCTAAATGTTTTTAAATGACCAGTAAGCATAAACACAGTAATGCAGAGTATATGTTGATGCTTTCTGGCTGTTATATTGGGCTGCCAACACCATGTGGTTGGATGAAACAATGAAGGGAGCTCTGCCAGGACAACATGGATCTCTGCTTGTCCATGCTCAAGTATTTTCCTCTTCTTGGTCACATCGTCTTGTTTTGCCTCCACACAGTATAAGTGGTCTGGAAAAAATAGTAAATAATTTAATTACAATATGTCCTGTTATGGATTTAACTCATTCGATTCAATGTAGCTCTAGACGTTTGCACTCTAACTTCTAATGGCTGCATCCTGAGCCTAACAAAATCAAGTTGCACCCTCAAAGTTCAAGTAAATGTATATATCTTTAGTAGCAGCTATTAATAAATAAGTGCTAATGGCAAACTGTTCAGCACAAATTAATCATTACATTGGAAGAATTCACTAGACTTCATGTCTTAAACTGGCTTCTACAAAAAACAATAAATACAGTAGATATTATTTTTTGTGATACTACCTCAGTAACCAAACAGGCTACACACATACTGCCAGCAGCATTTTGTTCATCCATTTGCAAGCTTTCATATGAGCTTAAGCAGTTGTTGTCTATGTTGCTTATTTCTTGAGAAATGTAAAGAAATATAAAAAATATGACAACATAAATATTATATAAACAGTATTTAATATCTCTTCAGCTAGACTAGACAGAGAGGACAAATATCAATGTTGCTATGTTGCCCATCATGTAAGATTTAAGACAGAATCCTTGAACAACTTATATAAATTTAATGTTTTTTGCATTTTAATGTAAACATGATCAAACAATATTAGTTGCCTAGAGGCATTACTTGTAGACCCTAGAGTTGAATGAGCTGTTTTTTATTTTCTCAGTGAACATTACTGCAAAACTATAGCTTACAGCTACAAAATTAGATTCTTTGGGGAAACTACTGGTCTCTTTCTACTGTGTCATATCCTGCATTGCAATTTTGTATCTATATGGCAAACTATGTCACTCTACTGTACAAAGTTGACTATTTCAGGAGTAGGCAATTTACAGAGACTTGGCTGCATAATAAAATTAATGACACTGCAGTACAACTGGAAGAGTTCACACTGTTTCATGCAGCTAGAGACCATGCACTCAGCGGGAAGTCTAGAGGAGGGGGGAGTCTGCTTGAATGTAAATAACAAGTGGTGCAGAAACAGTAACACTGTACTGAGCCACTGTTATGCAGACAAAGAGTTCCAGTAAGATGCAGACCCTTTTATACTCCCAGAGAATTCAATAGCATCATCATGATAATAGTGTATATACCACCAAGTGCAAACACTAGTGAATCTCTGACTATGCTGTAGAACTCAGTTTGTGACCTACAAAATAAAAACCCGGATTTTGCACACGTTATTATAGAAGATTTCAATCAGGCAGAGTTGAAGTCAGTATTACCCCATTATTACCCACATGTGGGATTTGCTACAAGGGGAAATAGCACCTTGGGCAAAGTGTATACCAATATTAAGTTGGCACACAAAGATGTGCAACATCTGCACTTGGGTGGCTCAGACTAAATTACCATTATGTTAATGCCAGTATATAAAGCAGCACTAATCAGGGAAAAGCTCACGGTGAAGCAAGTCAGAATATGGCTAGAGGGTGCAATCACAGCAATCCAACACTGCTTCAAGAACACAAACTGGAACATATTTAAAGGAGCTGCTACAGTCGACCAACAGATCAAATTGGACAAATACATAGAAACATTGGTGGCATATATATCTAAAGGCATAGAAGATGTGACAGTGAATAAAAACATCATCATAAGAGCAAACTAAAAACCATAGCTAACAGGCAAAGTATACGAGCTTGTAAAAGAATGCAATGTGGCATTCAAGATGAATGACAAAGATGCTCTTAGGGTGGCAAGGGGCAAATCTGAAGAGAGGGATAAGAGAGGTAAAGAGGGCATAAGGAATGAAAGTACAAAATAATTTCACCAACATGGGGAACTCCAGGAGTTTGTGGAAGGGAATAAAAGCTATAACTGAATACAAACCAATGTCAGCTCAATGTGAGGACAGCACAGAATTCCTGCATAGGCTGAACACCTTCTACAGCAGATTCAAGGAGAGAAACTGCTCCAAGACATTGTTACTCCTTACAGACCCAGGTGATGATGTGCTCATTCTAAACCAAGCTGAGGTCAATCCAAGAAAGGCTGCCAGGACAGACAACATCTTGGATAAAGTGTTAAAGGACTCTGCTGAACAACTAAGCACTGTACTGTTGGATATATTCAATACCTCCCTCAGCCAAGCGAAGGTACCCAAGTGCTTTAAAAACACAAACATTATACCACTACTCCCTCTAGCCTTAATGACTATAGACCAATGGCCCTCATGTCTATCATCATGAAAAGCTTTGAAAGGTTGGTCAAAAAACACCTGACAGCAAACCTCCCAACAGCACTTGATCCACTGCAGTTCACATACCATGCAAATTGCTCCATGGCAGATGCCATCTCTGTTGCACTGTATCTCACAATAGCACACCTAGAAAATAAGGACAGCTATGTCATAATGATGTTTATTGATTTCAGTTCAGCATTCAGTACAGTGATCCCACAACAGCTAATAGAAAAATACTTGTCCACCTAGGTGTTAATAACCACATGTGCAACTGGATCCTAGACTTTCTGTCTGGAAGACCCCAAAGTGAATGTGTGGGTAAGAATTCCTCAAAGAGCATCACTATCCACATAGGAGTACCTCAGAGCTGTGTGCTAAGCCCCCTACTGTTTACTATCTTGACCCACGACTGTAAAGCCAGATTTAACACCAACCACATCATTAAGTTTGTGGATGACACTATAGTTGTGGGCCTCATCAGCAAAGGAGGAGAAAAAGCTGACAGGGAAGTAATGAGTTCTCTTATTGATTGGAGTGCCAGTTATAATCCTGACCTCAATGTCAGCAAAACCAAGGAGATCATATGATACTTCAGGAGAGAACAACCAGCTCACTTTCCTCTCATGATAAATGGGGAGGTAGTGGAAAGGGTAAAGAACACAGAATTCCTGGGGGGTCTATGTAGTGGAGGATCTTTCTTGGTCAACCAATACCAGTCACATAGCAAAGAAGGCCTATCAATTCATGCACTTCATGATGAGACTGAGGAAAGCAAGCCTACCTCCCTCTATCCTCACCACCTTCTATAGCGGTACCATAGAAGTATTCTAACATGCAACTTCACGGTGTGGTACAGAAGCTGCTCACCTGCAGATCATAAAGCCCTACAATAGATAGTCAGAGTTGTTGAGAAAATAACGGGATCAAAACTTCCAGAGATAAAGGATCTATACACAACACATTGTTGTGACAGAGCAACAAAAATAACAAGTGATCCTACACACTCTGCTTTGGAACTGTTCACATGCCTGTCATCTGGCAGAAGATACATCAGCACATGCTGTAAAATGACCAGATTCAAGAAGAGTTTTTTCCAGTCAAGTAATTAGACTCTCGATCTCTGGTATTAATCTCAGGGCTGCAAAACACTGACAAGTCTTGGAATAACCAAACAATAGTGCAATAACAAGAAAACATCATAACCATCTTATCAGTTTACAAGAAAACTATGCGCAATACAGCGCAATACAAGATGCTAGATATTCTCATAATATAAATAGATATAGAGAGAGACCATGAGAATTACATTGTGTAATAAGCACAGGTGGAATAAGGAACCAATCAGCTGCTATAGTGTGTATAGAACACTCGTAGTAATATGTAATAATATAATTGTCTAAGAGAAAGGTAAATGTTAGGTCTGATACATGTGTAATTGTATGCATGTATATGTCTCTCTTCAAACATTGTATGTATGTATTTGTCTTCTCAATTCAAGCGTGATGCATGTAATTTCATTTAGACTTCACTTGTGGTGTGTTGTTGTTATGTCTTTCGGCTTTTCCCAGTTAGGGGTCGACACAGCGGAACTCCGGTCCACTAATGATTGGCAGTAGATTTTTACGTGCCGAGTTGCCAGCCCTGACGCACAACCTTCAACGAAGGTACGCCCATTCACGCATGTCTCCAGAAAGAAGATGCTCTAGATGAGAATCGAATGGGACAATGTCTTACTGTAAGGCGACAGCGCTACCACAGCACCACCATTCACTTGTGGTGTGTAAATGACAATAAAGTTTACTTTCTCTCTGACTTTGACTTATTTGTATGTGTGTTTTCTGTAGCTGTGCACCATGCATGTATAGACAGAGCAGTTGTCTTTTTTACATATATAAACAAATATATATATATATATATATATATATATATATATATATATATATATATATATGGGTCTACTTCATGTCACCAAAATCCCATTTCACTGACATTCATTTCACTGAGACCAAATTGCCTAAAATTCACAACACTGACAACTCATTTCACTGAATCTCATTTCACTGACAGCTTAAAATGCTAAATTTCACAAGACTAAATGGAAAACCATACACAAACAAACTCACAAAACTAATGGCTACCTCTTTCCACAACTTAAAACTACTTATATATCCTCTTAACAAAAAACAGACAGTATAAAACCAAACTAAGTGGGAGGCTATGCCTCCCATGCCCCCCACACACCCCCTAACTATATATACTAACTGCAGGTCACACTACAGTGAGGAACAGGGAATATACCTTTTACTTGTCTCACAGTACTCTGCACACTGCCACATCAAGTCTATAACTTACAATTCAGTGAAATGAGATTCAGTGAAACGAGTTGTCAGTGTTGTGAACTGTTGGTGATTTGGTCTGAAATGAATGTCAGTGAAATGGGATTTTGGTGAAGTATATATATATATATATATATATATATATATATATATATACATACATACATACACGCACATATACATGCATACGTACAGTGGTAGGTATCATAACCAACATACCAGAGATTCATCTTGGCATACTGAGTTCAGTACATCCACAAAACTTACACAAATTAATGCATTAGTAAAGGTCTTCACGGGTGCATGGATGGTGTGCTCTCTTTGTGTCTGTACATTACCATCACAGAATGAATAATGCACAGAATAAACAATGATACTATATCTCTGCATACCTAGCAAAGGTCAAGCATGCTAAGATAAAGCAAGAATGCTCCCACTACTGACCCCAGGTCTCAACCATTCTAAATTCCCTGGGATTTCCAGTTTTTAAGCAAACAATACTACCTCCACCTGACTCTTATGGAATAGCTGCCAAAATTTGCAGTCTTGACAAGAAAGCTGAGCATCTTCACTCTGAAATGGCTGATGTCAGTGAGGTGCATGAAGACAAGCACCACAGAAACATTGCAGAGCTGTTTTTGTATTCAAGTGCTACTGTTGTTTATCATACTTGTCACTGAATTATTGCTACAGTTATTCACAGCATCCTTGTGATGTTTCCACTCACTATGCCAAGAACACTACTGTTTTGGGACTGGAGCCCGAAGAAAAATACATCTGAGATGTGCAGTGTTGAAATGAGGTAAACAAATCATATTGTAAACAGAACAGAATGCATGCAACTTGACTAAGACATTCAGGAAACACAATTACAAACATTTATGACTTATCATGTAGATTGTAGTGTTTTCTCCTAAAAAAGCAATCAGATCAAGAAACTGTAAAGTAAACATTTTTATTACGTGTACGATTAAAGCTTATTGATCTGATTACTTATTTATAGCATATGTTTGTTTGGCATTTGAGGGTGGTGCTTTTTGGTTATGTTCATACTTCTCTCAACGTCTTTACTCAAGAATTTTGGACCAAAGCCAAAAATAATGGGAATACAAAGGTCCAAAATCAGGGACAATTGTTAAATATTTTTTTGAACAATAAGAAATATAAAACATTAATAAATTGCTTTAACTGACTGAAATCCTCAGGGAATTACCAGAAAATCACAGATTTTACCAGTGAGACGGCATAAATGGGGAAAAATCATTGCAAAACCGTGGATATTCTGTGAAATCAGGGACAGCTGAGAGATATGATCATGTTTGTACTTGTTCACAATCATAATTCATTTTCTTCCTATACTGCAGTGGTTTCTATGTAACCCTAGCAGCTGAGAGCATATAGTGCCTTGTCTTCTCATTATTTGTTTTCTCAAACCAGCTGTGATACATGCTTCTGATTTTCAGCAGGGAAACATGAAATATATGACTACTCTGGGTGTGTTTCCTTTTACTTTATTCCACCAGAAACATTGCGGCTATCTTTTCGAGGGCAGACTGTGTGTGAAATGGCACATTAATTTTGTTTTCCTCTAATTGCACTTTTAGCCCAGTTTGAAACATGTTTTGGAAGGTGAAAGCAATAATAATTGCAAGTAATATGGTGTTACATTAACCATTCCATTTTCATTTCATTATTAAAGAGTAGTGAATAGAGGGTGACTATCTTAAAGCAGTTTGTAGGCAGGCTGTGTGCACAAGTCACTAGCTACAAGACCAGGGCTGAATAGTGGCTGCTATGGCATGCATACTGGAATGGAGGCAGCTTAAGAGTCTAACAACCTTGGCTGAGTGTATTAATCTTCATGCAGACCCCATGGAAAATTAAGTTTGAGGGCCCCACTATTACTTAATAGAATCACATTGCTCCCTTTCCTTGTAATCTGGGATATTATTATCACATTAAGTGCACTAAGTATGTGTGCTCTTATGTCTTAATGACTCTGTGTCACTAATATTCTGCTTCTGTATAATCATTGCTTAAAGTACAAATGTGCATATTCAAATCTGCACATTACATGCCATTTACGGTCTTTACTACCTGATTCTCACAAAGTTAGTGATATTGCACAGACATTACAAATAGTACATAAACAATAATTTTTCTTTGGACTTACATTTGGAGTTTCAGTAATGGTACTTCTGTTGTACCAGACAGGAAGTGAAAAAATCAAAACACACGACCAAGTAGAAAGCCCAGCAACAACAAAGAAGCGTGGCTGAACAGCAACCTCGAACTTCTGATGTAAATGCAAACAGCGTTAGTAGAGCCAGGAATTTAGTGTATCAAAATATAGCATAACTCCCTTGCATGAGTGACTCCAAACCGCACAGTAATAATCCACAGATTGAAGCAAAATCCACAATGCGTTGCAAAAAACCCACGTGCCTGATGATGAACAACCACTTGCCAAAAGTAAAACATATTCTTTTATTAAAACACAAAACACAACAGCGAATAACACTAGTTTAGCTTTCATCTGCACCATCGCAGACTTCCTCAGAACTAGTGTCTTCCATCATTGTCATTCATTTTAAAAACATTTGGCCAACATTTAACTCATTCCTTAAAGAGACAGACATTAAAAGCACCATCACATTTATAACACACTTGTATAATCCTAATAACCTACAAATGGATGTGAATCATAATAAATAATGTATGTAACATACAATAAAACAGTTTAGGTGTATTCAATGTAAAAAAATATTTCAAGTATATAAAACTATACTATAACACAGACCTTCTATGCAATCTACAATCTAACAAACACTAATTGATTAATTAAACATATTAAGAGTCCAGAATCAAAAAAGGTTTGATACTGATAAAATCATTAATACCTGGACTTCTAGTAGAATCAGTGAGGATCTGCCATTTGCTCTCTTTACAGGCTAATCTAGTCTTCCAATCACCCCCAAACGGTGTTTCTTTTTCCTCATCTATGATAAAAAATAAAAATATATGTTCTTCCCCACACTCTTTGATATGTCTGTATAGTGCATTCTTACAATCCTTCTTTTGAATTTTATAATAATGTTCATAAATACGCTTCTTAAGCTCCCTTTCTGTTTTGCCTATATAATAGGCCGAACAAATTTTACATAGAGCTAAATAAACAATATGTTTAGTACAACAGTTGCCACCTATACTTCTAATCAAAGTGTGGTTAATATCACCTAATGTAATTTTGCTACTGGTATTAATAAACTTACATTGATTGCATCGTCCACATTTACTGGTGAAAATTTTACCTTAATATGTTTAATTAATCAATTAGTGTTTGTTAGATTGTAGATTGCATAGAAGGTCTGTGTTATAGTATAGTTTTATATACTTGAAATAATTTTTTACATTGAATACACCTAAACTGTTTTATTGTATGTTACATACATTATTTATTATGATTCACATCCATTTGTAGGTTATTAGGATTATACAAGTGTGTTATAAATGTGATGGTGCTTTTAATGTCTGTCTCTTTAAGGAATGAGTTAAATGTTGGCGCCAAATGTTTTTTAAAATGAATGACAATGATGGAAGACACTAGTTCTGAGGAAGTCTGCGATGGTGCAGATGAAAGCTAAACTACTAGTGTTATTCGTTGTTGTGTTTTGTTTTTTTAAGAAAAGAATACGTTTTTTTTGGGCCAAAGGTTGTTCATCATCAGGCACGTGGTGGTTTTTTGGCAAATTGTGGATTTTTTTTTCAATCTGTGGATTATTACTGTGCGGTTTGGGTCACTTGCGTGAGGAGGGAGTATGCTATATTTTTTTGACGCTAAAATTCTGCTCTACTAACGCTGTTTGCATTTACATCAGAAGTTCGGAGGTTGCTGTTCAAGCTATGCTTTTTTTGTTGCTTCGTTGTTGCTGGGCTTTCTACCAGACAGGAAGTGCCAACACACTCACTGTAGCTAAGGTTAATTTCTTTGTCAGGCGTCACTACTTTGTACAAGAGTATTTGGGGAAGGCTATTTAGATGGAGTGTAGTTTAGTCTTGTAGGTCAGGTTATAGCAGATAAGTATAATACTAACAGAAAATGCACAGGTTATCTTAGGTGCAGGGCAGAAATTCTGGATGGTAAGATATAGAAAGGAGGATAGGTAGTAGTTATCCCACAGCCTGATGTTACTCTCTAAGTATATGGAAGACACCCAAGAAGTAACACCAGTTCAGATAATGTATGAGGGTATGAAGAAAAGGTAAGCTGTGAAATACAAAAGTATTTTTAACCCTCTGTATCAGAATGAGGAGATAGGAAACAGATTACAGACGTTGATACCTCATAGAGCAGTGCACATTTGAAAAGACCATTCTTTCCTTAAAGATTATTAAATTCATTAAACAGTCTCTACTACATATTAAATGTGTTAAATCTGGCTTTACTACACATTAAATACCATAAATCTCTTTTTTCTGCACAGCATATGATCTATTAAATCAACTGATAGACCTGGGCTATTCATTCATTACCTACGTACCATGGGTACATATACTGATAATCACTTTTTAATAAAATAACTCTAGATGTTATGCGACTGAGCATAAGAGATCATTAGAACAGCATTCTACATATCCAAGTAGTTTAATGAAGTATTTAAGGAATGTGATACGCATTTACCTGGCTTTCACTTCAGCGTCTGTTTTGTTTATATATTAAATTCAACTAGTAGTCAAGTGAGATGATTTGGAAACAGGGAGCCTCCAAGCACATTTACTATGAGTCACCCAAATTCAAGATCATAGGTTCATAGGGTCATAGGTGTGTACTAGGCTAATGGCCCTGGAGCCTTTACAAGCCTAGCCCGTAGGATTATCCTGGCATCATGCTACCCGACCTTAGTTCCCAGTGCCTCTGTCAAGTAAAGCCACTGGAGTGATCCCCAGGGTGAATTTTCTATTTCCCATCCACTCATCAAGATTCCTCTTGAAGAGGGCCAGTGAGGCGCTCTGCTTGACATGTATGGGAAGTCTATTCCATAGCATGGGCAGTCTCTGGGTTATGAACCTGTCCCTCCAGCATGTTCTGTTGATTGTGGTAATGAGGTTGAAGTCTCTGGAGCATGTAGTGTGGAGGGACTAGGATTTCTTTATATGTAGCATTTCTAACAGAGCTGGGTCAGACATGGCTTTGTAAGTCAAGCAGAGATTGCCTCTAAGTAGGTGATATGAGACAGAGAATAGTTGGAGTTTTTTGAGTCTGTCCATATAGGACAAGTGTCTAAGTCCTAAGATCCTCTTTGTGAGGTATTTTTGTGGCCTCTCCAGTTGTTGTAGGTGTCTAGTGAAGTACATGTCAAATGGGGCATTGTACTCGATGACTGGCCTAATGAGGGAAGAGTAGAGGGAGACAATGGCCTCTTTCTTCCTGGATGCAAAACCCTTAGTAATGAGATGTGCCATATAGAAGGACTTTCTGACCACAGTGGCAATATGGGGGTCAAAAGAGAGGTTGCTGTCAACCCATGTTCCCAGATCTCTTATGAAGCCTTCTGTATTCAGTGGACTACCATTGATGTGGTAATTCATGTGAACCGGGTTTTTCCCAAAGGGTATGATGACACATTTTTTGGCATTGAGCTTAAGGCAATGGTTCTGACACCAGTCATTGGGCTCAGTGAGGCCTTTCTACAGGAAGTCAACATCACTTGGGGAGTTAATTGTGGCTCCCAACTTGCAATAGTCTGCGAACCTTGTCAGTTAAATGTATAATGAGTTTTAGACCATGGCTCTGGAATCATTTACTTGTCTGTGGCATGCCTTCTTGGAGGGTATTTGTGTCTTTGGTGGATTCTATGACTGCTCCCAGTTTCTAGTCATCTCTATACTTGGTCAGCCAGAGGTCCTTGACATTGGCATTGACCTCAGAGAAACAAATGCCAAAAAGGAGCAGCCCCAGCACAGACCCTTGACAGCCTCTACTCGTGACTGGCCTCTTAGTGGGATAGACTCTCCTATCCTAGCTTCTTGGGTCCTACCTGTGATCCAACTGAATATGCAGCTGGTGACATAGTGGTTTATACCTATTTCATGAGTTTGTCAACAATGCATGAGTGGAGTATTGTATCAGAAGCTTTGGCCAAGTCAAAGTACGCATTATGCAATTTTTCCCTTGTCCGTTACTTTGATGACCTTCTTGAAAAATTCCACTAGATAGTAGGCATGTCCTTCCCTTAACGAAACCAAGCTAGGCTGGAGCCAGTGAGTGAAGGTTTCCTATATCATTGCTTATTATTTCCATGATATTTCTTTCCATGGATTTTTATATGAGATTAGTCAGACTTATGGGTCTGCAGTTACCTGAGTCTATAGACGGCCCACCCTTGTGCAGAGGAATGACAGTTGCAGTCTTCCAATTTCTTGGCACAAGGCCTTTCTGTAGACTACAGTTAAATATTGATTCTAGTGGCACTAATAGGTTATGTCGCATGCTATTAAGGAAGAATCCTGGGATTTTATAGGGGCTGACTGATGCAGTTTTCATGGCCTTGGAGAGTGCAATGAGGACTTGTTCCCTAATTATAGTTGGGAGAGTTATGGTTGGGGGTATTTTCTAAGGGGGTGTTAAAAGGTAAAGGGAGGTAAAATTGGAGCTAAATTTGTTGGCCAGTAGATTTGCTATATCTTCCAGCTCAGTATAGGCATCTCCATTTACAATTAGTTTGGTACATTGCTATGCATTGCTTTTGAGGTTGCAGACATAGCTGAAGAAAGTCTTGTGATTATCCTTGGTATGGAATGCTATTGTTATCTCAAACTTAGCTTTGGTATTATTGATTAGCCATCTAACTTGCTCATTTAGATTGCCCTTGCTGGGCAGTGCACTTCCTTCTTTTGGCATGATTTTCTTTCTTTTGTTATAAGACCTATTGATGCTGGGATTCCACTGGGGTGACATGCGTTTTGAGTTTGTCATGTGCTTTTTCTGGGTAGATACAATTGCCTCAATGCAGCTATTAACATGACTGCACCGGGTTTCCATGAACAATTCATCATACCCAAATAGGACATTTAAGATGCATACTATAAACAGCCAAATGCAGACAGTGATCACAGATACATGTGTGTTCCAAACTAGACCTTGACCTGAAATTAGTATAGCGATAGTCAGCTTTAGAGGGGCTTATGAGGAGCACAGACAGAGTCTAAACTTTTCACAAAGTCATGCACCAGCAAATCCTCTGCATCCAAGGTTGCAGATCTGTACTACTGATGGATGCAGCTTAAGACTGGAAATTGTACCTCTGATAGCTCACTAAAACTGGGTCAAAGGGCAGGGGCCTTAAGTATGTATGTTTGCCTACTGCATTTTGTGTTGTTTCATGGCCACACTGCTTCTTCGTTGTGCCTGCATTTTCCTGCTGTAACATGCCCTAAATTGCTTGTGTCTTCTGCAGTGTGCACCTGTGCACCAGTGAACTTGTGTTGTGCAGCATCTGGTTCCATATGGAGAGTTATTCAGTTTACACTGTGATATATAACTTATAGTCTCCTGGATCAAGATTCAAGGACAACATAATCAGGAATGACTGCTCTGCATGAGTGGTACATCTTAAATTATGTGACTTTTTACTTAGAAATTACCAGAGTAATATTATTTGTATTAACATGCATTTTATAAAAAATAAGAAATGTGAAATTTTAATCTTTGCCAATATTTATAGACTAATCCTACCATCATTATTTAGTAATGGCAGGGACAGATCCAAGACTAGATGACCTAGGCAGCCACCAAGGACCCAGTGCTGACTGGAGGGGTCAGCAGTACAACATTAATTTCAAAAAGAAAGGTTTCTTGCAGCATTAAAATCAAAATACTTTGATGCTCAGTGTCCAAATGAACATCAAACCAGTACTGGAGGTGCCTAAATGAACACAGAACCAGTACTGGTAGTGCTTTAAGATTTCCAGATTTCCTGATTTTGCACAACAGATTCTATCTCTTTGATTGGCAGTTACAGCCAATGAAAATAGAGCAGCAGGCGCACAACACGCACAACACATGACTTTCCAGGAACAACTAGCATGAGATTTAATCTCACAGCAGGTGCTCTCTTTGCAGCAGGAAATATGACAAGTTACATTTCTTTTTTGCTTTTATTTTGAGCAGCTACAGGAGTGTAACCTAACCAGAGAATGAGCAGCAACAGAACTTGATTATGCAATACATGTACATGCTACAGAGGAGGAATTTGTGTATGTGTGTGTGTGTGTGTGTGTGTGTGTGTGTGTGTGTGTGTGTGTGTGTGTGATGCCCCAGTCAGACAGAGCTGCTTAGCTGACTGACTTGCTCAGACTCTAACCATGTGCCCTGGCTACAGAAGCCAACAACCTTAATTGTCCACAGCAACTGCCAGTCATCAACTAGCTTTTTTTTCCCTTAAGTAAATCATTAAGTAAATCACTGTGGATTACTGTCATTAGAGTTGACACACACACACTCTTTGAGATTTGAGTTTCACACACACACACACACACACACACACACACACACACACACACACACACACACACACACAAACTTGGGAAAGGCTGGCACAGCTTACCCACTTTGCCACCTCCACCCAGACTGTAAGGTAGATACTGTCACCAGAACACCCCAAAGCCAGCTACTCTAAGGCTCTTACCAGGTTACCCAATTTTACTTAGTAAAATTAATACTTATACAAATGGTAGTGTTTCCAAGCAGCAATACTTTCAGGAATTGGAAGCCATAGTGCCACTAAATAAATGCAAGTGCCTTCAAAGATTAAAATAAAAAAAATTCTAAAAGACAAGCCATAATGAAAGGTTTATATATATTTAATAAAAAATAAATATGAGAATACTGAATATTCACAATAAAAACAGAGTTTCAATTCACAGGAAATATAAAAACAACACAGATGGAAAGACTCACTTTCAGCTAGTCTCACTATATTTTCCTAACTGACTGAAGAATTACTGTTCCCTATCTACTTGCTAAAGTAAAGCAACATGAAGTGGATGAGTGTCCTTGTTGTTAGTTCCAGGACAGAGTGCTGAGTGCCTCTATCACATCTCTCACTAGTATCTAAATACAATTTCAGTGCTGGCTACAGAATGACATCACATTTGGTCACCTGACTCTGTTTTCCTACACTACCCCCTCATTAGCAACTGAGTCAGGGTTTGGCACAGATGTATCATAATTTACACACAGAACTTTGCTAAGGCTTAATACAGCATCTGGAAGCTAAAAAACAATTCAACCACTTCCACTCTTCCTGCTGAACGACTTTTCATATACATTGCATCTCTGGCTGCACTCAGACCTGTGAGAGAATCTTTATGGCCTAAACCATGTTATTTAATTTCAGGCTATTTTTCTTAAGGTTAGCTGGGTTGAGCTTAACCGCCTTCCCTTCCACTATCCTTTGTTAAAATACATACATTTCAACAGTTACAACAATACAGCCTGACATACATGTATATTTCTTTTCTGTCCAGCAGGACCTACTGTTGATACATTTTTAACACAAGCAGCTTTACAAATACATTTTTAATGCAAGCATCTGTACAAATCAGATTTATATTCAAATAACATACAATTCTTTACAAAACTCCAGCTAGCTAAGCTGGCATATCTTACACATGCACTGAAATACTTCCTCTGACACAGCTGGCACTAACTCACATCATCACAAGTGTAATGTTAATATTTTAACTATGAATACATTTTGTGTGAAATATAATGTGACTGAACTATAATAGTTTGTCTAGCACTTAGTGCAGCTGAGTAAGGCTGTGGTCTAAGAATTGCTTCCTGCAGTGCATGGTTTGATTCCCCAGGCTTCATTTATCTTCTGTGTGACTCTTCCAAGTTACCTCAACAGACAGCACTTCTGGGCTACTCCTGAAAAGAGACACTTGTGTCCAGTGTGCTGTCCTAGGTGATTTACAGTATTTGTGTAGTTTCTTTATACATTTAACTTTTGAATTCTGTACCATCTTCACATAGATATTAATTAATTAGTACTTCATTATATGCTATTTGAGTATGAATCTCAACATATTTCTTGTAGTTTAATGGGTTGTCAGATGCATTTTCACTAAATGCAAGTTTCAAGGGAAGAGAAGTTTATTGTTTCTTAAGTTAAGTTTGTTTTCAAAGTGAGAGTGTTTTCTTTGTTTTGTTTAAAAAATGGTTGCCAGTATTATTTTTCTGTAAAATTTGAAATAAAAATTTTAAATGAAATCCAAATCTCTATAATAATTGTAAAAGTAAAGAAAAATAGTATATTCACTGAGAGGTTTGGACAGTGTTTATGGTAACTGGGGAGGGACAACCAAGTAATGAGATATTGATATGGTTGGCAATGGCCTGATTTATTACCCTGAATAAGGCCCCATTTGTCTGTGATCCAGTTCTGTTGACTCTGGAGGTGTATTCTGCAACAATGCAGCATTATTAGCAATTTAAGCTGGCCAGACCTGTACGGAGTGATATCAGAAGGGATAGCTATTCTTGATGACAGAGAATACATAAGGGAGATCAAAAATGAGATGTAGGTATAAAGCCCCACCCCAAATAATATACTATATGCAGTAATATTTCTAATTTTTGTATGAATTGTGGTTATTGAACGAAAGCTGCTGCAGCATTTATATTATCTGTTATTGTTTTGCTTTATTCATTCCACTAAAGAATAAATAATTGATTAATAAGCATGGATTGTGTAATATTGTCTAACCATTTTAGAAATATGCTTTTGCGATACATTCTTTACAGCCTCCAACAACTGCAAAGGGGTTGATGCCTGTCAGGTCATATAATCTGCATTATTTGGAGTGATGATCAGAACAATCAGATTTTTCAGCATTAATCACTGTTGTGTATTACTGTGTTACAGTCTTCTCTATGAGATTGGATTGGATTGTAAGGGATTGATGCATTTAGCTAAAATCTGTTACTCTTGTAGTTAGTGCAGAGGACTAAAACTTCAACTTGTTAATTAGCTTCTTCCTGTGGCAAGACTGCCAGATTTGAACCTTTCCATGTTCATTTGCCTACTCTGTGACATTGAGCAAGTCACTTAACCAGACTGTGCTTTGGAACAATTGGGAATTTGGGCTAGGCTCCTTAACAGACTCCTGGACTGCGTGTCTGGCAACTATGAGCCTGTTGTCATTGTTTGCCAGCCATCCCCTATTAAATAGCTGCTCTAGTTCAAGAAATTTTTGGACAATATCACCAGCACGCCATTTGCTTGATGCAACATAGGCAATGTATTCTTCAAGGACAGCAGGTACTACATTTGTAGGTGAAGCACTGAAATGCAAAGTTGTTTGCCAGCAGCAACCGCTGCATTTGTATCAGATTTTTTTAATGTGGAATTATTCAGATGACGTTTACTTCTGCAGAAATTGTGCATAATGACAGCATATGTTATAAGGTGGTTAATATTTCTAATGCTCTTATAAATACTCTTGTGTTCAAACTGTAATACATCTAGCTGGATCTTATGGTATGGGGTTAGTGAGCTTTATGCAATTTCATGCAGTTCATCCAAAACTACCAATAAAGTGCAAGTAATTTATTTCTTCATAAAAATAAGAGTATGCACTGTCAATAAAGTGGCTTTAACTGATGGTTGGGGTATCTGTGGATGAAAGTGCCATATGCTCTTATCTGATAATTTTTTAATTTATTTAATCAGGCATTTCAGGACCAGTGTGCATATGTGTGTAAATTAAGTATGCTCTTATCTGATAATTTTTAAAATGTATTTAATCAGGCATTTCAGGACTAGTGTGCATAGGTGTGTCTAAATTAAGTAGGAAGATTTTGGCTACTGTGTGTTTTTGTGAAACAAATTTGAAATATGTGACATTGGCATACTCTCAACCTAGAAACATCAACAATTTGGACAAAGGCTCATGAAAAATAGGCACAACTGGCCAAAAATCTGGACATTGATTAACATATAATGTGCATATATAATTATGCAACCCCATTCACTCCAGTGGAATTCTAGAATACCAACATTCAAACAGAAATTGAAGAACATGCAAAATATTAAACATAAAATATAACCAGAACAATAGTGTTTTATTTATATTAACTAAACAAGTAAATAAAATTGCTGGTAATAACCCCACGTAATAAATGGTGAAGTCAAAATATAATATATAATAAAAGAAAATATATTAAAGCGCTTTTATACCATGGATTTATAAACCAGATTATTTGATTTTTTTTCATTCTTTTCATCCATTATGCATTAGAACTTTGGAAACTAATCTACTGGGGTTGGTGGCATTAATGGTCTGAATAGAAGAATTTTATGTGATTTTATGTGATACTGAACTTACTGACTGTTTACAAGCATTTTATGTCTGAAATAGACTGGAATTTTTTATACTTGCTATATCTATTAATGAACATTCATTGTCAGTGACTAACGAACAAACGTGAAAAACCAAAAAAACCAGACTCTTTGTGCTTCTCCACGCTTTATTCACCATTTATTACGGGGTTATTATTTATTTACTTGTTTAACTAATAACTAATTCTGGCTATGGGTGGCTTATGGTAAGCTTTCAAGCTTTTCATGTGTTATTATATTTATATATTCTTTATATTAACATTTGAAATTGTATAAAAGTTTGACCCCCCCCCCCATTATTTAAGGCTTTATCCAGATGTCCTGTGTTAGGAAGTTAAGAGGTATGAAGTGCATTTGCTAGCAATATGGTGAATATATGGATGCACCCTAATGCTCCATCTTCATGCACAGGAATAAGACACACTCACAATCAGCATGATGGGTATTCAAAGCTCACTTGTTATCGTTCTTCTTACTTAGTTTAATTAATAAAGAACCCAACGGCATGATGTCTTACTCAGTTCTCTTATTTTTGAATCTGTTGCCTTTTAACATGGGAATAAACAGCAGGGCAGAGTTGTGAACCAGACAGAAATGTTCACAGTGCTACACTACTGCTATTGTTTTCTATTGTACTGCTGCTTTCACTGCTGTCATTATCCCTTTGTACTAACAGAAATGTTCACAGTGCTACACTACTGCTATTGTTTTCTATTGTACTGCTGCTTTCACTGCTGTCATTATCCCTTTGTACTAACAGAAATGTTCACAGTGCTACACTACTGCTATTGTTTTCTATTGTACTGCTGCTTTCACTGATGTCATTATCCATTTGTACTAACAGAAATGTTCACAGTGCTACACTACTGCTATTGTTTTCTATTGTACTGCTGCTTTCACTGATGTCATTATCCCTTTGTACTAACAGAAATGTTCACAGTGCTGCACTACTGCTATTGTTTTCTATTGTACTGCTGCTTTCACTGATGTCATTATCCATTTGTACTAACAGAAATGTTCACAGTGCTACACTACTGCTATTGTTTTCTATTGTACTGCTGCTTTCACTGATGTCATTATCCATTTGTACTAACAGAAATGTTCACAGTGCTACACTACTGCTATTGTTTTCTATTGTACTGCTGCTTTCACTGCTGTCATTATCCCTTTGTACTAACAGAAATGTTCACAGTGCTACACTACTGCTATTGTTCTCTATTATAAAGCTGCTTTCACTGATGTCATTATCCCTTTGTACTAACAGAAAGGTTACTCTTCTCTTGGTTTCTACATCCTTTTTTCTGCTTACAATGTTTTTACATAGTCCCAGTCAATGCCTGAAAATTTAATTAGGTCCCTCAGGTTTATATTACCATGTCAAAAGACATGTCCGAACACATCTTAATCGACATGGAAATATCAACCTGTTAAAATCTCGAACAGCCATTTCAGCGAATTTTTTCACAGGGGAAAAAAAATCACTCAGCCATCATAGGAGATTTGACCTTTTCCCCACTGTAGTGTGATCTTGGAGTTGATATATTTAGTTAGGGGGTGTGGGGGACAAAGCCTCCCAGTTTGTAGGGTTTGAAAGTTTTTTTTGTTTTGTGTATGGCCGAGCGATTTTTTTCCGCTAGGAAAAAATTTGCTGACGCGGCCGTTCAGGATATTAACAGGTCAGTATTTCCATGTCAATTAAAATGTGTTCGGTGAACATGTCTTTTGACATGATAATATAGACCCAGGTCCCTTTCAGGCTGAGGGACCTACCTAATTATCTCAAACAAGTAACTAGTTACAAATGTTAATGTTATTTCCCATCACTCACCTGCTTTCAACAAATGTAGCAAAATATAACACTTATGAAACCTAAATCCTATGCAGTATATGTACAGTACCCACAGCCTACCATCAGAACAAGGTTTTATTCACAGTGCCATAATAACATTATGGAACCATTAAGTCTAAATTAATCACTGTAGTAAAAGTAATTGGCAAGAAACTTAGTCAAGTTTGCTTTTTTTCATGCAAGTGCAGACTAGCCCAAACACTACTTTGATACTAACAGACTGCAGCTGTTTGCAAAATTTTAAAAAAGGAGTTACTCAATTTCAGTTTGCTATCAGAAAGCATTGCAAAATATACGTAGGGATGTGTTTTCCTTCTCACATGAAAACTCTGTTTTATATTACAAAACAATAATCATTCAAAAATACACTGTCCACCACAAACTGGCCAAGTAAAAAATGCAACCAATATATCCAAAGAGACAATTTACCAAAACATCGAGAAGCCTGTCTACATTTCTTTTTGCTGTACTGAGCATGTGCGGAAAATCTATTCACTACAGAAAAATAATTTAATAAAGACTTCACCTGTCTGATTAAAAAAAAAAACACTTGTATATAGATGTTAAATCCCACAATTTTCCAACTACCCTTCCTTGGAAAGTACCACACTGTTAGATATGACCCACTTCCTATTCCCTTTCCCCTTCCAAACTACCTTTCCTCTCCTCTATAAAGTCCTGCTCCCTATCTCCATAGTGATGGACTAACTCCAGTATCAATGGGTTGAACTTGACCAAATATAAATGTTTTGTGCAGTGTGGAATGTCAAGGACAGCAGTCTCAGACTTTCTGGAGTGGTGATAGAAATATTACTTGTAGCACAGTCCAGGTATTGGCTGTTTTATGTATTTATTCATACTGCAGATTGGCGGACTGAACTAGAGGAACCCTTTTTCAGCCATGATCTTTTTTAAAGAAATAGCAAACTACCATTTAAGCCAACAGCTAGAGAAACTATAAAAAAAAGATAGGCAGTACCAGTACAAAGGTGTAGCAGGCAGTATGCAGTATTGCTGTCAAGTTCTGAATATAAATTAAATGTGAACACACCACAAAATATTCTCAAGCGTACAGTACTTAGGGCAAAAGAATAAAATAAAAAAAAATGCTGCCAAGCCACAGTAAAATGGTAAATTGGACTTTAATAATTCAGAACAATTCAAAAGATAAGCTCTTCCATCAGTTAAAGTACCAGACTTTAGATGACGTCTGACTGGTACTTTTACTGACAAAAGCGCTTATCTTTTGAATTGTTTTTGAATTATTAAAGTCTAATTTTCTGTTTTACCATGGCTTGGCAGCGTTTTTATTTTAGACGTGAAAACATCAAAGAAAAGTAATTTGACCTTGGACTTAACTGATTTTTAAAGTACTCAATGCCTTTTTTGGGGAAGGGAACCAAGGTAGTAGTAGTCAGCAATGGCATGCATGAAAGAGGCTGCTACGCTAGGCAAAGCAGATCCATTTCTTTGTAGAACTGCTTCCTGACATTAATTTATAACCTGCTTTTGTACAGACCTGTTGTCATTTTTTTTCTGTCAACTTATCATTATATTACCTTAATTCTTCCCTTTCCCTCATCTAAAAATCAGGCAGTCTCAACTCTGCACTACTGCAGAAGTTGCACTACGCTACCTACCACTGCTTCTATTTTCTTCCCGGGAATCCCAAAATTAATTTCATATTTGCAGATTTTGCGGCTTAATCCAATCCAGTCCATGTGCACCAGAATAGCCCTCAGGGATCCTCTTTGGTTGGCTACTATTTTTTATTTTAATCTCTCTGAGACTCCAACAAGCAGTCAGGCACTGTTGCAACACTGATATCAACATGCATGCCCCTGCACTGGCAATGCATGATGACATCAGTGGTAAGTAATAATTGTAAATAAAAAAAAATAGGTATCTGAAGGGGCTACTCGGGAATTCATGGCAGCCCCGTTATTTTGCCCTCAAAACTGGGAACTTCCGAGGAATTCGGAATGGTTGATAGGTATGGACATTGGTTACTATTGTCAGTTTCTTGATACAGGCATCTGAGAGGGATACAGTCATCAATATAGATATAATTACTAGGTTTGTGGGGTGTTTGTAGATAAAAATGACTGACTATGTTGAGACTGATAAAGTAAAAAAAAATGTTAGTCTGTCTTTGCAGGACTACTGTGCATTTGTACAAAAGCAAATTGCAATACTTTACTGTGGCCATTTTTATCACAGTAGTAGACAAAAAATATAATTTAAAACAATCAGAAAGGTGAATCAAGCAAAACATGTATTTATGTATGATCCTAAAAATGTGTGCAAAAAACCTATGGCTTGAAAACAGCCCAGGGACCAAGGAACACTTAATCTGCTACTGTCCCAGATGCATTTTTCAATGAATGTGAGTTTCAATGCCTTTTTTTGATGAATATGAGTTTCAATGCATTTTTCAATTAATGTGAGTTTTAAGGGAAGAGAAGTTTACTGTTGCTCATGCTAAGTTTGTTTTTAATGTGTGACTGTTTTGTTTAACAAACAATCATCAGTGTTTGTGCTATAAAATTTAAAATGAAAGTTTTAAACTAAGCCCAAACCTCTGTAATCATTGTAAAAATGAAAAAAGAAAATAGAATGTGCAGTGACAGGTCTGAACAGTGTTAGTGGTAACTGAGAAGACAGCCAAGTAATGGAACACTAGAATGGTGGTAGGGTGGAATCTCTTGTCCAATACTCAGCCTAGTACCCCATTTGACCATAATCCATCTCTGAGTGATGGCAGTCCTGAAAGACATGCTAGAGAAAACAAACACACATTTTATAAAAAACAGACCAAAAATATGAAATATGAGCCAAAATGTTGAGAGCGGTAATTGAGATATTCATGCCACTGTGCAGTTGCATTTCCATTAGAAAGTTTATATTTCACTGTTTTGCCTGTGAGGATATGAATTATCCAGTCTGTCCATATTCTGGGGACTTGATGAGATGGTAGCTGAGTATATACATTGATTAAACATGATTACTCAGTAACACTTTTCATTTATGTCCCATCCTTACTGTCAGCACACATTAGGGTAGAATGATAATACCTTTGAGATGGTATGCCCATTTAATACCATTAACTTTTCTCATAATATAAGTTAGACAACCTCTGCATATTGTGGCTATTGCAGTAATTTTCTGCTTAGATACAGCACATCTATGATTTTCAAGTATATGCTTATGCCCATGTTATCACAGAAAAGCGGGTACTTGGTCCAGAGGATTTATACAATTAACACATAGATTAAAGTAAATCTTTTTTTGTAGAAAATGTGTTGATGATGGTTTCTTGGCGTTCCTATTATATAACTGAAGACACATTCCCTGGGGAAAAAATTCCTGTTCTAAGTGATCGGGATTGTAAGATTTCTCTTACATGGGGTCGATAAATCAGCTTTTGCTTTTTTAAGCATTCACTGATTTACTATAGACCCGGTTTCTTGTGTATCTGTCTACACAGTGACTTTTTTAAAGCATACATGTTATCCTTTGTGACTACTGTAGATGCATCCAAATATTTGCATACTTTCAGCATTTCTGTGCACTTTCTGAGAGAGTTTCCTTTCTCACAGTATTTGTATTGTTGTGCTTTATTCTTCTGTCTACTTTGCAGGTTTGCTATTTGTTTTCTGTGTGAGCTCCATTAGTTATCTACTTCTGGACATTATCGTGACTATGTCACCATCACTATGCGTACTACTGTCACCCTGTACTGCTTATGATGATCTCGATATGTTGTTCTTCTCTATACTGCTGACATGCTATGCTATGTGTAAGATAACATCATGGTATGATATTTTGAAATATTGCTTTAGCCTATAAAGACCTGTCTTTAAGTTCAAGTGTTTTTTTCTCTTTTTTCATTTCAATTCTATTTATATACACCACCAGTTATGTATTGCCTCACTTATCCTGAGAGAGAGGGGTGCACTGTTGTGCATTTATCTGGTGATAAGCATTGGTGTGTTTTATATGCAATGATTCTGCACAGTACTCCTATGTTTATAGTAATTGCTATACTGCAAATATTCTGCATTTGTAATGATGAAGCATCTATTCTCTTTTTTCATTCCTTATGTAACTGTGTTTCCTAGCTTTTCTCATTCTTATCCAAGAGATGTTGTGCTTTGATATACCGATTCAGTTTGCATATGTGAGCTGGGAGTAATTTCTATGTTTTGGGGGATATTTCCCTTCTTCATGTTTGTGCACCCATGAAGTTGGCACATGTAAGTTTGGGGGTACAGGGATTTGCTCCTTACAAAAAAGCTTATTGAGTTTTTTCTCTTTTAGTATTTTGGGCATTTGTATTCAGTCATGTTATACCTCGGCATCTTATGAGTTGGCATCTCATAGAGTTCTTTGAAGCAGGCAAGTACAAGGTGCATTTTCTCTATTGTAGTTCTGTTACAAACATTTGTCCAGCACTGGGATTTTCATTTCATAGCAGTACTCTGTATTAAAATATACAAAAGATTTTTAAGAAAATTCAGACCTGTACATTATGGATCATTTACTCATCTGTGAATTCCACATTTACTTTGTTACCTCACTGCACTGACTCCCATAGGCAAACTGCTTATTTGTAACTGTTTACTATCTTCTTTCTGCTGTTCATTTTCTTTCCTCTATCCTCATGCTCCTAAATATAAATGTCATTGTGCTATATACACACACACACACACACACACACACACACACATATATATATATATATATATATATATATATATATATATATATATATATATATATATATATATATATATATCTGTATGTATGTATGGGTCCCCTTCAAAGGATCAAAATTTCAGAACATCAAATCATTGGTCTGTGATCAAAGTTTTGAAATATCAAACCTTGTGAATGGAGATCGCTGTACAGTGTGGAACAGGAACTTTATCATTCTCTTCACTGTATTGCTGTCTCGGAGTTGGTATATTTAAGTAGCAGGGGGTGTGGGGGTGCAAGGGGGGCTTGCCCCTCTGCAAAAACATGGAATGAAAAGTTTTCACATTTTAGATTTGTTTTTGTATGGTTCAATATTTCAAAACTTTGATCCTCTGTTCTTTGATGATCAGAGGTTCAATGTTCTGAAATTTCAATCCTTTGAAGTGGACCACATATAGATATATATATATATGTGTGTGTGTGTGTGTGTTTGTGTGTGTGTGTGTATATATATATATATATATATATATATATATATATATATATATATATATATATATATATTACACAAAACTTGGTGCAGGGTTTCAAAACAAGGCTCCAAAGATCCAAAGAACACAGTCCTTCAAAAAATGAACCCAGAGGGATTCCAGACACATTTTTAAAACTTGGTTTCAATAATCATATCACATAGCAACAATGCAAACAATAGTAAAAGCCCCACTAGTCACAAACTGATTTCACCACTTGACATCTTCTGAGGTAGTACATGCAGTGCTGTGATACCTTCACATGGGCTTCCACACTCTGAAGTCCAGCTGCAGTGCTATACATCAGCTCAGCTGGCTCACTGATTGGCCATTACTTCTGCAATCACCTCCCTGTCTCTATTAGGCGATAGCCAAGCAGGGGCTTAGCCGTATACCTTGCCTCAGGGTGGATGAGCCGACAACAGACACTCACTCCCATCTCTCAGATAACTTTCAGTACAAGGGCTCACTAGCCAAATCCAAATAACTGAGGTCACATTTAAGGCTTCTTTAATTTGCACCATAAAATTAGTCTGTTGAATTAGCTTGTCATCAGTCATAGATAGAGCTGTGTAGCATTGTTTAGCATGTGTGTTTCATTTACAGGCTTAATAAACTGTGACCAGCTATGCCATTTCTAATAACTTTAGCTCTTCAACTCTTCTTCATATTTTGTTAAATCTTTAGCTATTCATGCAGTAAAACATATTATGTTGTCTTTCATTTTGAGCTTGCGTCCTTGAACTCCCCTTATAAAAGGATTTTGAACAATATGGACTTTTTGAATCATCCATCAATCACTCAGACTATTAACAACAGTAATAATAATAATAATAATAATAATAATAATAAAACATTGAGCTATCAGAATTTACTTAAAGTCATGCTGCAACATCACAAATCATAAAATTCAGCCATTAAAATTAAACCTGAGCAACATCGCTTGTAATCTCCTGCCCGCACTCTAGTTTAAAGCATTTTGTATACTGAAGGCAAAAGAGTCAAACAGCTATTCACTGTATAAGTCTTACTAGTTTGTTTATTCATGAATATACTGAAAATAACTTCCCACTATGTCAGAATGTATATGTAAGATGAAAGAATTTAAATATTAAGAACATGTGCATAAAGACAGAAACAAGCATGAAAACAAAATATAGAACCAAACTCCGTTTGGGGAGTTTAACTTACCACTGAAATAGTTTCATCATTAGTGACTTCCCCTCTTACTTCACAGAGTTAATCTGAAATACCCAGAACTGCACTTACTTTTGTTCCTTTGTAATTTCTTAAATTTCACTATATGACCAATGTAAGTCTGGGTTTCACATACTGCTGTCACTGCTATAGGCAAGTGCACTAATCATTATTTTAGATTAAAGATTTTATGTATTTGCCCATTTTAAGTCTACATTAGTATAAGTCTGGTAATTCTAGATTTGCTTTTCCTAATCTGACTCTGGTTATCTCTAATCAATGGGAGACTACAGCTTTAGCAGAGCTAACTAGATCCATCCAGCAATCCTCAACCCCTTTCTCCCATCTCTGCACATGGGGTCGGGGTGTCATTTCAGCAGTAACAATCATCTCGAGCCAAGGTCTACACCGCCGGGTGGCTAGCCCTGCTGCGGAAGCTCATTCATACCACTCACTCGCACACCCATTCTCACCTATGGCCAATTTAGAGTGTCTAATCCACCTATTGCATGTCTTTGGAATGTGGGAGGAAACCAGAGCAAACCCACACAAATGCAGGAAGGACATACAGACTCCACACAGAAGGCACCCCAGCCAAAAATCAAACTGGGAACCTATTGCTGTGAGGCATCAGTGCTAACCACTACACCACTGCGCCATCCCACAGCTAACTAGATGAAATGTACTAATTAAATAAAAGACTCCATTTAAACCACAAAAGGTGTAAACAGAATAGGGCTATAAGAGTGACGTGCCATTTCATACTCACAAGAAAACTGAAAAACACTAGCAGCACATTGAAAAACCAGTGGACTAGAAATAGAATCCTTCATATACACCATTGCTTTTGACTAACTTCTAATTAAAAGCCTGAAACCTGAATCAGCCAGTCCAAAGTTGAATCCTAAACTCCAGCAACATAGTTTAATTAAACTATTTGCATGCTCAGCACATTGAATATTGCCATCCTTCCTCTTGTGAATTCCACAGACCTAACTTGATTATATCTGATCAATAGCTCTAGTTAATGTGTATTCAGTTTGTTTGTAGCAAATTAAAATATAAGGTTAAAAGGAGATGTGCTAAAACATTTGTCTATATTTCAGATTTCTTCTAAAGGCTCAAAACTATAGCATGATTCCAGCTAAAAATAAATAAAGAAGAGAAATAAAAATATAGTCCAGTGCCTTTTCACAGCTGAAAATGCGAAGTTAAACAAGAACATTAATTTTTATGTCTACATTTTGTACAACCTTTAATAAAAATACATAATCATTAGCTGCTAGGTTATAAATTATTGCAGTTTTCCTTGAGGCAGGTTGTATTTTATTCATATAACTGTGCTGTAGGAGAGCATGTGCATTTTTCTTTGATGACAGAAATACACTTGAAATTATTATGATCAAGTAAAAATGTTTTGTGAATGTGTGTGTGTGTGTATGTGTGAATGCGTGTGTGTGTGTGTGTGTGTGTGTGTGTGTGTGTGTGTGTGTGTGTGTGTGTGTGTGTGTGTTTCATTTCTTTCCATTTTTTACCTGTTTACAGTATAAGTACACTTAACACTACCATTAAACATTCTTTCCATCACATTCTCTGCTCCTCTGTTTTGCCCTGTCCACAGCCCTCTGCTTCTGAATTCATGAAACTGTTCTGTGTTTATCTAAATGCATGAAATGGTGTAGCTGCACTCATTGTGCAATATCTGCAGACTGTGTCATCTTGGAGAGCGTTGAGACTCTCGCTCACCTATTAATTTAGATGTGGACTGCTCATGAACTACATAATAGGTCAAAGCAAACTGAATTTGGGAAGCACTGAACTATTAATTTTCCAGAATGAACTTGGGATTAGGACTGCCACCTGTTTGTCTACTAGCTATCGTGTTAATTTTACTGTCTTCCATCAATTGAAAATGTGAGTGACCCCAGGCATTTTTGTTAATGGCTGCTGGCAGGAACTGAGGATTGTATCTTTGGTGTCATATCAGGGGTGCACCAATAAACAAACAGTATCTGATAACCTGCTGTATGAACTGGAATACTATAATCTTTGAGAAACTGTCTCAGACGTTATGGCTGGGGACATGCCCTGACTCACTGTACTGTTCTGATGTACTAATCTGTCTAATTTTGCGAAGAGACCAAAAACAGAAGCATAATTGCAAGAAAGACCAGGAAAATCTATACTATAGCTAACACAGTTTATATACTTCTGTGTACTTTTGACGAAACAGCCTTATCATTTGAGAGATTTTTTGTTTGTTTAAACTACAGACAGGAAAAAGGCATCCGTAACATTGGGTTACATTAGCATTTATGAAATTAATGCCAGGTTGATTAACTCGGGCCTGACTAGTGAAAACTGTCTGCATTACAGATGTATGGACAACTGAACCACAGTCATTAGAAGAATACAGACCTTACTTAAAGGTTGAAACGGTAGCTGATTTGTTAGCCATTACACAAAATCAAATGCAGTTCTCGTCAGTAAGAATATTTGCAGATAAATATGAATTGTGAACATATAGAGCTGGAAGGATTTTTTGTCAACATATAAAAGTGACATATTAATGCAAATGACAGTGAGTGAAGGGTTTGAAGTTTTATTTATTTATTTTTTGAAATGGCTATGGCAGCTTTTTTGGCTGCTTCCCATTTAAACTCACTTTGAAACAACAAGGCTTAGAATTTTGACTCCATCCAAATTTTATATAAAACTATGAATCATAAATATTTTTTCATTTCCTCCATTAGTAATGCTCCCATGCATATCACCATCCCATAATACAGGGATAACTCCTAACGTCTGGTCATTCTGTATGTCAAGTTTACTTGTTCTTTAAATATCTGTGAGGTATTTGTCCAGGTACTCTGCTGTCGCCCTTCTTCCATAAACCAAACATGCTGTCTGACTGGTCACTCTAAACTATCTTTATGTTATATGTCTTTATCTATTGTACTTACCCTCGTCATTGTGGCCCATGTTGTTATTGAAAAGGGTCCGAAAAAGAACAGTTTATTTATCCAGTTAACAAACTGAGTATATTAAAATTGTTCCTGCGTTTTGAACTTATTTCATATCATGAAACAGATACCAAACTGACTTGTAAACCCCCTGCCTTCTTTTTGCAATTTATCTGCCATTATTAATTGATTGCATTCATTTGTGATTATGGCCAGGATTCATGGACAAGCTACATAGTACTCATGCTGCTGATGCATGCATATCAGCCGTGTGGAGGCGTTACCATTTCATAGTCTCATGTTGCACTATAGAACGAAGTGTAGAGGATATATGCAAATGCCTGCATAATGATATGTGAATGAAGGAAGGTAACAAAATGAGATGCTAATATTATACAAATGTCTCTGGCATAAACACAGTCACAATTCATAGCTGTTTCCTACCAGTCTGAGTAAATGGCATTCGGTGCAAAAGGATATGTTACAAACAGTAGATGACATGCCACACATTCTATGATCAGGAAATTGCCAATCACTTTAGGGACATAGGAAAACAGGAGCAATTATAGGCAACCGATCATACAGATCATAATGTGCCTTTCCAACCACTTAATAATGCTTACCTCCCAAACTGAGCGTAGCTATGCATAATAACCCAGGTGTAAATTTGTGCCTCTCCATCCAGTTATCAAGACAAACCTTAAAGGTAGCCAGAGTAGTACTTTGTTCCAAACATAGTAATAACTTATTCCATAGGCTGGGAATATATTGAGTTAAGAACCTGTCTGTCTTTTTTAATTTCTTCACATCTTTTGGGTTTCTAATACCAAGATGAGAATGGGCCCCATTCCTAAGTGAAAGTACAATTAAAGTTCATGAAATTAGTATTGTTTCACTCTTTGATGTCAGCCAGCAATGCTCTTCACAGCACCCACACTGTGCCCAGTAATGACTCCTTCTGCAATTCGTATGGAGTTACATGTATTGGTAACTTATCTAAATACAATTGTAGATTCTTTTTAATAAGACCTGTTGCTCCTATTACTACTGGAACTGTCTGGGTATCTTTCTTCCACATTGCTCTCATTTCTGCCTGAAAATCTTGATATTTTATGACCTTTTGTCTCTCTGTACACAAGACACTGTAGTCACTGGGTGTAACAATTTCAGCGATCAGAGCTACTTTTGTCTTCTTTTCATGGACCACTATATCCGGTTTTCTCACATTTATCTTTTGAACTGTTGGCAATGGTTGATCCCATGTGATGTAGACTTCTTCATTTTCTATGATGCTTTGTGGCTCATGTTTCCAGTGCTTTTCAGCCACTTCAATGCCATAATGTTTGTACAATCCCCAGTGCAACAGTCTTGCCACGTTATTGTGCCTTTCAGTATGTCGCAGCCAGCAACGAGGTGGGCAACTGTTTCCAGTTCGGTTTTACAAAACCTACATTTGTATGCTTCTCCCACATGTTTCATGGACTTTGTAAACCAATGTGTACGTATCCCACTGCCTTGGGCCATCAATATTAACCTTTCATCTTTTGGGTTGAATTTGCCTCTCCTTAACCATTCCTGCATTCTATCTTGATCAACATAGGTTCATAGCTTCATAGGTAGGTACTAGGCTATCAGCCCAAGGGCCTAAGTAAGCCTAGCCAACAAGGTTCCCTGGCTTATGCCACCCAAGAAAGTTAATTTCCTGTGCCCCTGTCAAGCAGAGCCACAGAAGGGATCCCCGAGGTGTATTTCCTATTTCCCATCCACTCATCAAGATTTTTCTTGAAGAGTGCTAATGAGGAACTTTGCTTGACATAGATGGGTAGCTTGTTCCAGAGTATAGGAAGTCTCTGGGACAGGAATCTAATCCTCCAGCATGTCCTGTTTATTGTGGTGACAAGTTTTAGGTCCCTAGAGCATGTAGCTCAGAGAGATTGGGATTTCTTTCCAGCTGCTGCAGATGTCTTGAAGGTACATTCCAAAAGGGGCGTTGCACTCTATAATGGGTCTAATGAGTGTCGAGTAGAGGGGAACAATGACCTCTTTTTTCCTGGATGAGAACCCTTTTCTGATGAGGTGTGCCACATAGAAGGATTTCCTGACTACTGTGGCGATGTAATTATCAAAGGAGAGACTACTGTCCTCCTGGGTCCCAAGGTCTCTTATCACACATTCGGCATTAAGTAGACTGCCGTTTATGTGGTAGTTCGTGGGTACAAAGTTTTTACCAAAGGAGATGACAATGCACTTTTTGGCATTGAACTTGAGGCCATGCCCCTGACACCAGGCACCTGTCTCAGTGAGGCCCTTCTGTAGGATGTCCACATCATTTGGGGACTCGACTATGGCTCCTAGTTTGCAGTCATCTGTGAACTTCATTAGCCAGAGGCCTTCTGTGTTAGCCTGTACTTCAGAGAAGTAGATACCAAACAGGAGAGGTCCCAAGACTGAACCCTGTGGTATTCCACTTGTCACTGGTTTGAAGTCAGATTTGGAGTCTGCAACTTTTACAATGTGGGTTCTATCAGTGAGCCAGTTGGCAACCCATCTTGTGACGTAGGGAGTTATACCTAGTTTAGTGAGTTTAGCTATAATTCCAGAATGGGGGATGGTGATGAAAGCCTTGGCAAGGTCAAGATAGGCTGTGTAAACCACCTTACCCTCATCTACGGCTTTGGTGACTGCCTCAAAGAAGTCAATCAGGTTCAGAAGGCATGATCTGCCTTTCACAAACACGAATTGGGTGTGTTCCAGAGTTTGGAGGTTACCAATGTCTTTGTTTATGAGCTCCATGATGATACATTCCACGGCCTTGCAGACCAGGCTCGTCAGGCTACTAGGGAGATAGCTCCCAGGATCAGTGGTGGCTCCCCCTTTGTGGTGTGGGATAACTGTTGCTGTGCGCCATTCAGTGGGCACAAAGCCTGACATGAGACTATGATTAAACATGGTGCTTAGGTGGGGAGCCAGTTCGTTCTGAAGTTTGTGTAAAACGCAGCCTGGGATGTTGTCCAGTCCCGTGGATGCTGTGTTTCTGGTTTTAGAGAGTGCAGCTTTTACCAGCATAGATATGATTACAGGGACTCTGCATTCTTCCTGTATAGATATGGGCCCTTTAGGGGGTGAGAGGGGGCTAACGTTAGCACTGAACCTATCTGCCAGGATGTTGGCAATATCAGTTGGTTCTGTAATTTTCATGCCGTTGTGCTGTAACTCAGAGCAGATCTGGGTGTTGCCATTGAGATTCGTGACAGAGATATAGAATGCTTTGTGGTTGCCCTTAGAATCGGTGGTGATTTTGTTTTCGTAGCTAGCTTTGGAGGATCTTATAAGGGATCTCAGCTTCTTCCTGAGGCTGACCAGGGAGCTCCTCCACTCATGAGATTTTACTCTCTTTTTCAACAGTTTCTTCCTTCTGTTGTAGAGTTTGTTTATGGCAGGGGACCACCAGATTGGCTTCCTTTTTTTGGAGGATAGTGTCTTGGTTCTGTTTGGGATAGCACAATCCATGCACTTGTGTAAGTGCTTATAGAGTGCATTTGTGTAGGATTCAGCAGTCGTAACTGTATTGTCCATCTGCATGGGTGTCATGAAGTTCACCACTTCTATCTTAAGAAGCATGAAGTTGGCTTTGGAGAATTTTTTTACCATGGTTTCCTTAATGGTGGGTGGGGGCGGGATGCGGATATCTAGGGTGAGTAGCTTATGGTTAGATCTGACCAATGAGGAGTTGACTTCAGCTGTGGAACACCGGTCACTCATGCTGGTAATGACAAGGTCTAGGATATTGTTGCCCCTGGTGGGGGTGTGGATAAGTTGATCCAGGGCATTGGAATTTATGAATTCCAGAAAGCATTGAGTGAAGGAGTTGGTACGAGTAGTTTTCCCAGTTAATGGTGTAGTAGTTGAAATCGCCCATTCTTAGAGTGTTTGGTTGAACCCTAATATTTCCCAGTATATCAAGAAAAGAGGAGTGGGAATCCTGGGTTATGGTGGGGGATCTGTAGCAAGCTACAATCTGGATTGCAGTTTTGCCCAGAGTTAGTTGCACGTGGATAACCTTGGATGCATTATGCTGTGCAATTAGCCTGGAGGTGTGGATATCCATAATGAATATGGACACACCTTCGCCTTTAGTGTTCTGGTTCAGGTTAGATGACAGAAAAGTGTGGTATGAGTTATAGCCTGGTAATGCTGGGGTGCTTACTAGAGCCTTGAACCAGGTCTCAGTCACTACACAGATATCAATGTTCTCCATTTTAAGGAGTGCCTCGAGTGAGTGCATTTTGAGATTTAGACTTCTAGCACTGAGTAGCATTACCTTCAGTTTTTGCTTGCCTGTTCCTGTTATGGAGGTGACTTTGTCATTTGAACCTTGCCTAAGAAGGCACTATAGGGGCGGCAAGACCCTTAGCCAGTATCCAGAATCCCAAGGGCGACAGGTGCAGGCTATCTCTGGCAAAGCATCGTGGTCTGTCGACCATGTCGTCCCAGGCAGACAGATGCTGAATACCCTTAGAATGACACCAGAAGCTTAACAAATTGTTGAAGTCAATCATTTTGTCCTTGCACTGTGGTATCATTCTGAGTGATGACAGGATGCTACTTAGGGCTAGGGTCTGCCTGGGCTACAAGATCGGAGAGCTCTTCCATGTCTCTTTTCATGTAGTCCAAGGAGGTATGTCTTAGGTCGTTCACACCAGCATGGGCAATGACAGTGTCATATTTGTACTTGTGGAGTGACCTGAGTGCGTGGGTTATGTGGCGGATCCTGGCACCCAACAGGCAGCTGACAGCAACCTTCTCCTTGTTTAGCCTGGTGAGTGGGACATCAGTGTGCCTGACTATAGAGTCATCTATGACTAGTGTGTTGGGTACGTTGTTTTGCCTTATGAGTTGTGATTTATTGGCACACTGAGTCTGTGGGCTGTGTGTCATTTGGATTGTGTTGGGGGGGTGGATTTTGCTGGCATTTCTGCTTTGGAGGTCTCTGTTGCTTGAGCAGATTATTACTGAGAGTCTCAGCGAATGTTTTTGTGTTTCTATGTGTGGATTTTGGTGGTGTAGGTTTAGTGGGACTATGTGATGAGTGTGGTGTGGTGCAAGTGTTTACCTTCTCCTCTTGACTGTCAAGTTCAGTCTTGGTTGGAAAGAGCTTTACCTCCAGTTTGTCTATATAAGTGCATCTCTCACAGGTTGTGGTGTTGGGTGGTAGGAGGAGAGGGTTGTCTGTGTACATGAGGCAATTGCTACATTGCCCCAAGATGCCCAGATTCATCAGCTAGACAGGAGAGAACACTGGGAGCTGACCCTTGGACATGCCTGAATAAAAATTACTTTCCTCTAGACAAGTGAAGAAAGTGAGTATAAGAGCTGTTTTTCTCTAACCAAGTAAGGAAAGTAAGTACAAAAACTGTTTTCCTCTATGTAAAAAGGAAGGGTGAGTGCTGTAATAATTTGTAGCTTATTTAGTTCTAACAAGTTCTGAACAAGTTCTGAGCAGGAATAAGCAAATTCAAGTGCTAACACTAAAAATCTGTACCTGGATCTTGTTATAGATAGGCTACCTAGTGCTTACCACTCCCACTCATAAGCTAGAATGCTTCCCTCCAACACAGGAAGGCTGGGGAGGCTTAGAAGCTTATAAACAGTCCTGGAAACAGCAAATCTGTATCTGGACTAGACAAGTTACAGGAAAGGTGGGAAACAAGCACACACATTGGCTTTTAAACCAGAAGGTTGAAAGAGATGGAAAAAATGCCCAAACGGCCAATAAACTACAATTTCTGGGCCAGAAACCACTCTTATGGTAGATAGGCTACCTAGTGCTTACCACTCCCATTGATAAGCTAGAATGCTTCCCTCCAACACAGAAAGGCTTGGGGAGCTCAGATGCTTACAAACAGTCCTGGATATAGCAAGTCTAAATCTGTATCTGGACTAAACCTAGACTAGTTACAAACAAGCGCAAACGCTAGCTTTTAAACCAGTAAGTTGAAGGAGATGGAAAAACTGCCAAAATGGCCAATAAACTACAGTTTCTTGGCCAGAAACCACTCTTGTGGTAGACAGGCTACCTAATGCTTACCAGTCCCACTGATAAGTTAGAAGGCTTCCATCCAACACAGAAAGGCTTGGAGGGCTCAGAAGCTTACAAACAGTCCTGGATATAGCAAGTCTAAATCTCAAAATGCACTCACTCGAAGTACTCCTTAAAATGGAGAACATCAATATTTGTGCTGTAACAAAGACCTGGTTCAAGGCAGCAGAAAGCACCCCTGCACTACCAGGCTACAACTCATTCCACACCTTTCGTTCCCAGTACTTGGACTGAAGCTCCAAATGTGGTGGTGTTTCCATATTCATAAAGGATGTGCACATCTCCAGACTGGTAGCCCAACATAATGCATCTGAAATACTTCAGATGCATCTAACATTGAGTAAGACAGTGATTCAGGTCGTAGCCTGCTATAGGTCCCCAACCATGTCCCAAGATTCACACTCCACATTCCTAAGCACCCTGGAGAATATTAGGGTCCAACCTAACACTCTCATACTGGGCAACTTCAACTACCCCTCCATTAACTGGGAAAACTACTCATCTACCAATACACTTGCCCAACGCTTTCTGGAATTCATTAATTCCAATGCCCTGGACCAGCTCCTTCTTACCCCTACTAGAGGTAGCAACATCCTTGACCTGGTCATTACTAACATGGGCGACCATTGCTCTACACCAATAGTCACCTCCTCCCTGGTTAGATCCACTCACAAGCTAATCACCTTGTAAATCCACATCCCTCCCACCCCCCCACCCCCCAATAAAGGTAACCACCATGAAAAACTTCTCCAAAGCTAACTTTGGGCTCCTAAAAACAGAGGTGGCTAACTTCACGGCACCCATGCAAATGGAGAATAGTTGCATGACTGCCAAATCATACACCAATGCACTGTACGAACACGTACACATATGCACGGATCTCGCCATACCCAATAGAGCTAAGATGCTCTACTTAAAACAAAAGGAAGCCAATTTGGTGGTTCCCTGCCATAAACAAACTCTACAACAGAAGGAGGAAAATGATGTGGAAAAAGGTGAAGTCCCAAGAATGGAAAAACTCCCTTATCAGCCTCAACAAAAGATTGAGATTCCTCATCAAATCCTCTAAAGCTACATATGAAAACAGAATTGCAGCAGATGGTAAAGACAAACATAAGACCTTCTATAGTTATGTAAAGAATTTCCATGGCAATACCCAGATTTTCTCTGAGCTACTGCACAATGGTACCTCCTATATCGAGACAACAGATATTGCAAACATACTGGCGGACAGATTCAGTGCTAACTTTACCCCCCCCCAAAGGACCAATCACAATACCAGTAGATTCCCAGGCACCCAGTATTACTGCTGCACAGGTTAAAACAGCACTGTCCAAGGCCAAGAATACAACTTTTATGGGACCTGACAGTATCCCTGGCTGTGTTCTACATGAACTACAGAGTGAACTGGCACCTCACCTGTGTGCCCTGTTCAATCACAGCCTCACCTCAGGTTTTGTCCCTACTGAATGGAGCACTGCTACAGTCATCCCTCTCTACAAAGGAGGAGTGACTACAGACCCAAGGAACTATCGCCCCGTTACCCTGACAAGTCTGATATGCAAAGCTATGGAACACATCATCATGGACCTAATGAACAAGGATATAGGGAATCTCCAAACTCTGGATCTACACAGTTTGGTTTTGTGAAGGGTAGATCATAGCTGCTCAACTTGGTCAGCTTCTTTGAGTCAGTCACCAGAGCTGTAGATGAAGGTAAGGTGGTTCATACAGCCTACCTTGATCTGGCCAAGGTCTTTGATAACATTCCCCACTCAGGAATCATAGAAAAACTTACTAAGCTAGGCATCAACCCCTATATCACTAGGTGGGTTGCAAACTGGCTCACAGATAGAACCCACAGTGTGAAAGTAGCTCACTCCAAGTCAGACTGCCAACCAGTCATGAGTGGAGTCCCACGGGGTTCGGTCCTGGGTCCTCTCCTGTTTGGTATCTACTTCTCTGAAGTCCAGGCCAACAGCAAGGGACTCTGGTTGACAAAGTTCGCAGATGATTGCAAGTTGGGAGCTATTATTAACTCCCCAAGTGATGTTGCCATCCTACAGAAAGGCCTCAATGAGACCAATGACTGGTGTCAGAACCATGGCCTTAAGCTCAATGCCAAAAAATGTGTCTTCACTCCCTTTGGGAAAAAAACAGTTCCCTTGATTTACCACATTGATAGTAGTCCACTGAACACAGAAGGAGTTATAAGAGATCTGGGAACACAGGTTGACAGCAACCTCTCTTTTGACCACCATGTTGCCATTGTGGTCAGAAAGTCCTCCTATGTGGCACATTTCATTACTAAGGGTTTTGCATCCAGGAAGAAAGAGATTATTGTCTCCCTCTACTCTTCCCTCACTAGGCCAATCATCGAGTACAATGCCCCACTAGACACCTGCAACAACTGAAGAGGCCACAGAAGTACCTCACAAAGAGGATCCTAGGCCTTAAATACTTGTCCTATATGGACAAACTCAAAAAAGTCCAGCTATTCTCTGACTCATATCGCCTACTTAGAGGTGATCGCTGCTTGACTTACAAAGACATGTCTGGCCCAGCTCTGTTAGAAATGCTACATCTAAAGAAACCCTCATCCCTCCACACCACACACTCCAGAGACCTCAACTTCATTACCACAATCAACAGAACATGCTGGAGGGGCAGGTTCATAACCTAGAGACTGCCCACGCTATGGAACAGACTTCCCATACATGTCAAGTAGAGCACCTCACTGGCCCTCTTCAAAAGAAATCTTGATGAGTGGATGGGAAATAGAAAATTCACCCCAGGGATCACTCCAGTGACTCTACTCGACAGAGGCAGTTGGGTGGCACGATGCCAGGGTAATCCTATGGGCTAGGCTTGTAAAGGCTCCAGGGCGATTAGCCTTGTACACACCTATGAACCTATAAGCAATTTGAATATTAAATCTCAAGGAATAGGTACATATGGTTGTAGAAGATGCAACTTTTGCTCTTAGATAAGAAATACCAACAAGTTTATTCACCCAACTACAGGTAAGACATATGAATTTCATAAATTTCCAAATTGCAGAACAAGGGATTTAGTTTATTTGGCATATTGCACTAGATGTCCTGTGTTCTACATAGGAAAAACTAACAGGACATTAAGATAATGTGTTAGGGAACATATTTATGCCATTAACAAGGAGGATAAAACTAATGCCTTAGCCAGGCATATATGTCAGAAAGGGTCAATATATAATTTTAAGTTTGTGGTTTTAGAATTACCATTTAGAAGCCCACATCTAGGTAATGTTAAAAATATTACAGAAAAGTTAGAGATCATTAGACTTCAGGCTGATAAATATTATGGTCTGAATGATAGTGTCTCCCTAAAACCATTTTAATAGATGGACCATTAAACAAATGATTTAGTTATCAGTGTCTATGTATAGGAGTTTTATGTCTATGAGAATTGAATTTTAGAATATTTCTTATAAGTTACATGATTTTTTTTATACATCCTTATATATATGTGTATATACAGGTCTACTTGAGATTACCAAAATCTCAGTAGACCGACACACTAAACACCAAGCCAAAAAGCTTGACGTGTCAGATGACCAACACTTCAGAATATCGACTTCTGAATTGTCGACATTCCAGCTTGTGTGTAACAGGAAGTCCGCTCTTGTGGACATTGTAGTACAATCTCGGAATTGGTATATTTAAGTTAGGGGGGGTAGGGGGGCCAAAGCCCTCCATGCCCCCCCCTGCAAGAATGTGAAATGTGAAGATAAGTGTTTTAGGTTTTTTATTTGTGTGTATGTTTTGTTTTAGTGGTAAGGGTTTAGTTTAGTGTAGATGATGGGCAGGGTATGAGTGAGGGGAACTAGGTAGTTTTATGTTGAGTGTTGTGTTTTTTCTTTTGTATGTTGTTTGTGTGTGTTGTTGTGTGTATGTTTTATGGATGTGTGTCAGAGTTTTGAAGTGTTGGTATTGTATGTGTTGGGTATGTGTGGTTTTGGTGTTGTGAAATGTCGTTGTTGTCAGCTCTGTGTTTTGCGTGTTGGTTATATGGGATGTATATATGTTTTTTAAGCTACATAGGAATATGTCTCCTTTAAGAGTTTGTTCTAGTTAATTGATTTATTTTGATTGGATATTGTGAACATAAGGAACATTTTTTAAATGGAAATTGAGAAGGAATGTTTATGAAGTCTGAGGAAGCATCATTTGGACGTGAAAGCGCTTACTCTTAATAAATTATTAGAGCTTCAGTTGTGTTTGTGCCTTCCTTGTATTTTGGATTTTATTGCTGTTCTCTTGCAAGGTACTTAATTCTCTGGAACTTTTTTGTCTTTGGATACTGCAATTGGTATCTTTTATTCTGGCATCTTAACTTATACCTAACACATTTGATGTGCCTTTTCTCTTTCAGCACAAGCAGAATGAGATGGCAGTCATGTTACCTACTTCAGGAGGCAAGAAAGGTTGGCAGAGAACCACGGTTGGTAGTTCTCAGAAATGGTGACCTGTGTTTTAAATTAAATATTCAGTCGACTCTGAGGAAATATTCACTTATGACAAACATCTCATTTTATATCCTTACTGCAGGTCCAGATGATAGCTTTGTTCAGCAGGCACATCAGCCCAAGCTCACCCTGCTGAATCTGTAGCTGAGGAGCATGAGGGTGTAAAGCTTGGAGTGCCTTGCCAGACAGCATCCTGTCCCCTCAATGCCACCATCCTGTCCCCTCACTGCCACGTAGCCCAGCTCCATTGCCTGAAGTGTCATGGCCACAGCTAGACAAAGTGGTAGAGGCTGCAGTGGACAGAACAGTTGGCAGGTAGATAACCCAGATGGAGAGCCTACTGGAACAGATAGTAAATTTGCTCATTGAACCAGCCCTGCAGTTTGACTACCAGGGAAGGTTATGAGCCATACTAGTGGGGAGCCTGATCAGCAATATGCTAATGGGGTCACAGCTATGTCCCTCTGGGCTGGAGGAGTAAATATTACGCTGCTGCTCATACCCCACCCTATCATCAACCAGATGTGCTCTCTTTCTCTTGTGTCACACCCCATACCCTTTGCATTGTCCAAAGGTCCCCGTCACCATTTGTCTGTCTACTGTTTGTCTCAGTCCATCACATATCTGCCCAGTAAATGCTAATATTAGGACAATGTGTGGTCACTTTAATTTAGTGGCTGGTCATCCTCTGACTATCACTTTCACTGCATCTACATATATACTAAGATGTAGTGTTAGCTGCTCTGGTGCTTTCCTTGCAGGAATTGACTATTTTTTCTGACTGAAGTATGAACCACACATATTGCTCTTGTCTGAAATAAAGAAACTTAACTTTAGTGTATCTCCAGTTTATTGAACCTGAAGCATGCAGAGATATCACACTGCACTATCAGACTGTGTAGCTCTAGCTTATTGAACTTGAAGAAAGTAGGCATATCACTCTGCCCTCTCAAACTGTTTGTCTGACACACTACTGCAAATTAGGCCTGCATGATATTCAGGCATTTTTGCTGACGGATTCCAAGTGCTGCCCATATGTAAGGGGCAAACTGTATGACTGTAGCCCCTGATGGCACTAGTCATGGACCACTGTATGTCACACCTGAGGATCCTGATTGGCTGTAGCAAGACATTTTCAACAGGGCTGAAATTGTCCAGCCTATACCATCCATGTACAGGCACTTGTGAACACATGACACTGTTAGAGTGTAGAACTGTGAAATATCAGAAAACTAAATAATATGACAATAATTGAAAAAAAAAAAAGATTCCATAATGTAGTATATTTTATGTAGTACTCAGGCCTACCTATAAATCAACTGATTGAAGTAGGGACATTGGGGCATAGGAATAATGCTAGCTAAACAATTCAGAGGGACTGTAAGATGCCTAGCCATATACACCTTTGAGTAGACAAACATAAGTTTTTGCCACCCCTGTCAAGCACTTAATACTGCTTACCTCCCAAATCGAGTGGGTCCTTACATGAGAAGACTGGTGTAAATTTGTGTATGACTATCTAATCATTAGTTAATCTTTTAAGACCACTAAGCTAACAAAGGATTATAAAGAGGAAGATGTCTAACATCAAATTGTGTTGTCCTTTTCCAAAACAGAGGCTGTCAAGACTGGTGTGAGTCTGAAGATATAGAACCAACTGAAGCCAAACAATGCACTGCTGCAGATGTGCAACTCATCCAGATCAAAGTGCTCATCTGATAGCCAAAATCATCCAAAGTCCAACAGAGCAGAAGAGCAAATACTGACAATATTATTCCAAAAAAGATACAAGTGTTAGGAATAGAAATTAGACTGCACGGATGTATCATAAGTAAAACTCTGAACTGAATGTAGAATTTCAAAGGCAGTGGAGGCATTAGTTCAGTTGTTTCTTTTTTAAAGGATAGAACAAGACAAAATTGCACAAAGAGTTTTACTAACTTTTCTTTATACAGCTGGGTGTCAGCATGAGGGCTTTGATGACAAAGGTTCCTACAATAAACTTGGAATGATTGTATTAACTTATTTCCTGCTGCCTACAATATAAACATTATAAACATTATAAACATTTGGAAGCCTAACATGAGATCCATAGAACATGACAAACAGCTCGAGTTTTTAAATAACTAATGGAAGAAGTGAGAAGTGATTTAGGTAGAGGTCACCCTAAATGGTCACACTGTCAAACAAGTTATTTTTGGCATATTTGGCAGAAATGAAAACCTGTTTCTATGACTGAAATCTATAGAAAATAAAACAAGTTATTGACTGTAGACCTTGAGCAAAACTACTCTGTTGGAAAGTGAATAAACTAACAATAGCTAAATGAAATGATACTTGAGTATTCAGGGTTAGGAAACCTTCACTGTCGCCTACAAAAAGGAAGCAGTTTCAAATCATTAGTACAGCACAAAAGAGTTGAAATAATGACTGATTATTTTAGAGGACTTTGAAGTTGCTACAGTCAGTAGAATGGCTGCTTATTTTCAGCACTATCCTAGACAAATACAAAACATAAATATTTCAAATTAGTTGTATTATTAGCGCTCCTTCTAAGACTGCACCAGTAAAAAAGAAAAGGCATGCTAATTCAGTTATGTTCATTGAGCCTGGGACCTGGTGTTTCAGATACTCTGTATAATCTTAACATTACAATCAAACTCAGAGGTTTGCATAGAAGGTCATATTGCTTATCTAGGGACAGTGTACTATGTTCATACCTCTCAACTGTACAGATTTTCACAGAATGTCCAGATTTCTGCATGATATTTTAATCTGTTTCTCATTGTGTTTTTCCTGGCGAATCACTGGCAAATCATTGAGGATTGAAGTCAGAAAATAAAGGTACACTTCTGAGTTTCAGACTTCATATTCTTCAGAAAATTCATGCTAATGCATAAACTGTTATTCTATTAACTTTCTAAGTTTGTATGAGTAGTATTTAAAACGTGTCCCTATTTTTAGGCCTTTGACCCCCATTATCTGTGCCTTTGTCCAGATTTCTTGCTCTAACAGGTTGAGAGGTAAGGTAGACATGCTAGCCTAGTTATGGTCACTGAGCCCAGGACCTGGTGTTAAGGTACCCTGTATAATATTTACCATTACAGTCAAACCTCAGAGGTAGCATAGAAGGTCATATTGCTTATCTAAGGGCAGTGTACTATGTAGGCATGCTAGCCTAGTTATGTTCTCTGACCCTGGGACCTGGTGTTTGAGGTACCCTGTATAACAACTGCACAATCTGGGTTAAAGAGAATCACTAGAACAGGATAAGTGTCTGGTGACTACAAAGCAAGATGAGGGGGGCTGCAGGAAATAGCTGAAAGTATGGGGGTAACAGGAATGAAGTGAGGCTGTATTATGACAGCTCAACTACTGTTTACCTATGGGTCAGCCACAGCTGGGGCAGTCACTTTCATCCATACGCTTCCTCGGCACCCAGTAATTCTAGTAAATTTATTGAGTGTATATACCACAAATATTCAATTGAGGTCAACAGAGACAACCTTAGGTGAAATGGAACACCAGACAAAGGACTTAATGGTGCCTGCCATGTTGCCCACTGATTCCTCCCATGCTATGCCTAGTGCCCACCTCTGTTTTCCAACTTTCTGGCCTCTTCTCAACATCTAGACAGATTATTTCTTTTTTTTTTTTCTTAACTTTATATTGCTCTTTAGCTTTTTTCCTCCATTTTTTCAACACACCCCATCTGGTCAAGACTGTACTTTAATAACTGTGGAGGAATTAACTGAATTAAACCAGAGATATTGGGCCACTAGTCACTCAGAACTGATAAGGTTCTAGATTCTCTAAGGTGCAGCATGGAGCTTTTTTCCCCAACCTTTTGATCCAATGGTGTCCTGAACAAAATTCATGAGTAAGAAAATAAATTGTGTGATCTTTTTTTTTCTTTCAAGGATGTAATAAGTTGTGCCCAAAGCTTAATGTTCAAAGCTGACAAAATAATAATTTACAATACAAAGAGAAGACAGATGCTTGCAAGGAAAAAAAAAACATGTCTAAGAATAGTTTCACCTCCCTACTGTCAAAAATGTACTTTTTGTGTACTCCTCTGCTACTGCCCTGGAATAAAGGAATAAAGTAAAAATTTTTTTTTTCCGGCATCATATATGTTAAGCTGTTACTCTCATGCATATATGCACAGCATGCTTCCTCATCCCTCACCCCTATCCCAATAGATAGCCACTTTATGCATCCCCCTCTGATGCTAGACCAGGACAAAAGTAAAAGAAAAGCTATACAAAATTATTTATTTGAATTTGTTGTTGTCAGATACATACACACAGCATATGCTTTATAGAACATCAAGACACTGCCGAAGAGATAGACCCCTGTATACACATCTAATGTTTGATTGTGAGGAACGTGAAGAAGAATGATCTCAGTGATAAATTCTAGCCATAGTACATTGTCCCCAAATAAGCAATATCACCTTCTTTGCAAACCTCAAAGGTCTGATTATAAGAAGAGTTAAAGAAATACTGACCACAATGTTTCAGGTCCCCATGCATGATCTAGCACCCTTCTGTGCACACCTCTGAACAGTGCCATTTTTAGACTAGGCAAGACAGAGTTGAGGATGGGACCCCTACTAAGCCTGTGTCTGTTTCAAAATACCCTTATAAAAAACATTCAGAGCTTCCGTTGGCCACCAGGATTATGGGGATCCGATGGTCAATGGAAGCTCTGAGTGTCTAGGCGTTCTATAAAGCATGTGTTTTATTTTTGAAAGGTAATTACTTATTAGCGTTTTTTAATGCTAGCTAAAAGAATTATGTATGTCACCCCAATATTTGTGTGACCACATATAAGATTTGTGATATTATGTCCACACACAGACACATGCATACACATGTACATGCTCAACATCATACTGCATTTTTACCTACATCCAAACTAGAGGAAAGCCAATTCACCTACAGCATGTCTTTGAAGTGTTGGAGGAAACCATAGCACCTGGATAAAACCCATACATGAAACACATGCAGAATTCACATAGAAGAAATCACAACCAATAACTGAAACAGAGAATTAAACTCTGTGAGATGATAATGGTACTTATTGTACAACTGTGACAATGATCAGTTACTTTCACATACATCTTACCAAGACCCACAAAGATATCCACTCATTGTACACATTGCTTATGTCTGACTGTTACAGACAGTGAAGGAAATTATGGACAACGTTTTACTCTTGGAAAAACTGCAGCTAACCCCCCCACACACACACACGCACACACACACACACACACACACACACACACACACACACACACACACACACACACATAAACATATGTGCATAAGCCACAACAATTATTGTTTTACACTGATTTCAGCAAGTAGAATACATTGTGACACAGCCCATGTAAAGCTAAATCAGTGACTATTTAACTGTGATTAAACAACAAGAGTAAGTTTCCAGTTTGTATCCACACATAGACTCTCCGTATACCTCAGATGCATGAGTGCAATAAAATAAAATGCTCATAGTAAATTATTCCAATCTGATTAACAAAAGTATACACTGGTTTTGCAATGTTAATGTCCGATTCATTTGATCATAGCAACACAATCATTTTCATCTACAGGGAGCATCCACACCCATCAGATATAACCAGTTTGTTGCCTATGTATGCCTAAGATGTCTGATGGTGGTAAAATAAACAAAATAAATAAACTAACAATGGCCACAGTAATGTATTTAAAATAGTTGCACAGAATTAGAGTAACCACAGTAAAGTATTTCAGTATACTTCATATTAAAGTACACTAGTCCAGCAAAGCCATATTGCCTATTTAACCCACCAAATGACAGCAAAGACTATCTATTTCACCCACAGACAGCTTCTGTAGCCATCAATTGCAGCCAATTGGTTGACTGTATGCACCTCAAATGATTGATTGTGATACAAATAACGGCCACAGAAATGGATTTCACGTTTGCTTCACACAAACAATACCCATAGTAGAGTACTCCAAATAGCTTCACATAAACATACATAAGTCCCACTAAGTCAGAGTAATGTAATTTGATCACTAGACAGCAAGGTCAATACAATACATCCACACGCAGCCCCCATACCCTGCAATTATAGTCACTTTGTTAACAGTGTGCATCTCAGAGTATGACAGAAAATAATGGCTACAAAAATATATTTCAGCCATATTTCATGCAAACAAATATCATAGGAATGCATAACAGCTTGCTTCACACAGATATACATTAGTCCTGTAAAGGCAGAATAATGGCTGTTTAAATTTAGCAATTCATAGCAGTGTCTGCATTTCCCTCCACATCTCAGGATGGTGTACTATGTAGGACAAATAATTTAGAATGCATCACTGATGTCATTATTCTTCCCTTTCCTCACAATTATATATATATATATATATATATATATATATATATATATATATATATATATATATATACAGGTGACTATCTTTTGGGTGGTGTCTCAATGTTCTAGAAAGCATGCATTGTGTGTATACATCTGATAACAGCAAATTAAAATAATGTATAGCTATTTTATTGATTATGTATAGCACAGATGCCTGACCATGGTATAAAATAATGACTGCAGTAATGTATTTCAAATTTGTTTCACATAAACACTAGAAACAGTAAGGTATTCACACTTGTTTTATTCAAATACAGACCACTCCTGCAAATCCAGAATAACCTTTTAACATGAGTAAATGACAGTAGGTCAGTCATTTGTATTTGCAGGCAGACCCAATACACAGCAATTATAGCAACTTTATTAAGTATACCTCAGATGTTTAACTGTAATAATGTAAAAATAATAATAATGGTTAGAATCATTTATGTCAACCCTCATAAATGATTCTAACCATTATTATTATGTTTATATTACAGGTAGACATCTGAGGTGTACTTAATAAAGTTGCACACACACACACACACACACACACACACACACACACACACACACACACACACACACACACACACACATGCATGCGCAGCAATTGCAGCTAATTTATTGACTATGTATACCTCAAATGAGTGATTATGAACAAACGAATGAACACACAAACAACCACAGTAATAGATTTCAGTTTGTTAGTGTCAGATGCATATGCCCCCTCTGCACCCCCCCACACACATGTTCATAGGTTTACAGGTTAATACATTAGTACTAGGCTAACTTCCCTTCTGGACCTTTTTAAGCCTAGCCAAGTACCCCACATGATAATCAAACCCTGCATTGTGCGTCTGTAAGGTAAACATCTTAACCATTATAACAATCTTCCATCATCCAAATACATAGACATATGCACACACAAGTGTGCTCAGCAACTGCAATTACCTTACTGACTGTGTACATTTTAGATGAGTGACTGAGAACAAATGAATGAACAACTATGGTCACTGTGATATATTTAAGTTGGTTTCTGTCAGATGCACATATCTCCTATGTGCATGCACACACACATACACACACACACACACACACACACACACACACACACACACACACACACACACACACACACACATATGTGCACACACACATGCATGCATACACACACACACACACACACACACACACACACACACACACACACACACACACACACACACTATTAGCATAATTTTTTATGATCATACAGGCTGGCTTGCAATGGAGATTGCATAATATAATTTAATTTTAAAAATGTAATCAATTAAAAAAACATTTTCTCTTGTGCATTCAGCCCCCTCTTTAAGTTACTGTATGTTATTTCAGTTTTGATTTAGGCTACACCAGGCAGCAGTCATCTGAGGCAGCCTGAAATAATGGGAAAGGTTTCTCATTTCTTCATTTAGTATCCCAAGCAGCCCCCACTAATGTGCACACTCCTAAAACAGTAGGAAAATCCTCTAATAAGAAATAAATTCCTTATTTTGTATGGAGACATACACTTATATGCTGGGCTATTTTAAAAATACTTCAAACAATTCAGGTGACTTTTATAAATCAAAGTAAGAACCCAAAACACGAGGATAACAATTCTTGAAACAGGAATTTTGACTATTTTTAAGAAAGCATAAAATCAATTATACAGATCAAGATTAATTTTACTCTAGAAAGGCTGAAGCCCAGCAGTTCAATACCATGTGCCATCCCTGCAAAAATCCTTCTACCGTGTGTTCTAGGAGTAGTACAAATGAGAATAAAGCATTGTTGCCATAAGGGGAGATTCAAGATTTTTCTTAATATGGTCATGTCTTTACATGAAAGCATTATATACAATTTTCAGCAATTATCCTATAGTCCTTATTTTAATGCCACAGAGCCAGTTAACAAGATGAACAAAAAATGAAGGAAAACAAGTTATTTTACTACCATAACTTAATGCAGAAGGATACTTTAAAAGGCTTAAATTGATAGTATGACTCTATTCTGAGTGTCCTTGTCATCCTCTAGAAGATGTATATTCATGCGGTAATTGATTGTATAACAAACTACCTAGCTCTGCATTCATCGAAGGCAAATTAAATGTGTAAGATGCAGTTATACGGTGATGTAGAATATATCTTTAGTCTTATCAGTCAAATTTGACAAAGAACACTGATGTCTTACAATCATCCAGAAATGGAGATCTGGTATAAATGTCATTCATAAAATAGCACTTCAGGTATAATTTATAAGATGCAACAAGGCCCAAAGAGGTATGACTTACTGATGGTGTTCCCTCATTCATATGTGATTATCATGCCCAGCTAGGGCTAATGATGAAAAAAAATATATGTGTAGGTAGATTACTAAATGAACTGCAATTAAACATATTTTGCTACTCAATGCTCTTTTATTCTTTCATGTAACCTTTTGACAGCTTGCATGCTATCACTGATAAGGTACTGTGTAAGTCTTGAGGAAATTTTAATTGAAAATATACAATGGGCTGAAAGTCTGTACAATATTCCATCATTCAGAACTACATAGGCATGTGAAAAAGCTGTATATATTTGTTAATCAGTTAAACACATGAGGTGGAAGTGCCGCTTTTCAAGTAGATCCCAGAGTACTACAAGTTTCTTCTTCTTCAGAGTTATACAATATCTAAATTGAGACTGAAAGAAACAAATACAAGATGTCAGAATGAAGCTCATTATCATCCCATTTTAATCCCTCAGTACTTTACTGGCAAACCTATGTCTAAAATATAGCACTGTCACAAATGGACAACACTGCTCCAGACCATGTCACAAAAAGAAGCCACTGCATCTATATCCATCAGCCGCAAATCCAACCAACCCAACAACCAAGCCACAGAGAATATCTAACAAAATTCATAGCTGTGTCTGCCTGCAAAATGAAGAACTGTGCTACAGATTGTGATAAAACATCTTCATCTAGGCATATAAAATGTGAAGAAATATATATTTCCTACATCTTGTTCAACTACATCAATTTCCTAAAAGAACTTAAGGACTTTTCTCCCTTGAATCATTAGGGCAGGTATGTGTGTGTGTGTGTGTGCGTGTGTGTGTGTGTGTGTGTGTGTGTGTGTGTGTGTGTGTGTGTGTGTGTGTATATATATATTTATTTATATATATATATATATATATATATATATACACACACACACTCACACACATATATATATATATATATATATATATATATATATATATATATATATATATATATATATATATATATATACATATATATATATATATATATATATATATATATATATGTGTGTGTATATATATATATATATATATATATATATATATATACATATATGGTTTCACTTTATAATCTCGAAATAGCCACTGGGGATGCACAAGCAGTGCATTTCTTTGTGCCGGTCCCAAGCTCGGATAAATGGGGAGGGTTGCATCAGGAAGGGCATCTGGCATAAAACCTCTGCCAAATTACTTATGTGGAGAACATTTCATATTTCCATATGGATCGGTCGAGGGCCGGGTTAACAACGACCGCCACCAGTACTGTTAGCCAACAGGGTGCTGGAGGAAATTGGGCTACTGTTGGTCGAAGGAGACGAGGAGGAGGAAGGCATGCCCAAAGGCAGGAAGAGAGGAGGAAGGTTAGGAGTGTAGTAGTGAGGGTAGGAACTTTGAATGTTGGCAGTATGACTGGTATAGGGAGAGAGCTAGCTGATATGATGGAGAGAAGGAAGGTTGATTGATATATTGTGCGTGCAAGAGACCAGATGGAAGGGAAGTAAGGCCAGGTGTATAGGAGATGGGTTCAAATTGTTCTATCATGGTGTGGATGGCAGGAGAAATGGGGTAGTGGTTATCCTAAAGGAACAGTATGCCAAGAGTGTTTTGGAGGTGAAGAGAGTGTCTGATAGAGTGATGTTTATGAAGCTTGAAATTGATGGTGTAATGATGAATGTTGTTAGTGCATATGCCCCACATGTTGGGTGTGCGATGGATGAGAAAGAAAAATTTTGGAGTGAGTTGGATCAAGGGGTGGTGAGTGTACCCAAGGGTGAGAGACTAGTGATTGGAGCAGACTTCAATGGGCATGTTGGTGAAGTGAACAGAGGAGATGAGGAAGTGATGGGTAGGTATGGTGTTAAGGAGAGGAATGAAGAAGGTCAGATGATTATGGATTTTGTGAAAAGGATGGACACGGCTGTGGTGAATACGTATTTTAAGAAGAGGGAGGAGCATAGGATGACGTACAAAAGTGGAGAAAGATGCACACAGGTGGATTATATCCTATGTAGGAGGGCCAGTCTGAAGGAGATTGGAGACTGTAAAGTGGTGACATGTAGTTAAGCAGCATAGAATGGTGGTCTGTAGGATGACGTTTGTGATCAAGAAGAGGAGGAAGAGTGTGAAAGCAGTGCCAAGGATTAAATGGTGGAAGTTAAAAAAGGGTGATTGTGAGGTGGAGTTCAGGGAAGAGTTAAGACAGGCACTGGGAGGCAGTGAAGAGTTACCGAATAGCTGGGTAACTACAGCAGAGCTAGTAAGGGAGACTGCTAGAAAGGTGCTTGGTATGACATCTGGAAAGAGGAAGGAGGACAAGGAGACCTGGTGGTGGAATGAGGAAATACAGGAGAGTATACAGAGGAAGAGGCTGGCGAAGAAGAAGTGGGATTGTCAAAGAGATGAAGAAAGTAGACAAGAGTATAAGGAGATGAGGTGCATGGCAAAGAGAGAGGTGGCGAAGGCTAAGGATAAGGCATATAGAGAGTTGTATGAGAGATTGGACACTAAAGAGGGAGAAAAGGACCTGTACCGATTGACTAGACAGAGGGACAGAGCTGGGAAAGATGTGCAGCAGGTAAGGGTGATAAAGGACAGTGAGGGAAATGTACTCACAAGCGAGAAGAGTGTGTTGAGGAGATGGAAAGAATACTTTGAGGAGTTGAACGAAGAGAATGAGAGGAAGAGAAGGTTGGATGATGTGGTGATAGTGAATCATGAAGTGCAATTGATTAGCAAGCAGGAAGTAAGGATAGCTATGAAGAGGATGAAGAATGGAAAGGCTGTTGGCCCAGATGACATACCAGTGGAAGCATGGAGGTGCTTAGTAGAAATGGCAATGGAATTTTTAACCAGATTGTATAATGAAATTTTGGAAAGCCAGAGGATGCCTGAGGAATGGAGAAAAAGTGTTTTGGTACCGATTTTTAAGAATAAGGGTGATGTGCAGAGCTGTAGTAACTACAGAGGGATTAAACTGATCAGTCACAGCATGAAGTTATGGGAAAGAGTAGTGGAAGCTATGTTAAGAAGGAAGGTGATGATTAGTGACCAGCAATATGGTTTCATGCCAGGAAAGAGCACTACAGATGCAGTGTTTGCTCTGAGAGTGTTGTTGGAGAAATACAGAGAAGGTCAGAAGGAGTTGCATTGTGTCTTTGTGGACTTAGAGAAAGCATATGACAGTGTGCCTAGAGAGGAGTTGTGGTATTGTATGATGAAGTCGGGAGTGTCAGAGAAGTATGTAAGAGTGGTACAGGATATGTACGAGGGTAGTGTGACATTGGTGAGGACTCCGGTGGGAGTGACAGATACGTTTAAGGTGGAGGTGGGATTACATCAAGGATCAGCTCTGAGCCCTTTCTTATTTGCAGTGGTGATGGACAGGTTGACAGATGAGATCAGACAGGAGGCCCCGTGGACTATGATGTTTGCAGATGACATTGTGATATGTAGTGAGAGTAGGGACCAGGTTGAGGAGACTCTGGAGAGGTGGAGATATGCTTTAGAGAGGACGGGAATGAAGGTCAGCAGGGCTAAAATAGAATATATGTGTGTAAATGAGAGGGAGGGTAGAGGAATGGTGAGGATGAAGGGAGTACAGTTGGTAGAGGTGGATGAGTTTAAGTACTTGGGATCAACAGTTCAGAGTAATAGTGAGTGTGGAAGAGAGGTCAAGAAGAGAGTACAGGCAGGTGGAATGGGTGGAGAAGAGTGTCGGGAGTGATTTGTGACAGACGGGTACCAGTAAGAGTGAAAGGGAAGGTCTACAAGAGGGTAGTAAGGCCAGCTATGTTATATGGGTTGGAGACGGTGGCATTGACAAAAAGGCAGGAGTCAGAGCTGGATGTGGCAGAGTTAAAGATGTTAAGATTTGCAGTGGGTGTGACTAGAATGGACAGGATTAGGAATCAGTATATTAGAGGGTCAGCTCAGGTTGGACAGTTTGGAGACAAAGCAAGAGAGGCGAGATTGCATTGGTTAGGACATGTGCTGAGGAGGGATGCTGGGTATATTGGGAAAAAGATGCTAAGGATGGAGCTGCCAGGTAAGAGGAAAAGAGGAAGGCCTAAGATAAGGTTTATGGATGTGATGAGAGAGGACATGCACGCGGTTGGTGTGAAGGAGCATGATGCAGAGGACACGAAGAAATGGAAACAGATGATCCGCTCTGGTGACCCCTAACGGGAACAGCTGAAAGAAGATGATGATGATGAGTATCTTGAGACTATAAAGCAGAATTTTCAAAATACCGAAACCCCAAAAGCGCGAAATTCAAAATCGTGAATGTAAACATACCATACACCACACAACACATACACCATCCTTCCCTCAGTACAACAAACAAACAAAACACACACAAAGACAAAACTACAATTAAACAAATCTACCTTACAAATAAGCAGGTGGGAAAGCCCCCCTGCACCACCCATGTACCCCCCCCTAATTATATATACTAACTCCAAGGTCGCACCAAACAGAAAAAGACAGTAAATTCACCACTACACACTCTACAGTTCCCTCGCACACACACATCACATATAAACAAACACCACCACTTTCAACACGTAAACACTCATACTTTCACCTACCTACCGTAACCCACACCTAAAACTTCCAAACACACTCAGATACATTCAAATATCTACCCAAAACCCTTAAAAAAATATTCACTTATTTTAACCTCCAGCCACATCCACACACCAAACTGTACATCAGGCAGACAGTACATCCCACTTCAAGTACCGGAACACCATAACCGTGACTTTCACATTTCTGGATTCACGGTCATGAAGTTTCACAATTTTAAAAATTCAACTTTATGGTCTTGAAAATCTGAAATTCAATATTTCGGTATTTCAAGATTATAAAGTGTAACCATATATATATATATATATATATATATATATATATATATATATAGATATATATATAGAGAGAGAGAGGGAGAGAGAGAGATAAAAATATAAATAAATATATATATATATATATATATATATATATATATATATATATATATATATATTTATACATATGGGTCTACTTTTCTTTGGTGAAACGTCATTATTTCGAAAAAGAAAAGTACAAACCCAATTACGTGAAAGTGCACTTAAACGAAAGTGCACTTTCACGAATACCGGTTCACCAAACTGGTAATAAAAACAAAAAAGGAAACACTCTAAAGGCAGTTTTGCAGGGGGCAACCCCCCCTGCACCCCCATATGGGGGGGTTGTGCCCCCACACCCCCACTACTTTAAATATACTAACTCTGAGATCGCACTATAGTAGGGTGTTTCGGTGCTGCAGTGTTTCCTTTTTTGTTTTAATTATCGGTTCAGTGAGCCAGTATTCGCAAAAGTGCACTTTCTTTAAGTGCACTTTCTCGAAATTAGGTTCATACTTTTCTTTTTTGAAATAATGACATTTCGACAAAGAAAAGTAGACCCATATATATATAGATATATATATATATATATATTTTTTTTTTTTTTCTTAACAGACATATATATGTATATACACACACACACACACTCACACACACACACGCACTCACACACACACATACACACACATATACCCAAGAATTCTGGACAATGCCAAAAATAATGAGGAGACAAAGGGTCAAAATCAGAGACAATGTTTAAATATTATTCTAATCTGTTTAAACGGTTAACAGAACAACATGTTTTGCATCACCGTGCATTTTTCTGAATATTAAGAAGTATGAAACTTTAATATCTGGCATCATTGACTGACTATAATCTTTATTAATTTACCTGAAAAAAAATACTTTTGAGTGACAGGAAAATATAAAATAAAATTAATGATGTTCTGCAATTTCAGTGACAGTTGAGAGGTATGAGTATGCAGTATAATGGATCATTTCTCCATACAGACATATATTTATTCGAAAGTGTTCAAACTCCATATTTCACCAACAGAACACTAATACAAGGTGCACAACTAACAGTTGTGAAAAAATGTGTACCCTTAATGAAAGAGGCTATTAAAAGAGTGACTTGACTTTTTGGTAGAGCAGAAAGTATGTCTAAAAATGCTTAAATGTACCACTGTGGATATTTGACACATATGCATTAAGACAAAAACTTATGAATAAAGTTTACAATCAGGATGCTTAATGCCTACAAAATACTGTGAAGAATGCAGATACTTCTGTGCCAAGATAAATAAATGTCAACATCAGATTAGACTAGAAAATAAAATTACTATTCAATTCTACAGCAGAATAACTTCACTTGCTAACAACAGGTGAACTCATCAGACACAACAGTGAGGGGTAGCATGCTTGATAGAATCTGCTTTGTCTGCAAATAACTGATCAGATAAATCACAACTGATGGAGGAAAATGTCCTCCAAGTATCAGCGCAGGCTGGGGTGCACAGCCTGTCAACCACTCAAAAGAGTGTGGAAGGAAAAATTCCCATGGCATGAATCTCCTTGGACAGATAAAGTACCTTCTTATGGAAAATTGTTGCCTGGTATAGTATGTTTTCAAGGTCCAGTGCCAGCTTGTTATCCAGAAAGTATGCTCATCTACTCTAAGACTCCTGCCTTCATTCATGCTTCTGAATAGTACAGGCTTACGGTGCGGCCATAAGTCATGCATCTTAGCACATCAAGAATACACATTAACATGGTCAAAATGGGCCAAGGCTATGGTCACTGTACTTTCATATGCTGACATTAACATATCTAAGTCAGATGTGCTGCAGTCTGGAAAAAGATGGTCAAGTATATCCCCAATGACATTTTTTAAATTCATAAACTCAACCACCTCAATATCAGGGAGGAAAGAGAATAATAGAAAGTAAATGTAAACCAAGATGTGGTCAAAACATGACATGATTTGGTGTTATGTACTTCCAGTAATGGTACAGAGATGAGTAGACACTTCCCCTAGTCCCTCTAAGATTTAATGCTATTTCTGCATTGTGAGCATTATACATTTGGATGTATTTGCTTATCAATTGAGGAAAAGTAGAGAGGTACTGAATGTCATACCTGGAATTGTTAAGAGGCAAAAGATTTGATGAGAAAGAAGATGGAAGTGCAATCTATGTTGTAGTACAAGAAAGCGGCTAATATGTCAAGCAATGATTTTCTGATCAGGTTGGGTGTAGCTCACTGAACAATTCTCTGGTAAGAGCAGAGTCTGGTGTGCCTTGGGTCAAATTGGGTATGGTGAGGAATTAAATACAGGAACTGAATTAGCAGCCTGTGTCTTATATTGCAGTGAACAAAATGCAGGAAAACAAGATAATGGAAACCATGACTTCATATGTGAATGCCACTGAGTCACTGCTAAAGGAAAATTAGGATTTCTACTCATCCTTTGTCACCAACCTAGAGTTAATCCCAAGGCAAGCAGAATATCAAGACAGGGTGTGCCAAAGGAATGTTTATATTACTAAGGTGATTGAAAAGGATGAAGGCCAAGACTATGAAGCCTGTTTACACAGAAATAAATTGCATATCTGAACTAGTTTGCATGCTATGCAGATTCAAATTGAAAGAGCCCATACAACTTTTCTGTCTGGTACACTGGAAGAGTTGAAACAACTGAGGCTCATATTTGTGAGATTTTAAAAATATAAGATAAAGGACCAGCTTTTTTCCTTGCTTTTGTGTTTTAACAGAGTACAAAAGTAGTGATAAACAAATGTTTTTATTTTATTTATTTTATTTTATTTTACATTTGTTGACCGGGCTAGTCTAGCTGGATATATTTCCATTTTCAGTAGAGGCCCAAGGAGAAAAGCTCCACAGAAGTAAAAAATGTATACATACATAAAAATCAACATAGATAACAATAAGCCATTTAGAAAACAGGTTAGTAAAAAACAGCAAAAATCTTCAAAAATCTTCTAAATAGTTAGTATAACATTAATTAATTACTACCACACACAGAGAAATTCCAAATAACATCATACAGGAAATAAAAATACTTGGAGATAAAGATACAAAGATAATAAGTAATGAAAGTGGAACAATAAGAGTGGGGTAGGGAAAATAAAGGATTAGAGGCGAAGAAAGCAGGTTAAGAAAGTTAACAGGGAAAGAAGCAGGGAGAGGATGAAAAGGGAGAAGAGAAAAGCTAAGTGGAGAATAGAGTGAAACAAGAATAAGAGAGATAGTTTAAGATAAGTAGTAATAGTGGAAGGTTAATCAGGTTTACAACAGGAACAAAGCCAGTGATTTTGGAAGTGTCATTTAATGTTTTGTTTGAAAAGAGGCAGAGAGGAAATCATTGTTATGTTAGTAGGTAACAAATTCCATTTTGTACCAACAGAATTGGTGAATAGGGAGTTACCAGCAGTGTTATTAGATTTTATTTATTTTATTTTATTTTACATTTGTTTACCGGGCTAGTCTAGCTGGATATATGTCCATTTTCAGTAGAGGCCCGGGGAGAAAAGCTCCATACATAAAAGTAAACTACAAGACATATTAATAAAAATTAAGTACAATAAGAATATACATTTAGTAATCAGAACAACAAATATTTAAGGCACACACAAAATACACTAGGTCAGTAGTAGCATCACAAAATAAAATGCTAAAGATTAGCAGTTAGTTTCATTAATTCGGAGAAAAAGAGGTAAAACAAGAGATTAGAAGGGATTAATGTAGAAATAGAAGAGAGAGAAACAAAAGTCTAGAAGGGGAAGAAAAAAGAAGAATGGAAATGAGGGCAGGGGAGAGAAAGGAGGAGTGAGTCAGAGCATAAGTGGAGAGCAACAGGGCAAGAAAAAAAGAAAAGAAAAAAAAAAAAAAAAGTAAGTGTATGTGAAGCTAATAAGACAGTAAGTAGTTAAGGTAGAGAAGAGGGGAATAAAAGGTTAGTCAGGAGTCCTACACGAACAAAGCCAGTGATTTTGGAAGTACAGTTTGATTTTTTGTTTGAAGAGTGGTAAGGAAGAGATTAGAGTAATATCTGTGGGTAGCAGATTCCATGTCCTACCTACAGTATTAGTGAACAGAGAGTCACCAGCTAAGTTATGAGATTTTACAGATTTGGTCATGAGTTTAGAAGAAGATCGAAGGGAGGTAAGATTATTATAAGGGATTAAAAGTTTAGAGAGTATAGGGGTGTTATCAGGTTGGTAAAGTATCTTGTGGGCAATAGTAAGTTGTGAGATTATAGAAGTAGTCAAGAGTTTACTCGAAGAGCGGAGAGAGTTAAGATTGCTATAGGGGATTATGAGTTGGGAGAGTACAGGAGTGTTTTTTGGTTGGTACAGTATTTTATGGGCCAGAATAAAATGTATTTTAATAATGACTAGAATGAGTTTACTGGAAGACGAATGAGTTTACTGGAAGACGAAGGGTACAGTTTGTAACTCCTTTGAGAGAGAATGTCACCTCAAATAGCTGTGGTTCAAAATGTTTTACCCAGCAGCATTTTGTGTAGATTTTCCTAGTGGATTTAAGACCTTCACACGTTTGCAAGAAACACTACATGCTATTCTAGAGTCCCATCGTAATGATTTGGGGGTGTTAGGACTAAGTATTCAGGTTGAATGTGATGATACTGAAGGAATAATGGCAAGTAAAGCGTTTCTGAAAATTAAAGACATTTTTAAGATATGTACAAAAAATACGTTTTGGGTCCTTTCTTATTTCATCTGGTATTCCCCCTATTACCCAGGGCATTTTATGTATGGCTAGTTAAGTGTATGAGTGATTTTAAACTAGGGGTTATTGTAACATCTGATCTTGATATGTTTAAAGTAAATGAGCATTACAGGAAGTCAGTAGCCAATCCAGTAGAGTGAAAGTCAATTTCATTATATAAAAATGTAAGTACTCTTAGAAAAGGATAATTAAAACCAAAGTATTAGCACATGATCAAATACTGGAACGACTAAAATCGATAAACCATCTTGGCATTAAAATACATGGAAGTGTCTCATTAAAGTAAAATGTTCAATATGTCAGAACTGTGGTGCTGAATCAGGTAGGTTTTTATTGAAGACCATGGCCATGAGGGAACCAACATTTATCAGATTTATATCAGATATTAATACAACCTATATTTGAATGAACATACAAGAACATACAAGTATATTTACTAGAAACTGTTCAAAGATGTTTTACAAAATTTGTTTCTTCTATATCTCACTTAACATAACACTGAAAGAATGATTAGGTATTTTTAATATCAATTACAAGGTATTATGAGGAAATTATGTTTTGCACATAAGATATATGATGATAAATTATATCAAGAATGATAGGGACACAGTTATATACTAAGGATAGAGCTAAGATGTTCACTAGAACTTATCTAACAAAATGAAAGGAACTTGTATAGTAATCAGAAAGTATTGATGTTATGGAACAAAATCCCACAAGATATCAGACTAACTAAGGATATTCAGCAGTTTCAAACTAAACAAGATAAGTGGGTAAGTGAGAGAAAATACGTCTACAATAGTCAGGAGTTGGTGTTCCTTTATTACCTTCAGTCTAACCACTGGGTATGTCAACTTAAAAACATATGAACTTATGAAGTTATGTATGTACAATGCAGATAAATTAAGCAACATATATTTCAGCAAAGCAAGCTGAGTGGGAATAAGTGTGGGGGGATATTTTTTCCTCATTTGTACTAGGTGTGTATTACTGAATATGATAAATAAGTCTGTTATCTGTCTAGATGAAGAATGTAAGCAATATAAAATAATGCTACATCTTAATTTCTCCAAATAATTTGGGGTTCTAATACCATGATGGGAATGGACTCCATTTTTAAGTCAAAATATGATTAAAGCTCATGAAATTAGCATTGTTTCAATCTTTGATGTCAGCCAAAGTTCTCTTTTCAGCACCCACAATGTGCCCAGTAATGACTCCTTCTGCAATTTGTATGGGGTTACATGGACTGGTAACATATCTAACTATGATTGTAGATTCTTTTTATAAGACCCGTTGCTCCTACTACTACTGGAACTGTCTGGGTATCTTTCTTCCACATTACTCTTGTTTCTGCCTGCAGATCCTGATATTTCATGACGTGTCTCTCTGTACACAACACACTGTAGTCACTGGGTGTGGCGATTTCATTGATAAATGCTACTTTTGTCTTCTTTTCATGGACCACTATATCAAGTTTTCTAGCATCTATCTTTTGAACTGTTGGTAATGGATAATCCCATGTAATGTAGACTTCATCATTTTCTTTGATGCTTTGTGGCTCATGTTTCCAGTGTTTTTCAGCCACTTCAATGCCATAATGTTTGCACAATCCCCAGCGCAACAGTCTTGACACATTATTATGCCTTTCAGTATACAGTCCTTCTGCCATTAGTATGTCACAACTAGTAACGAGGTGGGCAACTGTTTCCAATTTGGTTTTAGAAAACCTACATTTGTCTGTTTCTCCCACATGTTTAATGGACTTTGTAAACTAGCGTGTATGTAGCCCACTGTCTTGTGCAGCCAACATTAAACTTTCATCTTTTCCTTAACCATTCCTGCATTCATTCCTGATCAACATGAGGTTCTTCCAGAAGTTTTCTATACTTGCAACTATATTTATGCATTTTCCACATTTCTTGCCTTCTCATCTGGTCCTTCACCTTATATACTTTATTTTGTTTTTTGGCACATACAGTTGCTGCCTGATTTTTATCTACTTCTGGTTTGATTTCCATTCCTGCTTGATGTTGATATGCTTCTGCTAGATTAAGCAGAGAAATTATCTTAGATTTAGTCTCCTCATGTTTCAAAACTTTCACTACATTTGGGTCTTGTGAGGTCAGCAGATATGTGTGCAGTCCCACGATTACAGATCTATACATGTAATCAATTTCAAGGATACCCATCCCTCCTTCAGAATGGGGATTATATAATCTTGGTATACTCTGACTTTTATAAATCATTTGATGACCATGAAGTATCCTTTTTGTTTTCCTTTCTAATCTATCCAGCCCCTTTTGGGACCAGACAAACACTCCAAAACTGTAAGTTAGGACAGGAAGATCAAATTGGTTTATAGCTTGATTTTGTTCCTATAAGTCAACGCTGTTTTCAGGATTAATTTAAGTCTTGTAAAGTATTCCTTAATAAGTTTTATTCACATTTGTTCATGTTTTATTGTTGATCCTTCATCAATTCTCAAATATTTATACACTCCCTCTTGGTCAAGTTCTTTTATATCACATTCTTGTCTCAAACTGATGTTTTCCTGGTGCTGCAGTTTTCGTGCTTTAAAGGTTGCTTTTGCACATTTATCAAGACCAAATGACATTTTTATACCACCTGAAAATGTTTTGACAACCAGCAGTTGTGCTTTACGGTCCTTACCTGATGAGCTATACAGTTTTAAATCATCGACAAAGAGAAGATGAAAAGTCTTTATTTACACTTTGTTGTTTTCTAGAAGCCAAATTATAGCCATGACCTAAGCTGTTAAGTAAACAGCTTAATGGGTTAAGGGCATGGCAGAATAGCAACGGTGACAGAAAGTCGCCCTGGAATATCCTCCTTTGAATTTTTATCCCTGGGATAATAATTTGTCCTTTATCATGGCTTAATTGCAAAGTGGTCTGCCACTGTTTCATGGTCACTGTAATATACTCGATCAGTGCAGGGTGTATCTTATACATTTTTAAGCACTCTTTTATCCATGAATGTGGGATACTATCAATTGCTTTTTTGTAGTCTTAGATTCTTCCCTTTTTACAGTTCCCCACTATGACCTTATTTAACAGCAAATGATCCTTTGTTCCATATGAATTTCTTTTACTGCCCTTTTGTTATACTGCCATAATTGAGTTTTCATCTAAATGACTATAAACTCTGTTGGCATCAATTCCCATGTATAATTTATACATTGTTGGAAGGCAAGCTATTGGTCTATAATTTTTAGGGTAGCTTGCAGGTTCACTCTTAAGTAGGAGCATTGCTTTTCCTGTTGTTAGCCAGGTTGGTGTCTGTTCTGGGTGGGCATTTAAATAGTTCTTACTCATGGCTAAATCTTCATGCAAAGATGTTAATACTTTTAACCAGAAGTTAGGTATTGTATCTGGGCCTGGGGTTTTCCAATTAGAGGCTTTTCTTAAATTTGTTTCAGTTTCTCTGGCTGTTACTTTATCCCATTTCATATCCTGTACATTTAAACTTCTTATTCTTTCTTTTACTTCTGCTATCCATTTAGCAACTTTGTTATGTTCCACAGGATCTTCAAAGATACGTCTCCAAAATATATCTATTTCTTATTTTTTGGCAGTCTTTCAATTCCTTTTACCTTGCTTCCCAATTCTCTTAAAACATTTTTGGGTCATGAATAAATTGCCTATTTTGTACTTTTCCTTTATATTTATCTGCATATCTTCTAAATTTTTCCACCTGTGCTGAAATTTTAGTTTGTTATTTGCAATAGTACATGACAGATCCTGGTCTGTTCCAATACTGCACATTGCTTTCATCGCATCAATCTTTCTTAATATTATTGTTGATCTATTCTCTCTTCTATAGTCTTCTAACAGTGACACTTGTCTTAATTGCTTTATAGTTTTCTCTATTTAATACTTCCATGATGGTATTCGATTTTTCCCCTCCCTTTCCCTCACTACCCTGTGTTCTTGTGGTAGAACTTTATCTGTCATTAATTTAGCTGCACAGTAATTACTGCATTCATTTGTTTTATCAGACTTCTGACTTTTTGGGTTTTATTGACCTTCTGCAGTCTATTTGTGTAGGTAGAGTTACCTAATTTTTCCTTATACTTTTATTATTGTTCAAATTGGATTATTTTGTCTTTTTGTATCTAGAAGATATGCAGTTGGGAGGGTGGCCTAATTGTTAAGGTGTTTGCCTTACAAACACAAGGCGCAGAGTTTGAGTCTCACAAGGGATAATTGGCTAGGCTTGAAATGGCTCGCAAGGGCAGTTAGCTTAGTACTAATCTATGAACCTATGAACCTATTACTCTTTGACATTTATGTATTAAAAGAATTCCTGTAAACTTTGTAACTTCCTTGTTGTTGTTAATATGTATTGGAGCTTTTCTCCCCGGGCCTCCACTGAAAATGGGCTCTTTTAGCCCAGTGGACTTTTCTGGTAAACAAATGTCAATAAATAATACAATAAATAAATAACATATTTTGTTCATTGATCTTAATATATCTATCTATGTCTATTAAATCAAGCAAATCTTCTCTTAGATCATTTTCTTCCAAACTGAGGGCGCATCCATTGTTTTCCACTTCCTGTGGGCATTCTATAGAAAGCTCTATAGCATCTTCCTGTGGCAGATTTTCTTCAATTTCATCATGTGCCATCCTTTGCTCTGTCATATGGGAATTCACTGGCCTATCAGTCCTCAACATTGACTGCATCAGAGTTTCCACAGTTTCCTGTTCCTTCGCTTGCTCACTTGCTGTCTAGCTTCAAGTGAACATTTATACTGGTTTCCTGTAGAAGGCCCCAAAATATCTTCATATAGCACCTGACCAATTGCTTCCTGTTCCACTGGTTTCCCCTTAATTTGAATATCCATTGATTTATCCTGTTGTGGTGCTTTCTGAATTAGATTTTCTACACTGAATCCTTCACTTTGCAGGTACTCCTTAACCTCAATTTCTATTTCTTTAATGTCTCCATTACTAATCTCCTTTTCTACTTTTCCTCTTTGTCTTCTTATTTTTTGTATTGTAAAGTTTCCCATGTCTGGATTTCTGTGTCTGTTTTTCTCTTGAAATATCTTGGGTTGCTGCTCTTTTTGTATTTGTTAGTTTTGCTTTCTCCTTTGCATAAATATTTTACCATATTAAATCTCCTTTTCTTTCCCATGTCCATATTTCTTCTTCAGATGTCTCCTGATCTTCCTGCTTCTCCTTACTTTGTGGACTCACTCCATAATGCTGTGATGTAACCTGTGTTTGACCTGCTACACCAAATCCTTCACTTTGTAGGCACTCCATAACTTTAACTTCTCCTTTATTAATCTTCTTTTCTACATTCCATCCCTGCAATATTTTTATTGTAAAAATTTCAATATCCAGATGCCTTTGCCTGTATTTCTCTTTGAATATCTTTGGGGCTGCCTTATTTATATTGATTAATTTGGCTTTCTCATTTGCATAAATATTGCACCATATCAAATCTCTCTTTCTTTCCCATGAACATAGTTCTTTTTTATACTTTTCAAATATCTCTAGCTTTTGCTGATTATATTTTCACACTTCCTCAGATGCTTCTTTTTCCAAACAGATCAAAGTTTCTTGATTTATATACTGTTTTTCACAAATTTGTTATTTTAATGAATACAAATTTTCATTTGAAGTTTCTGACAGTTTTTCCTGTGGAAGCATTTTTTTCCTCTAATTTCTTTCTTAATCATTTTGTATATCTTGTGTCTGGAAATGATAGGCTTGTTTGCATAATAGTAATAATATATAATTTCTTTCTTATCCTCAATAGTCCACTTTATCGTCTTTATGGTTCTTCTTTGACCTATCAGTTTTTGGGATTTTTGTGGACTACAACTTTCCTCTACAACATGGGGGCCATCCTACCCCTGGGCCTGGCCTGGCCTGGCCCCATTGTAAGGAATGTTTCTGTAATTTGAGGATTCTACACTGTCATCTTTTCCAGGCCTGGCACCAGTGTGCCTACCAGGATTGGTCACTTTTTTATCGTGGGTCTTGTGCACCCAACTCTCTTTTTTTAATTTTTAACCTACTTCTGTCCTTGATATATGCTATATAAATACAGTCTATATATCAGTGTTGTCTTGGTGAGATTTTGTGAAAATAATAGGGTCCTCCTTGCGAGGGTACTCGCCAAGACTTGAGAATGAATTAAATTTCAGCAATAATACTCTCTTTTACTTGCTGACTTATCATCTCTCCATTTGGACCCCCTACATTATTATGACTGGCATGATGTTCTTATAAATACTTTCAAGTGATTTAACTGAGCCAACTGGTTTGGGGGAGGCAATTAATGAGGCACCTAACAACATTTAACTTGCTATTATTTAATAACTACATGGTCAACTTTGCCTGTTGTGCTGGGTGATGCAAACTGCAATCTGTTTTTAACTTAAGTTTAGTTTTCAAGGTTGATGATATTATGAAGTTGAAATTTTGTTTTAAATAAATTGATAATAGATTTGTGCCATTTGTTGAATTTGCCTGGGCTTGAACACTTTAATGTGGATTATTTAAAATCAGATAAGGAAGGAATAATTCAAAACTTGTTCCATTTATTGTTAATATGAGGAAAATAGGAATTTTTGGCATGTGTAGATGCTTAAAGGAATAACATTTCCTTACAGAAGGGGTGTGAGATTTTGTTTCATGGAATGAAAGTTGGTTAGCTAATTAAATCAAGAAAAATAATGCCTTTACTTTTACTGCAAGAAACATGTTTAGAAGAGAAGAAATGTATACATTAATAAAGGAATATTGGTTATGGAATTTTGTCCCCATTTGTTTGGGCAAGAAATGCAGGATTTGCTTTGTTGATTTCATAAACTTATCCCTTGCAAGTGAAATATTTGTTGATGGAGGAAAAGGAATGCTATATGGGAATCAAAGCATTTATAGCAGCTACTTATATTACAATTTATAGTGTAGAATAGCCTCTGGGGATAATACAGTTAGAATTTCATAGAATTATGAGAGAAATTATAGCTGTTTAAGAGATTACTGCTATCTGTATGGATAACTGAAATATGAAAACATATGTCAGATATAAGAGGAGGGCTAGAGGCCATCTATGTGTCATGGATGGGAAGACACATGGACACATATATGAGAATAATGTGGCTTACCTCTGTTTTGGATATTAAATTAGAACAAAGACAAGATACATATTATTCTTCTAAATTTAAAACAAAGTCACAAGCAGATACAATTGATGTTATCACTGATCATGCTGATTTGATAAAGTGGTAAGATTATGAGTGTTGTCTGCTCATGCTGCTTGAGGATGGAGCGCAGGTATACAGATTCCCTCCTCTTTGGAAAGACATTGGAGATTTCCTTCTTTTTTGTTGAAACAAGATATTTTGTTGTTTTGTGTAAGGACTTTATAGAACATTGTTTAAATGGTGTAGAGTACAACAGTCAGCTTGTTTTATCTATAAGTGACTGGGATGTGATTCTCAAAGCATCAAGTGCCCAAATCACAAGATACCAAGGAACAGAATGCTTATGACAGTTTTCCATAGGGAATCACTTCTGGAGTAAAGTGTGTGACAGCAGGGATTCCTTTCCTTTGGGAAATGTCTTCCTTCTTCATTTTTGCATAAACATGGAGTTTGTATATATAAGTTTGGGGAGGACAAAATGTTTACAGGATGGAGTTTTTGTCATTTTGATATTTCAGGCAATTGTGTTCAGTAATGTTGTTCCTCACAATGTGTCAGTCAGGGTTTTATGGAAGATCCAAAGGACTCCATTCAAGCTTTAACTTAAAAGGAAAATTAGGCTGTACATCTCACATTTTATCAGAATCAAACTGAAATTCACAGAAATTTAATGAAAAGTCTATGGGTATATGATTAATAGGATAAAAACAACAGCAGTGGAAATAAATATTGATCCCATGTTGGCAGTGAAATAAACTTATCTATACTTCTGGAAAGCAGTTTCTGCTAGATATTTGGACATATAGCTGAGCAATACTGTTAAAGTATACTATTAGTACAAAATCTGGAGATTTACGGAAGAGATTAAGAGAAGATTTCCATAAGCAGAAAGTATTTGTACTGGAAATGGATCAAAGGGTTGATATACTGCATAATTTATTTGTTTTAACTGTGGCTTTTGTATGTTTTCAAGCATGTCATTATCAGAGATTTTCTAAAGACATACAGGAAAATGTTAGGAGATTTTGTGTGGGATGGTGGTAAAACTAGGATACCATATGATAAAATGTTGTTACAAAAGAAACAGGAAGTTTGAGTACTCTGAATTTAGACTTTTATTTTGAAGTAGTTTATATATGAGTTAAGTATAACTTTTTTTCAGTTGGTAGCTGTGAATTCAAACCAGTTTGATTAGCATACCTTTTTGGATACATTTTGTGTAAAGAATTGAGCTCCCATATATGCTGAAGTAGGATTTAGTAATGTTACATACAATATTAGCAAAGGAAGAGATTGTGTTACACATCCTCTCTCAGCTTACAACAGTTTAGAAAATGAAACAGACTCTTCTGAGGCATAAATGGACATAAACAAAAATGCCAAATACTGCCTTAATCAGATAATCACTCCCAAACACTCGTATGTGTATAAAAATATAAACCAAATCCAACGATGAGTGATGGAGTGAAGCAGACCAAATGAACCAGAACTAGTCCAGAAATAGTACAAAACTTTTAATCCACGGTATTGTAAAGCACAAGTACAATACACTACAAGTTGCAGTTGATAAGCGCTTTCACCCAAAAATGAGCTTCATCAGATCAAATCACTGCTACCCATAATTCCCTTATATATTATATAACACCCTATCAAATGATTTCATCAAACAATCAATTTCAATTAAAACATATTATGATTGATAAAATTCTTATATGTAATTTTAAAACATATCTATACATGCCAAAATAAAACTACTATGTAGAATAAAAATGTATACATATAAAAATATATGTTAGAACTATTACATAATATACTATATAATGCTATTGTACAAAACAGTAACATATATACATCATAGTATCAAACTCACAGTTACTAAAACCTGGTTTATTTGGAAACAACCAAAACCAGAAGGAATGTGAACATATACAAACTAGATTTAAATTTAACATTTCTCCTTTTCTTCAGGGCCGGCTTTATAGAGGCTCTTTCATTTAATCCAGAGCCCCTATCAGCTCTTAATCTCATGATCCACTTACTTTCTCTGTCCTCAGTGTGGTTCCTAATGTCTCCACCCCTAATATTAGGTTCTATTTAGTCCAAAGCCCTGAACAAAAAATGATGTTCATTACCTAACTCAACCACATGTTTAGCTAGTGCATTATGTATATTACCTTTTCTCATATGGTATACGTGTTCACGTATTCTGTCTTTGAACTGACGGTTGGTCTTTCCAACATAGAATGCGTTGCATACCTGGCATACTGCCAAGTACACAATATTCACACTCATGCATGTGGCTCCTACCTGAGTCCTAAACTGCATATGTGAAGCTGGATGTATAAACACTGTATCATTATATATATATATATATATACATTGATTGCAGTGTCCACATGCCTTAGTATAGTTGGTCTCTAGGTATCGTCCATCCTTCTTAGAATAGCATAATAGCCTCCTAAGATTCAGCTTATTCCTGAATAAGAAGCGTGGTACTTCCCCTATCACTTTCCTAATTCCATCATCTGTGCATAATATTGACCAATGCTTACCAATTATGTCTTTAAGGACTACACAGTCATTGGTATATGGTAATGAAATCTTGACCTCCTTATTCATAGCATGAGGATTCTCATCTCTCACTTGTCTTGGTCCAAAATATGGAGCCGCTCTATCTTGTCTAAGTTCACCAATGTCTCCTAGTTGGTTATCAATCTCTTTAGCACTATATCCATGTTCTATCAATCTACCTTTTAAGTCACTAATCCCTGTCTCAAAACCTGCATCAGTAGCATTAAGTCTGGATATACGCATACCTTGTCCTCTAATGATGTTCTTAAATATGTGGTGTGGGTGCATACTGTACCGCGACAGTATTGTGTTGTGATGACAGGGTTTCCGATAAACCCCTGTATTCACTAAACCATTACCCAATTTCTCAACAAATAAATCCAAAAATCTATCCTGTCATTAGAGTAACTCATTGTGAACACCAGATAATCTGTTAAATGATTCATCATGTTAAGAAATCCCATCAATGTACTCACATCCCCTCTCCACAAAATAAAAACATCATCTACAAAGCGTCTGTAAAATATCACAGACTGTTTGTATTCCTCAGTTTCAAACAAGACCTCGTTTTCCCAATGGGCCAAAAAAATATTCGCATAGCTGTTTGCGCATGGTGTACCCGTGGCAACCCCAGCTTGTTGTTGATACAGTACTTCGTTAAACATAAAAACATTGTTTCCCAATACTATATCCATAAACTGAGATAGTAAATCTATCAAGACAGGCGAATATGTACTATGTTTAGACAGGTATTCTCTGATATAGACAATGCCTACATCATTGGGTAATACAGTGAACAATGATTGAATATCAAAGGTGACAAGTAATAACTCATCAATATCCACTGCCTTATTCACACAATCATATAATTCCAACAGGAATTGCTTGGAATCTCTGAGTATGGTAGAATTGTTGTTTAGTATAGGACGTTAGTGCTTCTCAACATATACAGAAAGATGTTCAGTGACCCATCCCTGTCCGGACACTACCGGTCTCATGGGTGGATCACTGACATTCTTATGTATCTTGGGAAAACCTTGTATCAAAGGAACCAAGGGATTGATAATTCTAAGGTAATCAAATAATTCCTTATCAATGGTGCCACCATTGAACATATCTAACAAAATGTTACCGACATGTGAAACAATATTATTCACTATAGCTCCATTGATTTCTAAATAAAACTTATCACTCAATAGGTTCAACATGGCTGTATGATAGAACACAGTATCCATGATAACAACCTGTCCCCCCTTATCCGCTGGCCTTATGACTATAGATTCATCCGCCTGTAAATTACGTAAGCTTTCTCTTTCCTTTCTAGTAAGGTTATCCTTTTTCTTCCTATATGTATTACTATTAAAATATTTGTATAACTCGTCCTCTGTTAATTTTAAATAAGCCTCAACAAGTGGGTGATGTATAGGTGTAAAGCAACTCAACTTCTTAAACACTAGTGATGTTTCCCTTCCAGCTGTAGTATGATCACCATTATCATGAAACAACAATTTCAACATTAGGTTACGACAGAACATCCTCATATCTAGTATCATGTCAGCTAAGTTACTATGTCCACTGGGGATGAAACTGAGTCCTTTGTTCAACAAATTAATTTCATCATATGTTAACATATGACTAGAGATATTACAAACCAATGAGCTGGTATTATAAGTAATATCAGTATTGACAGGTACATACATTGAATTCACTGTCCTAATTTGTTCCTCCACATTTTCTTTATAGTGTGTTGTGGTTGAAACTCCTCTGAGAATTTCCTTTTCTGTCGCCCCCTGCTCAGAGACCGCCCTCTCTTCATCCCTCTGTCTTTCCTCACAGGTAAGGGAAAAGGAATCTCTCCACCTGATATACCTATCACATTCATGATCTTATTATTTTCCTTCGGTCTAAAAGCCCTATCATTGACTGCCCCTTCTTGACTCAATGTTTTATTCAAAACCTGTACATTAGGATATAAATTCATCTCTGTGGACTCATTATGTACAAACTCATGTACTGTTGTCACCTCATTAGTTCCTGCATCATTATCAGCATGTATAATACTAATCACATCTTCAGTGTCCACAGACCCATTGGTTGCCCTAACTGATGCTCTATTCAATAAAGCATCAGTATTAGAGTTAGCTCCATGGACCAAATCCTGTACAGTAATATTATCTTTTGATAGAGCGACAGACTTCATACTCATATTCCTAGAAACCATAGGTTTAGTGACCGGGATAGATTGGTTATCAGTAGCATTATTGTGTGAAGTCTGTCCATTGTTCCTATCAATAACATCAACACCTTCTTTATTCAATTCATTACCATACTTAGGCCATACAAAGACATGACCCAAAGAGAAATCCTTGTGGTCACGTCTAATTTTATTCTGCTTTTGTTGGAGAAGTTTACGTTCTAGCGCCGAAACGCCGTCCAGTAAACTCTCGAACAAAGGCATAACTAAAGTATCTGAAAACATAGAAAAAATGTCCAACTGTTGTTTCTTAATGTTCATTATTAATACATTCTCTTCAGGTTCAAAATAATCAATCAGCAGTTGCATGTACTGCCTACTGACCTCCAAGTTGATACGCTGCCATTTAATCATTAACTCCGGATGATGTTCCCCTTGATTTGGCATATTGAAGATGCGTAGACCTCTCGGTACTATGCGCTGGTCCAAACAGTACTGAAAGTGCATACGTTGCGTTTGCAGCCTCTTCAAACGGCCAAAGTCTTTCTCTATTTTATCCAACAAGTGCTGTAGCCTTTCCAAGTCTATTGCCGGCGCATTGTCGTCATCAGTATGCTGCACGTTGTTTAACTGCCAGGAAGCAGCTTTCGAGCATTGTAATTGCTGTTCAAATCTTTTAAATAATAGAACCGAAGAGCCCAGGTCTACACCCCGGGGCTCATAATCGAGTTCTATATCTACTTCTCTTGGTTGTTTCTGCATCTCGTATCTACGTTGTAAACGTTAGATCGTTTCAGTTATAGGCAAATCTGCTTCTGTTAAGGCAGAAACCAAATAAGTCACATAAACAAAAATGCCAAATACTGCCTTAATCAGATAATCACTCCCAAACACTCGTATGTGTATAAAAATATAAACCAAATCCAACGATGAGTGATGGAGTGAAGCAGACCAAATGAACCAGAACTAGTCCAGAAATAGTACAAAACTTTTAATCCACGGTATTGTAAAGCACAAGTACAATACACTACAAGTTGCAGTTGATAAGCGCTTTCACCCAAAAATGAGCTTCATCAGATCAAATCACTGCTACCCATAATTCCCTTATATATTATATAACACCCTATCAAATGATTTCATCAAACAATCAATTTCAATTAAAACATATTATGATTGATAAAATTCTTATATGTAATTTTACATATCTATACATGCCAAAATAAAACTACTATGTAGAATAAAAATGTATACATATAAAAATATATGTTAGAACTATTACATAATATACTATATAATGCTATTGTACATAGCATTATATAGTCCACAGAGATGAATTTATATCCTAATGTACAGGTTTTGAATAAAACATTGAGTCAAGAAGGGGCAGTCAATGATAGGGCTGTTAGACCGAAGGAAAATAATAAGATCATGAATGTGATAGGTATATCAGGTGGAGAGATTCCTTTTCCCTTACCTGTGAGGAAAGACAGAGGGATGAAGAGAGGGCGGTCTCTGAGCAGGGGGCGACAGAAAAGGAAATTCTCAGAGGAGTTTCAACCACAACACACTATAAAGAAAATGTGGAGGAACAAATTAGGACAGTGAATTCAATGTATGTACCTGTCAATACTGATATTACTTATAATACCAGCTCATTGGTTTGTAATATCTCTAGTCGTATGTTAACATATGATGAAATTAATTTGTTGAACAAAGGACTCAGTTTAATCCCCAGTGGACATAGTAACTTAGCTGACATGATACTAGATATGAGGATGTTCTGTCGTAACCTAATGTTGAAATTGTTGTTTCATGATAATGGTGATCATACTACAGCTGGAAGGGAAACATCACTAGTGTTTAAGAAGTTGAGATGCTTTACACCTATACATCACCCACTTGTTGAGGCTTATTTAAAATTAACAGAGGACGAGTTATACAAATATTTTAATAGTAATACATATAGGAAGAAAAAGGATAACCTTACTAGAAAGGAAAGAGAATGCTTATGTAATTTACAGGCGGATGAATCTATAGTCATAAGGCCAGCGGATAAGGGGGGGCAGGTTGTTATCATGGATACTGTGTTCTATCATACAGCCATGTTGAACCTATTGAGTGATAAGTTTTATTTAGAAATCAATGGAGCTATAGTGAATAATATTGTTTCACATGTCGGTAACATTTTGTTAGATATGTTCAATGGTGGCACCACTGATAAGGAATTATTTGATTACCTTAGAATCATCAATCCCTTGGTTCCTTTGATACAAGGTTTTCCCAAGATACATAAGAATGTCAGTGATCCACCCATGAGACCGGTAGTGTCCGGACAGGGATAGGTCACTAAACATCTTTCTGTATATGTTGAGAAGCACTTACGTCCTGTACTAAACAACAATTCTACCATACTCAGAGATTCCAAGCAATTCCTGTTGGAATTATATGATTGTGTGAATAAGGCAGTGGATATTGATGAGTTATTACTTGTCACCTTTGATATTCAATCATTGTTCACTGTATTACCCAATGATGTAGGCATTGTCTATATCAGAGAATACCTGCCTAAACATAGTACATATTCACCTGTCTTGATAGATTTACTATCTCAGTTTATGGATATAGTATTGGGAAACAATGTTTTTATGTTTAACGAAATACTGTATCAACAACAAGCTGGGGTTGCCATGGGTACACCATGCGCAAACAGCTATGCAAATATGTTTTTGGCCCATTGGGAAAACGAGGTCTTGTTTGAAACTGAGGAATACAAACAGTCTGTGATATTTTACAGACGCTTTGTAGATGATGTTTTTATTTTGTGGAGAGGGGATGTGAGTACATTGATGGAATTTCTTAACATGATGAATCATTTAACGAATTATCTGGTGTTCACAATGAGTTACTCTAATGATAGGATAGATTTTTTGGATTTATTTGTTGAGAAATTGGGTAATGGTTTAGTGAATACAGGGGTTTATCGGAAACCCTGTCATCACAACACAATACTGTCGCGGTACAGTATGCACCCACACCACATATTTAAGAACATCATTAGAGGACAAGGTATGCGTATATCCAGACTTAATGCTACTGATGCAGGTTTTGAGACAGGGATTAGTGACTTAAAAGGTAGATTGATAGAACGTGGATATAGTGCTAAAGAGATTGATAACCAACTAGGAGACATTGGTGAACTTAGACAAGATAGAGCGGCTCCATATTTTGGACCAAGACAAGTGAGAGATGAGAATCCTCATGCTATGAATAAGGAGGTCAAGATTTCATTTCCATATACCAATGACTGTGTAGTCCTTAAAGACATAATTGGTAAGCATTGGTCAATATTATGCACAGATGATGGAATTAGGAAAGTGATAGGGGAAGTACCACACTTCTTATTCCGGAATAAGCTGAATCTTAGGAGGCTATTATGCTATTCTAAGAAGGATGGACGATACCTAGAGACCAACTATACTAAGGCATGTGGACACTGCAATCAATGTATATATATATATGGATAATGATACAGTGTTTATACATCCAGCTTCACATATGCAGTTTAAGACTCAGGTAGGAGCCACATGCATGAGTGTGAATATTGTGTACTTGGCAGTATGCCAGGTATGCAACGCATTCTGTGTTGGAAAGACCAACCGTCAGTTCAAAGACAGAATACGTGAACACGTATACCATATGAGAAAAGGTAATATACATAATGCACTAGCTAAACATGTGGTTGAGTTAGGTAATGAACATCATTTTTTGTTCAGGGCTTTGGACTAAATAGAACCTAATATTAGGGGTGGAGACATTAGGAACCACACTGAGGACAGAGAAAGTAAGTGGATCATGAGATTAAGAGCTGATAGGGGCTCTGGATTAAATGAAAGAGCCTCTATAAAGCCGGCCCTGAAGAAAAGGAGAAATGTTAAATTTAAATCTAGTTAGTATATGTTCACATTCCTTCTGGTTTTGGTTGTTTCCAAATAAACCAGGTTTTAGTAACTGTGAGTTTGATACTATGATGTATATATGTTACTGTTTTGTACAATAGCATTATATAGTATATTATGTAATAGTTCTAACATATATTTTTATATGTATACATTTTTATTCTACATAGTAGTTTTATTTTGGCATGTATGTTTTAAAATTACATATAAGAATTTTATCAATCATAATATGTTTTAATTGAAATTGATTGATGAAATCATTTGATAGGGTGTTATATAATATATAAGGGAATTATGGGTAGCAGTGATTTGATCTGATGAAGCTCATTTTTGGGTGAAAGCGCTTATCAACTGCAACTTGTAGTGTATTGTACTTGTGCTTTACAATACCGTGGATTAAAAGTTTTGTACTATTTCTGGACTAGTTCTGGTTCATTTGGTCTGCTTCACTCCATCACTCATCGTTGGATTTGGTTTATAAATGGACACAGACAGAAAATGTCTGAGCCACACCTTATCTATCAGGTAAAATAAGAAGAACATGGTCAATGATGTTTAAAAATAAATATACAAATTGCATGAGTATATTAATTAAATAACAGTTTATAAAACCAAAAGAAAGGCTGCACAAATTAAATACAGTGGCAAACTGATGTTGTGATAGAACAGTTCTGTGATACAGTCAGGCTGGATTCAATGACCTGTGCAGTTAAGACAGTATATATACAAAAAGATACAAATTAAAATGAGTTTGGTACTAAATTTGTGGCTGTAGCCTGTACAGTGTTTGGAAGAGAAGAAACATTCCTTTGTATAAGATATTCATAAAAATTCCATATATACTGGTAACTATGGGTTTCTAAAGAATATGAGCTATGTGCTGAAAGCAGTCCCTGAGAAAAGCCCATAGACCAATATGATAATAACTAAAGGAGTGAAGTATACCTTGAACAAAAGAATAGGTCAGGTGAACTCATTGCATAAAGGAAGCTTATGAAACAGAGCACAGTGGTATGTCTAATAGAAGTGTTGGCAAACATCCCTTTAATTCTAACAACTACAAGCCAGGGCTCACTGTAAGTGCTCATGTGCAAGTAGCACACACTACACTTGTTTGTTGCCATTTGCTCTAAGTGGAAAGTGTTCTAACTCCCACTATCCCAATCCTACTTAATTATCTAGCCTTTCCACCACCCGACCCTACTGAACTGCATAGCCCTACCAAAGCCCTTCTCTTACCCTAAAACTCTCACCTGGTCCCTAACCCTAAAACTCTCACCTGGTCCCTAAACCTAACCTGAATCCTCATTCCTTACTATGAACCATAACACCCTCTTCCCACTCCATAAACCTGAAGTCCCCAGTCCCTCCCTAAACCTAAAACTCCATTATCCCTCCCTAAAACTAAATACCCTGATTGCTTCCTAAGCCTAAAACTTTGTTCCTCCTCCCTAAACCTAAACTCACTCCCTAAACCTAAAACTCCACTCCCCATCCTTAAACCTAATCTCCCCATCACTCCCTGAACCTAAACCTCCTCTCCCCCAACATTAAAGTCCCTAATCACTCCCTAAACCTAAAACTCCACACTTGCTCCCTAACACTAAACTCCCCTCCCACCTAAACCTAAAGGACTGTTTGCTCAATAACCTAAAACTCCCTGATCACTCCCCAATCCTAAATCTCCCTGATTGCTCCCCGACCCTAAATCTCCCTGATCATTCCTAACCCTAAATCTCCCTATGCTCCCTAAACCAAAATCTGCCTCTCACTGCTGCATGAAACCCTAACCTACACTCCTACCCCCTCCCAATCCCTCCATACAGCTGCCATACTTAACTTTCTACATGTTTGGGAAAGATACAGCAGTTACTCTCTCTCTCTCTCTCTCTCTCTCTCTCTCTCTCTCTGCATGGCTTCTAAACCTTGCCTAGAGATTGAGTTGAGTTCATGCACATGTAGCAGCCCATTTAAGCTATGACACACCCCATACCCTGGCTTTGAGGCAATGGCCTTTGAGCACCTATGAACTACTGTAAAACTGTAGTGTCACTATAATCAGGTAAGAAAGCTCTCAACCTTTCACATGGACTTTTCTCTGAACACACAGAGACTCTATCATTGGAAATCATTCAGGATTTTTCCTTTGGATGATACTGTATCTGAATTCAACAAAGCCTTCTTAAATATCCTTGATTCTCTAGCCCATCTAAGAACTAAAAGCGAAAAAGCAAACCCTGCCCCATGGCCACCTCTTTTCACAAAGCATCTCATGATCCAAAGGAATAAAGCTTGGAAGGTTTGGACTAAAAAGTAAAATGATCCAAACTTTGCAGGTCTACAGACAGCTACATAACCAAGCAAGATACAGCATCATCAAAGATAAGAAAAATTACTATTCTACAGAACAAACCATACATAATAACAATACAAAACCCATCTGGACTGCAATTACCAAATTGTTAAACTTGGTCCAGGTCTCACAACCAATTCAAAACACACACTCTCCAAATGAGAACACTGGCAATCAGTTTAACTTTATTCAAACAGTTCTATCTACAACTACATGTTCTCCCACCCTTATGGTCCCACCCCAGACTAATAAACATCACAAGTGCTTTTCTTTTCAGTCAGTTCCCACAACTGTTATATAGCATCTCCAAAAACTTAAACCTACAACACTAGCCCTTGATAACTTGCCAGGTGAATTTCTACAAGTTGTAGCTAAAGCTATTGCATATCCTATCTCAATTCTGAGCATTCACTCCATATCAGAAAACAAGGTACCAGAGTTATGGAAAAAAATCATATATTATACTTATCCACAAAGGTGATTTCTATACTGACCTTTCTCACTTTAGACCAATGGCCATATTATCCCCACTATTAGAGAAATGTATAAAGTCTCAACGTCTGAATTACTTACTAGAAAAACAGATCCTCTCCTCGACAGCTTGGCTTCCATCCACACCATAGTACTGCCACAACTCTGGTTAACTTTGTTAATAGAGTTAACACTTATAGAAGTGAAGACAATTTAATCTCTACACCTTTTCTAGATTTATGTAAAGCTTTTGACACTGTATCCCATCAGAAACACATGTACAAACCTGCCTCCCTAGGGCTTTCCAATATGTCCCTTTTCAGGTTCAATAACACTTCTCCAAATGGCCTCAAGCAGAAAAGTGGCAAAATGGCTTCTCCACCTTTATACCAGTTACTACAGGTGTCCTACATGGAGGTTTATTATGACCATTACTTTTTAACCTCTTCATTGATAATCTTCACTCTGCTCCCAGTTATGCTGGTGACTCTATCCAGATCTATTCCACCAAAAGTCTCCCTAAAGTACAAGATTTTACAAAACAATCTTTTTCCTCTATAAAAGCTTGGTTAAATGGCAAACAACTCCTCCTAACCCTCCCCCCCAAAAAATAAACTTAATATGATTTACCCCTAAACAACTCTCAGTTCAAAAATCAACTTTCACTATCAAATCTGACATGAATACCATGTTCACATTGATAAACCAGACACAATAACCTGCTACTATTTCTGATGACCAAATGAAATTTAACCACATATCACAAGTAATAACAAACTTACCAAAAACATACATAAATAAATGATTTCTTTACTGACACAGCTAGAACGTGCATAGCCACCACACTTGTTCTGCTGTCCCTGCTCTATTTTACTTCAATTTTCACAAATATCCAAGCCTCGCCGCTATATCTAAAGCACATCAATGCTATAATAAAACTACCAAATTTGCTTTAATTCACTACTATAGACTCCACCACTACCAAGTTGTCAAGAAACTGGACTGACTAGAACTGTCTTATTACCTGACTCACATTCAACTTACCATTGTGCACTAGGTCATTTACAAGTCTGAAAACTGTCCAGCTCTAAACAACATCATACAAATCTATATCCCAAAAAGAGCTTTACGTTTTCAAGACAAATTTCAGCTTAGTATGATTAAAACTGTCAATACTGAAACCACTCTTAAACTCAAATATTATTGCCAGATTATGGAATGATGTCCCTTTAACTAGTAGAATTGTTCTAATCACAATCCAAGCTCCATTTAATTAACTGATGGCTGTACTCCTGCATTACTCCATGGTTGAAAGTCTTTTTTCTCCAATTTTAGCATGCTAAATAAAACTTCTTATTTTTAAAATAATACAAAATGCAGGATTCCTAATTGTATTTACTAAAAAAACTGCAATGTGTTATTAAAAACATTTTATAGTGATGTTATATGTATTTTGAAGCATTTCTCCCCGGGCATCTACTCAAAAGGGGTTTTAACACAATTGGACTTTCCCAGCAATCAAAAACAAAAAAAAAAAATTAAAGTTCAGGTTTGTAGATAACAACAATGTAAAAGACCACAGTTACAGGAAGCTAGACCCAGAACAGGACATCTTGAAAAGGATTAGAGCTCATGTAGGAGAACTGTGCAACAAATTACTCTGCTAGTCAAAACTACAGTAAAAGCATTAAATAAGCAAGCTACAGTCAGCTGAACTTAAAATAAAGCCACTGAGACTTGTTTGCGGATATTCTGAAATATATTGATTTATGTAATTGTGTGGATTTATAAGCATAATACAGTAGGCCAGAAACAGCAAAATATTGCCTCACTTGTTTCAGCAGATTAGCATTCACACATTGCTAAATCAGAAATGGAATAACAGAATGAAATCAAACATGAGTGGAAGTTAGAACAACTTAGCTTTGACTGCGTTCATACAGTTGATCTAAAAAGCAGTAGCAGCAGTTGTTTCACTAGTGCTTAGGTTTTAAGTTCAATATTTGATGAAGCATTAAGCCAACAAAAGCAGAATGCAAAAAAAAAATGTCATACTGATATTACCCTTTGAATCAAATGTCCCTGTGGCGGTCCCTACTCCGAGCCACTAATCAATGAGCCACAACCCACACCACTGACACAGGTGAAGGATATCCACTAGGAGCAAAAATGGATACACACACTATTTTCATATGCAGCTGTGCACCAAGCACAATCTCCCTTAAGAACACACAGGCAGCACACTCCAGAATTGGGGCTAGACTCTCTCTCTCTCTCTCTTTCCCCCCAGGTCCCAAACAAGATTCCACACTGACCACTTTAGAGCTCTGTGTCCCTGTTCCAAGTAGCTGACACACACACTTGGATATTTGATTTACACACACACACACACACACACACACACACACACACACACACACACACACACACACACACACACACATACCTGGGAAAGGCTGGCACAGATTTACCAGCTGTGACCCATCTGGCCAGACTATAAGGCAAATTCATTGCCACCAGCTAGCTACTTTAAGGCTCTTACAGGGGTACCCAATTATACTGAGTGAAATTAATACTAATACAAACGGTAGAGTTTGACCAATGCAGCAAGGCTTTCAGGAGTTGCCACAGTCCCACTAAAATAAGCATACGTACTCTTAAGATATTACCAGTATTCTCTAAAAGACCAGCCAAAATGAAAAGTTTAGAAATATTTAATAATAAATGATAAAATAGAAAACATGAGAATACTGAATTTCTAGTTACAATAAACACCAGAGTTAAATCACAGGAAATATAAAAAATAACACAGTTTGATAAATTCACATAGATGCATACAAACAATGCTTAACTAATCTTACTATATTTTCCTGACTGACTAAAGAATCACTGTTCCCTAGTTAAGTTACTTATTACAGCAAGGCAAGAGGATGAGTGTTGATTTGCTTACTACAACAAGGCAAGATTAGGTGTGTGGTTGTGTGAGATATCTGTGAGAGATCTTTCATGTCAGGTTCTGAAAAACAAAGTGCTGCTTTGAGAGTTCTGGAATATCCCTCATTAATATATAAAAAAAATATTTCAGTGCTGGTTATAGAATGATATCACATCTGATCACCTGACTCTGGTACAATACACAACCAGAGCTTTGCTAAGATCTGTTGCAGCATCTGAAAGCTACAAAACTATTTCAAAAATGTCCACCCTTCCAGGGTATAAATTAATTCACTCCCTAAGGACAATACAATAAGATTCCTAGTCTTGGTCCAGGCATTTTTGTCTCTGGCTGCAATCAGACCTGTAGGATAAAATATTTATGGCCTAGACCAACCCATTTCACTTTTAACCTATTTTTCAAAATTAGCTGGACTGAGATTAATCTCTTCCGTTCCACAATTCTCTGTTAAAACATATAGATTTAATCAGTTGTAATAATACTGTCTGACATACATATATATCTCTTTTCTGTCCAGCAGAACCCACAATTGATGCATTTTAAAACAAGCAAATTTGCAAATACATTTTAACACAAGCATCTATACAAATCAGTGTGACAATCAAATGACATAAAATTCTTTACAAACCTCCAGCTAGCTATGCTGGCATATGTTGCACATGCACTGCCCTACTCTCCCTGGCACAGATGGCACTACCTCATATCATCATATCTCTCCACTTAGAAGACTCAAGCTAGTTTTTCAAGTGACCTCGGAAAAACATTGTTTGAGAGAAATGGTCCTGTCTGGGAACACATTAACCTATACCCTGTCTTGAGAGCCCATCTACATTGGCATTGCTGACCCTACTACAGTGCTGCACTGTCATGTCATATGCCTGCAACCCTGAGCTCCAGCTTAATAACTTGGTATTTTGCTGGCTGGCACAAAGTAGCCATATTAAGGGATTGTGGTCTGTAACCACAGTGAATTTCCTTCCATACAAATAGGGCTGAAGTTTCTGCAATGCCCATACTATGCCTAGAAATTCTTTTTCTACAGCTGGATAACATTCCTCCCTGGGTTGGAGTCTATGGCTGAGATATACAAGTAGGTGCTCTTTTCCCTCTGAGGAAGCCTGGCTGAGTACAGCCCCCACTCCATGATATGAAGCATCCACCTGCACAACAAATTCTTTGCTGTAATCTGGACTGGCTGACACAGGGGGTCCTCACAAAGCTAGTTTAAGCTTTTGGAAAGCCTGCAGCTTATTGTGTCGGTCATGAATGAGCACCATAACCTGCTGTCCCACAGCATACTCTCAGGCTCATCCATTTCTGTCATACCAGACCTCTTTCTGCTTTTGGCCTCCTGCCAGGTTCTCCTGGGCCAAGCCCATGAGCTCTCTAAGCCTTGTCCTGAGGTTTATGACATATGCCACAAAACACTTCTTGTGGGATTCACACTCACCCTCCCACTCTTCACAAATCAAATCTAAAGGCCTCCTCACCCTATGCCCAGACAGTAACTCAAAGGATGAAAAACCTGTGGATTCCTGGGATACCTCTTTGCATGCAAACAGCAGATGGAGCAAATATTTGTCCCACTCTCTCTTAAACTGGTCTGCAAATGCCTGTAGCATGGTCTTTAGTGTAGAGTTTAACCTCTTCACCAGACCATTAGTTTGGGGATGGTAGGGGGTGGTCTTTAGGTGCTTCATCCCACAGCACTTCCACAGATAAGTCAGCAGGTCTGACATGAAATTAGCACATCTGTCAGTCAGTATTTTTCTCAGGAAACCTAACCTGCTGAAATTCTCTGACAAAGCATTTGCCACCTTCTCTGCCTTAATGGAGAACAGAGCCATGGCCTCAGGATATCTAGTAGCATAGTCTACTACCACCAGGATATACTTCCTCCCTGTGGAACCTGGGGTACTCAGAGGCCCCACAATATCGACAGCTACCTATGAACTGGCTTTTAAATCACAGGCAAAGGCATTAAAGGAGCTTTGACCTTGTCTCCTACCTTGCCTACCTTTTGGCATTGCTCACATGTTCTGCAGTACCCTGTTACATCCCTTGCAATTTCATGCCAATAAAAGTTTGGCATAATATGTCTCAGTATGCTTTATGCTCATATGATCTGCAGAAGGACTGTCATGGGCTATGGCTAGAAGTTCCAGATAGTAGGCTCTGGGTAATATCAATTGCTGTATTACCTCAACCTCTAGCCCTCCCTCAGAGGTCCACTCTCTATAAGTAACCATTTGTTCTAGTATAGAGACTCCCCTTATTCTTGAGAATCAAGTGCTTCCTTAGCTGCCTTCCTCAAGCCTCATAAGGTAGGGTCTGAAAGCTGAGCCTGTCTCAACTCTACCTTTGTGACCCCTTCCCAGCTCCCTTTCCACAGGAAGCCTGGTATCTGCTGGCAGCAGTGCCTTACTGTCAGCCTGGGTACTCCCACTCACCTCTGTCCTTGCAATCACCCTGTCCATGGGAACATCAGTACCTACAACCAGCTGCGGCTCACTATCAAGCTCACAGCTACAGGGTAGCTCCCTCCCTGAAACAGCCATATCACCAGCCCCAGCATCAGGTGTGGGGTCTGTCTGGGTCTCCCCCAGGCTACCAGGCTCACATGCCTGTCTCCAAGTCTGACTGCATGTAACTGCATGCACACAAGATACCGAATTATCAAAATCATTCCCTAGCAAGATATCTGCAGGGATATCCTCAAACACACCTACATGCTTGCTTCTTTTTCCACTCTCCCAGTCAAGGAGAACCCTGGCCAATGGTATCTGGAATGGGGTCCCTCCTAAAGGTCTGACTGGAGTGGACTGCCCAAACAAGTACTGCTCTTCTTTAACCACTGCAGGCCTCACAATGATTGTATCAGAGCTTGTGTCTCTCTTAGCAGTGGCCTGTCTTCCATCCGCAAAGAATGGATACAAACTCTGGTGATAGTTTTGTACCCCTATTGTCTCCAGACAACTTACCTCTGGCATGCTGTTATTCCCACTTGCTGACTCCCTCACCTTTTATTCCCCACCTTGCTTCAGTGGACATGTATGCTACATGGCCCTCTGGTCACATTTAAAACATATAACCCTTGATCCTGACTGTATACCTGAACTAGTGGCTTCCCCGTTAATGGTGGACTCTGTTGGGGTAGTTTAGGCTGCCCACCATGGGTTCCCTTATATCCATGTGCTGAACTGTCTATCCCCTTCTTGTGCAGTGGTGTCCTGCTTGCTAAGTAGAGACCCCCTCTTCTCTCCAGCTCATCTGCAGAGTTACACTCCTGGTCTGCCAACCAGACTCTCATGTTCTCAGGCAAAGTGCTAAGGGCTTGCTCCCTCATTAAAAGGTCTTCCAGCCTTTCAAAAGTGGTGACCTGACACCCACTAACCAACCTATGAAAATAAGTGCTTAACTCACAATATACAATATCACATGCACGTTCATCTGCCTTGCTTCTATGCTCATGAAACATTTTTCTGTAAGCTTCTGCTGTTAACTTAAAACATTCCAATAAACATTGTTTAACTTTATCATAGTTTAAACATTCAGTATCTCATAATTTAGAAACAGCAATTAAAGCTTTACCATAGTCAGAAGTCCTACCCAGAGCCCTTTGTCAACATTATACTGTTTACATACTCTTTCAAATATATGAATAAAACTATCAAAATTATCACCCTCTGTAAACTATGGAAGAAATTTACTGACCTTTATTGCTTCTGGGATTCGGTTCTCATATTACCTTCATGACCCTGATGAAGAGTCAGCATCTCCCTCCCATGTTGGCACTGTTTTTCCTTTTCTTTGGCCTCCAAATGCTGCAGTCTCTAGGCTTATTATAATTCCAATTATTTGGCCTCCAGTTCAAGTCTCTAACTACAGACATTTTTTAAGTCCTCTGAGGAAAAGATGAACTGTCCTGTTTCTAAAGGCTGTACATCCCCATCACCAGACTGGTTGTCTTCCTGGTTGCTGGTCCAGGCTGTAGCAGCAATTAAGGCTGAAATAATTTCCTCTTTAGTCAGGTTGGCATGCACCAGTCCTTTGGCTTTGCACACCTTGGCCAACTGGCTCTTTGTCAGCTTGCCATAATCCTTTGCTGATATCTTTTGCCTGCTTTCCCTGACTAAACTAAACTAACACCCAGCTGCCACCAATATGTGACGGTCTCTACTCAGGCCAGTAATCAAGGAGCCTCAATCCTCACCTCTGACCCTGGTGAGGAACAGCCACTAGATAAGGAATGTTAGCAAAAACCTGCTCATCAGAACATCAAAGGCAGATGGAAACAGTACTTCATAGGTGCATAGGTAGGTAGTAGACTATCAGCCCCGGGGCCTATATAAGCCTAGCCAAAAAGGTTCCCTGACTTTTGCCACCCAAGAAAATTATTTTTCTGTGCCCCTGTCAAACAGTGCCACAGAAGTGATTCCCGGGGTGAATTTTCTATTTCCCATTTAGTCATCAAGATTTTTCTTAAAGAGGGCCGATGAGGAGCTTTGCTTGACATGAATGGGTAGTTTGTTCCAGAGTATGGGAAGTCTCTGGGACAGGAATTTATCCCTCCAGCATGTTCTGTTTATTGTGGTGTCAAGGTTTAGGTCCCTAGAGCATATGGTTTGGAGAGATTGGGATTTCCTTAAGTGTAGCATGTCCAACAGCTCTGGGTTTGACATAGCTTTGTATGTTAGGCAGAGATTGCCTCTGAGTAGGCGATATGCGATGGAGTAGAGCTGGAGTTTTTTGAGACGGTCTGTGTATGGCATCTGTTTGAGGCTGGTAATCCTCTTAGTGAGGTATTTCTGTGGCCTTTCCAATTGTTGTAGGTGTCTTGTCAGATACATGCCAAATGGACATTGTACTCTATATTGGGTCTGATGAGGGATGATTAGAGAGGAACAATGACCTCCTTTTTTCTAGAGGAGAACCCTTTTGTGATAAGATGTGCCATGTAGGAGGATATCCTGACTACTGTAGTGATGTGGTTATCAAAGGAGAGACTACTGTCCACCTGTGTCCCAAGGTCTCTTATCACACTTTCAGTGTTTAGTGAGTTACTGCCTATGTGGTAGTTCATGGGTACCGAGTTTTTCCCAAAGGGGAGGACAATGCACTACTTGGCATTTTGCTTGAGGCCATGACTTTGACACCAAGCATCTGTCTGGCCCTTTTATAGAATGTCTACATCATTAGGTGATTCTATTATGGCTCCCAGTTTGCAGTCATCTGCAAACTTGGTTAGCCAAAGACCTCCTGTGCTGGCCTGCACTTCAGAGAAGTAGATGCCGAACAGGAGAGGACCCAGGACCGAACCCTGTGGTACTTCACTCATCACTGGTCTGAAGTCGGACTTGGAGTCAGCTACCTTTACTGTGTGGGTTCTGTCAGTGAGCCAGTTGGCCACCCATCTTCTTACATAGGGATTTATGCCCAGTTTAGTGAGTTTATCTATAATTCCAGAGTAGGGGATGGTATCAAAAGCCTTGGCAAGGTCAAGATAGGCTGTGTGCACTACCTTGCCCTCATCTACGGCCCTAGTGACTGCTTCAATTAAGTCAGTCAGGTTTAGTAGACATGATCTACCTTTTACAAACCCTAACTGAGTGGGGTCCAGGGTTTGGAGGTTACCTATGTCTTTGTTTATAAGCTCCAAGATGATGCGTTCCATGGACTTGCAGACCAAGCTCATCAGGTTAACGGATCAGTAGTTTCCAGGGTCTGTGGTGGCACCCTATTTGTGGAGTGCCATAACCATCACTGTGCGCCATTCAGTAGGCACATAGCATGAGGTGAGGCTATGATTGAACATGATACTTAGGTGGGGTGCCAATTCATTCTGTAGTTTGTGCAGTACGCAGCCTGGGATATTGTCTGGTCCAATGGATGCTGTGTTCTTGGCTTGGGAGAGTGCGGTCTTTACTTGTTCATCTGTGATTACAGGGGCTTTGCATTCCTCCAGTATTGAGATGGGCCCTTTAGGGGGTGAGAGGGGGTAAAGTTAGCACTGAACCTATCTGCCAGGATGTTGGCAATATCAGTTGGTTCTGTATATTTAGTGCCATTGTGCTGTAACTCAGAGCAGATCTGAGTGCTGCCATTGAGATTCTTGACATAGCTGTAGACTGTTTTGTGGTTGTCTTTGGAATCAGTGGCAATTTTATTTTCATAACTAGCTTTGAAGGATTTTATGAGGGCTCTCAGCTTCTTGCTGAGGCTGACCAGGGAGTTCCTCCAATCTTGGGATTTTACTCTTTTTTTGCAACAGCTTCTTCCTTCTGTTATAGAGTTTGTTTATGGCAGGGGACCACCAGATTGACTTCCCTTTTTTGGAGGATAGCGTCTTGGTTCCGTTGGGGATGGCAAGATCCATGCACTTGTTTATGTGCTTATACAGTGCATCTGTGCAAGATTCAGCAGTCGTACCTCTATCTTCTATCTGCATGGGTATCGTGAAGTTTGTCACTTCAGTCTTAAGAAGCATGAAGTTGGCTTTGGAGTAGTTTTTGATGGTGGTTTCCTTAATGAGGGGTGGGGGTGGGATATGGATGTCTAGGGTGATTAGCTTGTGGTTGGATCTGACCAGCGAGGAGTTGACCTCTGGCATGGAATACCGGTTACCCATAGTGGTAATTACCAGGTCCAGGATATTGCTGTCCTTATTGGGGGTGTGGACAAGCTGATCCAAGGCATTGGAATTTATGAATTCCAGAAAACATTGAGCGAATGAGTTTGTACATGAGTGGTTTTCCCAGTTGATGGTGGGGTAGTTGAAATCGCCGATAATTAAAGTATTGGGTTGTACCTTAATATTTTCCAGTATCTTAAGAAATGAAGAGTGGGAATCCTGGGGCATGGTGGGGGATCTGTAACAAGCTACAACCTGGATTGCAGTTTTGTCCAGTGTTAGTTGCACTTAGTTAATTTTGGATGCACTATGTTGAGCAACTAGCCTGGAGGTGTGGATATCCTTAATGAATATGGACACGCCTCCACCTTTAGTGTTTTGGTCCAGGTTAGGTGGCCGAAAGGTGTGGTATGAATTATAGCCTGGTAATGCAGGGGTGCCTTGAACCAGGTCTCTGTCACTGCACAGATGCCTTGAGTGAGTGCATTTTGAGGTTTAGACTTCTAGCATTGAGTAGCATTACCCTCAGAGTTTGCTTGCTTGTACCTGTTATGGTGGTGAATTTAGCATTTGAACCTTGCCTAAAAAAGGCACTATAGGGGTGGTAAGAGCCTTAGCCAGTATCCAGAATCCCAGGGTGACAGGTGCAGGCCATCTCTGGCAAAGCATCATGGTCTGTCGACCATGTCGTCCCAGGCAGATAGATACTGGATCCCCCTTATAATGACACCAGAAGCTTAGCCAATTGTTGAAGTCAATCATTTTGTCCTTGTACTGTGGTATCATTCTGGGTGATGGCAGGATGCTACTCACGGCTAGGGTCATACCTGCCTCGGCTACAAGATCGGAGAGCTCCTTCATGTCTCTTTTCATGTAGTCCAGGGAGGTACATCTCATGTCATTCACACCAATATGGACAATGACAGAGTCATATTTGTACTTGTTGTGGAGTGACCTGAGTGCGTGCGCTATGTGGCGGATCCTGGCACCTGGCAGGTAGCTGACACTAACTTTCTCCTTGCTTAGCCTGGTGTGTGGGACATCAGTGTGCCTGACTATAGAGTCACCGATGACTAGTGTGTTGGGTACGTTGTTTTGCCTTATGGGCTGAGGTTGAGTGGCACACTGATTTTGTGGGCTATGTGTCATTTGGGTAGTGTTGGGGGTGGTGGTTGTCTGCGTTTCAGCTTGGGAAGTCTCTGCTGCTAGGGCAGATTTTTATTGAGAGCCTCCATGAATGTGGGTGTGTGCTTTGTATTTCTATATGTGGGTTTTGGTAGTGTGGGTTTTGAAGGACTATGTGTTCAGTGTGGTGTGGTGCAGGTGTTAACCTTCTCCTCTTGACTGTCTAGTCCAGTCTTGGCTGGAGAGAGCATGGCTTCCAGTTTGGCTATATAAGTGCATCTCTCCCAGGTTGTAGTGTTGGAGAGGGTTGTCAGTGTACATTGTCCCAAGATGCCCAGATTCATCAGGTGGACAGGAGAAAACACCGGGAGCTGACCCATGGACATGCCTGGATAGGTGCTTATTAATTTAAGTACTAAGAACTGTTTTCCTCTTGACAAGTGAGGAAAGTTGAGTGCTGTAGTAATTTGTAGTTTATTTAGTGCTTACAATGAGTTCTGAGCAAGTGCTGAGCACAAGAAATCAGTTTTGAGTGCTGAAACTAAAAAACTGGCTAGTTCTAGCTAAACCTAGCTAGTTCTAGCATCAATCCCAAGAAGAGAAGCAAGCCACAGCCTGTTTGGTGATCCACAGTCTTGTCCCAGATGATGCAAGGGTCTGCAGGCTTGTAGACTTTTTCTGGTAGATGCCTCAAATAGCAACCAGACCAATCAGGTATGTTAAGCACAGATATTCAATCTCCAACCAGAATGAGTCAGGAATCAATGCACTCTGCTCCTACTCTCTACCAGGATCAGAATAGAAGCACAGATTCTAAGCTGTCACCTTTAAAGCAGTTATTAAGCTTTCTGGTGATCAGCAGTCTCCAGGAAATAATGCAACTGCACTCCTTCTCTCACCAGGAGAAAACAGAAGCACTAATCCCAAGATGACTACTGAGAGGCAGAATGTGGGCTCTACAATAACTGGTGGTCTTGCAATAGATGCTTAAATGTAAGGTGAAAAAAATGGTTTATACTAAACACTGCAGTGTGCACTAGAGGAGTTAGATGTGAAAGTAGGTAACTTAAGTTTTACCTGTCTAAAAGTTAAGTTTTAGTGGAGAGTCACTATTTTTAAAACAGCAAGATAGATTGAAAGGGGTGGTCACTTTTGTATTCTGGTAGTATGGAACACAGTAGGATGGTTAATACATTTAAATAGTTGAAGGGGAGTGATTTCACAAAATGATAATTTTGTGCTTACTCACATCAGCCAGTAAAAGCAGAGAGGAAATGAGATATATGGTCAAATTAACATAAGGGGCAAGCAACTAGAAAGACAGTGGTGTTTAAGAACACAACGGTAACTGGGTGGGAAAAATTTCTGTCTGACTCACAACAGACAGAGCTGTGGTCTCTTTTCAAGTTTTACTATGCAGTTAAAAGCAGAATATAAGTAAAACACAGTGTAAAGAAAATAAATCACAGTATACAAAATAGAAAAAGGCAACAGAGTATTACAAAACACAATAAATAAAAAGCAAACTAACCTTTCCCTCACAGCAAACTGTAGCAGAATCTGGATGAGCCTTTCCAGTAAAGCCATGCCTTCCAGCAGATTCTGAATTAAGAAAACCCCACAGAAGCTCTAGTGTCCCGAGCACAGCCTACAGTGAGAGAGTAAGGACAGTCCACCCTGGGAGAAGTAAAACAGCACTACGGAAAATGAAGTCAGGGAAAGCAGCAGGCTCAGGCTCAGATGAGATCATGGTAGGTATGATCAAGATATTTGGTGAGTCAGGAAAGAAATAGCTCCAGAGGGTAATCATAGCAGTATGTAAGGAAAGACATATTCCAAAATGATGGAAGAGAAGGAATTCTAGTGCCAGCATGCATGGACAAAGGGAAAATTTACAATGCGCACATTTTACAGGTGTCAAACTCCTGTCACAGTGCATGAAAGTTCTGGAGATGGTGATTGATAAATGACTACACAAAATAGTAAAAAGTAAGATGGGAGATGAGCACTTCAGATTCTAATCAGGCTGTAGCACAATCAACTCAATGTTTGCTGTGCAACAGATAGTTCAGAAGAAGTTAGAGATAAGGAAAGAGTCCAACTGGGCATTCCCAGACTTGGAGAAAGCATATGACAAGATTTGGGCAAGCTTGTGATGGTTCAAAGTCCCCGAATCATTGGTAAAATTAATGCAAGCTGTGTACAATGACTCAAGTATGAGCAGTGCTTGGTCTGTCAGAGGGGTTCCCATTGGGAGTTGATGTGCATCAGGGTTCATGTGATGGGCTACATTAGCAAACGCATCAGAGGGGGAAAAATCAAGAAAGATGCTATTTACAGGCAATGTGGCTTTACAGGCAGACTCTGAGCAAGAACTTCAACAAATGATGCAGAAATGAAATGCAAACCTTAAGACATGTGGGATGAAATTCAGTACAGCTAAGACAGTTGTCATGGCAGAAAACTGAGATATCAGAAGAAGATAGAAACTGGCATAGAGGGGAAATAATAGAGCAGGTTAACAGCTTCAAGTATCTTGGAAGGGGTGGTTGAGAAGAAGGGAAGTCTGAATGAGGAGGTCAGAGTGAGAATAAGAGGGGCTGCAGCTAACTGGCACAGACTGTGTGGCAGAAGCAAAAAATAAGCTGCACAAAACAATGATGCAACCAGTACTACTGTGTGGTATACAAGCCTTTGCAGCTGAAGCAGAGCAGTTAAGCAAGCTAGAGGTGCTGGAGGTGAAGTTCCTGAAATGGGTGGTAGGATGCACACTGTGAGAAAGATGAAGAAATGAGGACATCAAAGCAGAAACCTAAGTATCTCAATTGGAGAGAGGGTCAAAGAGAACAGATTACAAAGGTTCAGGAACATGAGCAGGAAAACTGAAGACAATCTGCTGAAGAAGATTTGAGAGAGACAGGAAGTAGGCAACAGGAAACAAAAACATCCAGCAAAGATATAGATGGATTGTGTGAAAGGATATTTGTGGTATCCAAGCACTGACAGTCACAGAAGGAAGTTAAGTGACATTGAATCAAAATAGATAAAGACAGCTGATGCAATGCTCTGACCCCCTTATAAAAAATTTAAAGGGGGTTGATGATGATAAGTCTATCAGAGAGTGCTAATGTTGGCCCAGTTGCATATCATCTCTGATCAGAGCAATAATAATGGCTGAGGCACTGGATAACATTCATTAAATAGACTGACCAGTAGATAATTGAGCACTTCTATATAAACTATGATATAATAAGGCATCTGACAGACATGCATTACTCATATGTTGAATCTAAGGTAATGCATGGTACTTTTATTCCTGCAGAGAAAAAAGATATGTGTTACACTTACTAACCTAGGTACTGGGACTTTTCAGTGACCAGTTAGGTTTGTGGTGGGTATACTGCTGGCTTCAGCTTCATGAATACTTACCGAAATCATGCTTCTGTATATAGAAAAGCATAAATTGTTCCACATGACAGCAGAGGAGAAAGTCAGCACTATGCATGGCTTAAATAATACCACGTTTCCCTAAGAAAGTTCAAGGACTTTAAAACTCCAGGCCTGTCTGTCAAGCACTGCTTCTTTACGTTCTTGCAGCTTTATGTTTATTATTTCAGTAGTGTTGTCTGTCCACCTTATCTCTGCCTCCCCTTCTTCTTTTGCCTTTAATCTTCCCCGGCACCATTATCTTCTTTAGTGAAAACTGTCTTCACATTATCTGGCAAAGGCATTTGAGCTTTTGTTTAATTATTGTGTCTTCCAATATACAGTTTGTTAGGACTTTCATTTCTTCCCCATCTATCTGATCTGTTTGAAAATAATCGATAGGGATAAATGGCGTAATGTTATTTTTTTTTATTATAGTGAGCATTAGTTCAGCTTTTGTGCTTTCTACTTTTGCCTTCATTAACAGGCCTTTTAACTCTTCTGTGGAAGTAAATAGGCATATGATACTAGTTCCTTGCAAGCTTTCGTGTTTTATTTAAATCAGTGCATTTATTTTTTTAAGGTTTACTTATGACTGTAATGGCATCAACTACTTGGATTTGATTATATTCAGATGCAATGGAAAAATTTGCACTAGGATCTACAAAAAGCAGACATTAAGTAACAGTTATTTAGAGTATCCTAGTATGCATCCTTTTTGGAGGAAGGAAAACGTTGTAAGTCATTGGAGACAGAAAAGTCATTAAAAACAGTGAAATTTTTTTTTCAAAACAAGACAAATTTATACTGCAACATTATCTTAGTAGGTAGGGGTTATCTATCACAGATGATTAGCAGACATATTGATACAGTAGTCTACCAAAGGAACGTTAAGTATAAACTTAATGCATTAGAGAGCCAGAGATGGATGATGGCACTGCTGGGTTTAATGATAACAAGAATCCAAAAGCTACGTGCAGTATTTACATTTTACTTTTTACCTTTCACCGTGCATTTACTGAGTAAATATTTCATTTTTAATTAATGGAGAATTTTAAGCAGTAATGGTATTTGGTATGCAGTATTATTATTTGATTATAAGAAAATTGTAACTTGAAAGAAATTCTGCAGAATAAATCTGACTCTAAACTTGATTCTGTGTTCAAGAAAAGCATGATGAGACTCAACGTCCCTGTATTCAGGGGTCATCTTTTTATCTTAAAGGTTAGCATTTTAAAATATATATGTAGTCTGCTGCTCTGTGTATCCTACTTTTTTATATTTTATTTATTTATTTATCGTTTGTTGACCGGGAAAGTCTGACTAGGTTAGTCAGAGCCTGTTTTCAGCGGAGGCCTAGGGAGAAATGCTCCAGATGCATGTCTTTGGAATGTGGGAGGAAACCGGAGTACCCGGAGGAAACCCACGCGAACACAGGGAGAACATGCAAACTCCACACAGAAGGCACCCCAGCCGAGAATCGAACCGGTGAACCTCTTGCTGTGAGGCGACAACGTTAACCGCTGCACCACTGTGCCACCCTTATTCTCATATTCTGTGCCGCCATATTCTCATAACTTTTTTATATTCTCATAACTGCACATAGACCTCGGCAAAGAAACAAATGAAAATAAAAAGAGCTATTCAGTTATATGATTCTACACGCTGTGGGAACCTAAACCTTGTCACCACAATAAACAGAACATGCCGGAGGGATAGATTCCTGTCCCAGAGCCTTCCCATACTCTGGAACAAACTACCTATCTATATCAAACAAAGCTCCTCATTAGCACTCTTCAAGAAAAATCTTAATGATTGGATGGGAGATAGGAAATTCACCCCAGGGATCACCTCTGTTGCTCTGCTTGACAGTGGCACAGGAAAATAATTTTCTTGGGTGGCGAAAGCCAGGGTACCTTTGGCTAGGCTTATATAGGCCCTAGGGCCAATAGCCTAGTACCTACCTATGAACTTATGAACCTATAATAATGTTCTTTTCAGATATGCTTTGAAATGTTATGGGTTTGAAAAACTGTATTTTTTGTTTTAGATAGTGTCAAAGATGATGTTAGAAACATTAATTGTTATCCATTGACAGATGTCCTTAAATTAGTTATTGAAACTGGTTTATTTTTGAGATTTTTTTCATAGTCTGAAATGTATGATTTGAATTATGTATGAATTGTACTAAACTTATTGGCTATCTTTTATTTAAAGTTCTGTTTTTTATTACTGTTGTATACTAGAACTGCCTGTTTTTCCATTTTCTTTAGTAGATTATACAACTGTCAAATCCTAGCATAACCATTATTACACTATGAAAATAAAACTAAAATTTACCTGACACATTAAAAGTATAATAAAAATTACCTTTGCACTAGAGTAAAAAAAAAAAACACCCATGAGACATCATTTTATAAAAAGCAAGAGAAAGCAAGGCCCTGTTCAACAAGTTAAGGCAGTTGAGGTATCCAATTGAAAGAAAGTAAACACAGATAAATTAATTGTGTGGTACTCTATACCATGTGATACATGAAATATATTTTGTACTACAAAAATGGGAAAATCAGTTTTGTGAATCATATCATTACTGCTTGTAAGAAAATTCATTCTTAATCCTTACAGTACTAGATATGTATATGAACATAATATAGCTATTCAATCAAATGATTCTAAAAATGCTCTTTCTAGGCATGTTTTGAAATGTCATTGGTTTAAGAAATCATATTTGTGTTTTATTTCGCATCATATATAATGTTAGGTTGGAGCTCTGAAGATTTATTCAATTTTAAAGAGCACAAATGGCAAGTTAGGTTAGATGCCTGTACATTCCCAGTAATTAATGATATAGTTAACATTAAGCAGTGTTGCCAAATAATAAAATTCACAAATGCAGCCACTGCAGAAAAACTCTTTTTACCAACAAATAGAACTTCAATAAAAATGAAAAAGATGGAGAAACACAGCAGAAAAATATTTAATTTGGTTAGAGCTTTCATATCAAAGATGCTTCATCAGACCATAAAATTCATTAAAACTAAATCAGTTATATATACACACCCTAACAATTAATCAATCAACAAACTCTAAATATTTAATTACTACAACTGATTTAAAAGGACAGAACACATTATCCTAACTTGTCTAACTCACAAATTCATACATAACTTGTACAAAATCAATCAATTATTACTAAAATGTTATTTTATAATAACATACATGAACAAACTTCATGCTGGTAAAACTATACATAATAAAAATTAAAACATACTATGAACGTCACATTTTTAAATAGGGTTTTATAAATGTCCTGTCATTCAACCCTGGTTCCTTCTCAGTCTGCAACTCTATTATCCATCTAAGTTCACTCAGTTCTAAGACCAAAGACCAAATAGAAGCATCTTTGATGTGAAAGCTCTAACTGAATTAAATAGTTTTTATTTTGTCTGCCGTGTTTCTCCATCTTTTTCATTTTTATTGAAGTGTTGCCAAATAAGCCTATGAAACACACTACATCAAAAAGAATATGTAGTCAACAACCCTGGAACTTGGGTTGATAGCTCAGTCTCATTAGACCATCATGTAACAATGGTTGTTAGGAAATACTTTTATTTAGTACAACTAACTGAAAAAGAAATATCTCCATAGTCTAAACAGATAATCAGTATTATACTCTGCATTGATCAAACCAATTATTTAGTGCAATGCCCCTTCATGATGGATCTCACTAAACATAGCAAACAATTAGAAAGACCCCAAAGGCTCCTAACCAAAAAGACTACAGACCTAAAATTCCTGAACTATTAAAATACACTGGAAGCTCTGTCCCCTTATTAAGTGTGTTATATGCTTCTGAAGGGAGATCTTTGGCTCTTACTATTCCATGAGAGACTTGGTTGTCTTAAACCTCCTGTATCTCTACAAATCTAAAAGCTCCCCCCAGTACTAGAACCGATGGCCTACATTTTAACCAACAGATAAATAAAAAAACACAATAGAAAGACAGGTTTATAACTCAGCACCTCCAAACTTCTAGAATAAACTCTCCCTACTTGTTAAGTAGCCCAACTCACTATCTTCCTGTGCACATAACCTAGATGACTGGATGAATATTCACAAATTTACTACAGGACTAGCTGGTATGGTCCTCCTGAATAAAGGAAGTGCTGTCTGAGGGAGGGTACTGGCAAGTTATGAGAGAAAGATAACTAAATAGATAGAACCATACACACATATAGATATATGGAATATCTATAAACTCTGTGAATTCTTTGTCCCACACTCTAAACCTCCACATCTTTATATCTAATTCCCATCACATCTAAGAGTGTTATAACTCTGCTTTTTTTACAGAAGTTCTTAGAAATTCCTTTTTAGTGCTGTTACTTAATTGGTAAATGTATTAATAAGCATCTGTGCATCTTAACATATATGTTTGTGCATAGTGAAGAATCTGCCCCTGTGACACAGTATTACAGTTTGGTGCAAGATGGAGCAGCTTTTTTCTAGATCAGTGGTGTGATAATGCAGTGTTTTCATTATCATAGTATGTTTGAGTACAAACAACACTTGCTTTCTCACTAAAGGAAATATTCCCTACTTCAAGATATGGCATGTTCAAAGCTAGAATATTTAAAGGTTGGAGATGTAGGGGAGAAGCTGCCATATTCACTCATTACATCCAAGTGATGTCTCCTGGTGCATCTGCAGTTAACTCCTACTGATGCCTCTAAACATCAAATATTTCTTGCTCATATTTGCTTCAATAATTCCAAAACTGTGCTATGTACAAGGTTTTAAGAAATTTCATCTAAAAGCTTACACCATGGCAAATTCAACTGCATTAATATTTAACCTCTGTCTAGTGCAGGTAAATGGATATTAACTGTTGTTTTTATGATATTCATTTATATAGGTATAATTTTCACATTTTTTTCTAAATATCTCAACAACCAAGTAACACAGACAGAACTCCTTAGCCTCATACGAAAACTCTCAGCTAGATGAATAAACTGCTGCTGACAGTATGTATGTAACTTGAGTTGTTGCTAAGATATTGTAAGTTGTTTACAAAATATTACAAATGTAACAGTTACTGTGTTTACTGTGACTTATAAAATTCAATTTAAAATCTAGAACCTAAAGAATAATGCCACTATAAAAACAATTCGTGCTGAACAGTTTGTCATTCATACCTCTTTCATAACCACTGTGGTTCCAGAGATATTAACATTTGTTTGAAATGTGAGGACATAATTTGATTCTGTCAAAAGGCTTCGGCTCCGCCCATTGGAAGTTACAGTGCAAACTTCCTGAGCTCCTTTAGAGTGAATAAGTTACGGTGGGCAGATTGCAAAAACACTTGCTTTTGGTATAAGTTTTTATTTTTAATGCATTTGACGTACAGGAAGCAAGCCATTTTTATTTATTTGACTTCTTGTGTACAATATTTTAGGGTTTCTGTAAAGAACCTATAAATGTCATATAAAGAATGTGCTGTTAAAATGAACACTGCCAGTGAAAGCTCATAGATTCATGTAGCCAATGCTGCACCATTTTGGAAATGCCTGTCAAAGATACTGTACTTTCAGCTTTGGTTGCATGGGATGATGGGACTTGGAGAAGAAGGAAAAGGTGTGTTATGTATATATCTTTCACCTTTTCCATTTTCTATGCATTTGTTTGTTCTTGGAGATGTATAGAAAGAACTTGGGGATATGGAGGTTAATTCCAACATCTTGGGCTTCAAGGGGCAAAACGTTTTAGGAGTGTTGTATGGCTTGCTGTGTATTGCTACTCAGGAGTGTGACATCTTTAAATTTTAGATGTCCTCACAACAATCAATTGCATATATAATAGACAAGGTACAATTAATCCCAGTGGATTAATTTCCCTTCTGTAATGACCCAGTTGAGATGGTTCATGATTTTGTGTTTCATAGTTTAATTTATTTTTAATTATACTTTGTTGACTGGATTAGTCCCACAAATCAGAGGCCTCTTTTCTACAGAGACCTGAGGTGGTATTCATACTCATGGGTGGACATTTAGCAGGGCACTGGGAAAACTCCTCTATTCTTTTCACTGACAGATATCACCAGAGAAGGCTGTTGATGGTGGAAGAGAAAGACGTTGGAATATAATGCAAGTGTTGTGCTGAAGAAGCAAGATGTTGTGGCTGTGGAGAACTATCTTCTACAAAGTGAAGTGCGGATAACTTCTTTTGTGTTTAAATGGAAGCAAGGTGGATGAATTATAGGTACAAATGTCGACAAAAGCAAAACTAGATAGTAATTCTGCAGCATCCTAAGAACTGATGGTAGAGAAATCTGTTGACTGACTACAAGAGATGGGTTAAGGAATAAATTCTATAACTGATAAGAGAGTGAATACAAATTCGGACTGTGAGAGAAAGCAGAACTGTCAGAGAAAATCAAGTAACAGAAAGTCACAGAAGGTTAAAAGAGGCAAATGCAAGAGCTGAGGTGTCAGAGATGCTGTATGCTGCAGTTGTCACTTCCACTATGGTCAATGAAAGGTGATGGAGCTCCTCATTTGCAAAATGATATTCAGCAGATATTAGTCAACTCTGCAACTCACTGTCTAAAGTAATTAATTTCCTTCCTGCCTTGCAGTGTAAAGACTAGAAATGGACAGGCAATTGACAGGTACATTGTTTGTGACATTTTGCTTGTACCTTTGGGCCATTGTGCCAAAGATCTTAGGAATCTAACACATTTAGGCTTGGAAGCATTTTGCAAAGTAACATTTGGAACATTTAAATTACCATTGATATATTTGGTATTAAGAAATCTTTTTTGTGCTCCATGGAAGAATTATGAAATTATAGAAATAAATGTACAACAAAGAAAATACTAACCATAAATAAAAATACTAACTTTGCAATTCAGGACTGCTGATAATTTACATTATGAGTTAAAGATTATTTTTACTGAATAATATCTGCCAGTGTTTTAAGTAAAACAAATAACAGATAAAATTAAAATATGCAATGAGACACGGGATGTTTGGGTAATGTTGTCTGGTAAAGATGGAAAACTGAGTCATTTACTAATTGTTGTTATTATAAATGGTAATAAAAAGTTGTGGCTTTTTTGTATACTTCCAGTTAACACCCATAGCTCCTTATGGCATTCAGACATTTTTTTTAGTCTGCCATTATTAACTGAGTCACAAATTAATAATAGGAAGTATTAGTGCAAGGTGTAATTAATATAATGTTACTAAGCTTGTTAATTTCAGATGTTCTGCCATACAGAAATTAATGACTGTCTTTCCTCATTATTCAGGTTTTCTAATTTTCTGAGAGACCTACACGTTAGTGAGGGGCATAGTATAAAATACCAAGATGAGAGGAAAAAAGTACACTGTCAATGTGCAATTACAGTACACTGTACTGGATGTATTGGTAGTTATTTGGTAGTAATTATGAAAATATGAAATAGTTCTATATGCACTTAACATTTCCAAAACTGGGTGACTTGCAAACTATTGCATGGCATCAGATAGAACCTTAGATGATGAAGAAAATGATCATTGATATTTGCACTATAAGTTGCACATCTGGAGAGTTATTCCGAGTTATTCATATTGTTAATTATACAAATAGACATAAATCTTCATATTTCTGTAAATATGTTAGTAAGCATGGACATAAAAAGGAACTTTTTGCTGTCATGTGAAGTCTTATGTCCAGCTAACAAAAGTAAGTTGGCAAAATACATTTGGATTACACAATTTCCAAGATATGACAATTTGGTTGTGAAACACTACATAAAAATATTATTCTGGTTTTGAAATCATAATAATATATTCCAACACTGATGTAAAGTCTGTGACCGTACTGACTGTTATTAATGCAAATAAGACATTTTACTGATAACGTTATGGTTTGTAAAATTTCAGTAGCTTGTACTGTTCACAAATTATTTGTATGTCTTTGTGTTGAGTTAATTCCCCAGAAAATGCATTGGAATGTAAATGTGTGTCCAGATCATGTAGGTGTTAATGATACATAAATATTCATTGAGTGCACAATTTTCTGTAAGTAGTGTATCAAGTGTGATTGATCATAATATATAGTGATCAATTCACATTGATACAGTAATTACAGAAAATTGTGACGTGTAGTGAATGTGGACATTCTAGTAGAGACTGAAGACTGATGTTCAGAAAATGCAGCAAAGGCAGTCATTTAGGGTTAGACTGTGTATTACTTAATGAAGAAATTAATGGGGATGGAAAAGGAATATAATGTGTATTATGAAACTGTTGAAATGAATAATAAAGTTTTTCTTACTAATAAAATCCATCAAAATGAAGTGATGGTTGAAAGCTAATACATAACAAAGTGAGACTGCTGGAGATGAAGAGACAAATATGGTAGAAATAGGCTGACAAACAGAAAATTTCAAACAGGAGTGAAGAAAACTGCAGAAATTGGAAAGGGATAATTTTACTGCTAAATCTCTAAATGTTACTATTAATGGTTTACAAAATGTGTCAGGAAACAGGCAGATGTTATATACTTGGAGGACCTACAGTTTCTGAAAAAAAAAACATGGAAAGAGCAATTAGTGAAACTACAGCACCAGAATTACCTGTTCTAAAGACTTAAACCTTGCCTGTGATATAAATAGGACCTGCTGGCGAAATAGGTATATATCCCAGAGACTACCCCGTCTATGGGACAGGCTCCCCATCAATGCGAAGCAGAGTTCCTTCCTAACCCAATTCAAGTGCAACCTGGACAACTGAATGGGAAACCAGAAATCCATCCCTGGTTTGGCACCTATGTCTCTAATGGACACAGGTAACCTGTAAATGGTTCATCTCCCAGGTCCATGTTTACACTTTTCAAGTGTATCAGAACTTGTCAGAGATTTGGGATGCATGGCTAGGCTTAAAAAGGCCCTTGTGGTCATTAGCCTAGTAAACACCTATGAACCTATGATCCTAAGGGTTAAACAAATACTTGAATTTTAGAAAGGAAAATGTTCAGAAATTGCAATTTTGTTAAAAACAAGAAAGCAAACAATCAGAAAAATAAATAAAGATATTGGATGTTAAACGTGTAAGAATCCCAGGAAGAATGTTAATTTGTGGCATGAGAATTAAAAAAAGAGTAGTAACTGTGATAGTCACATATGTGTACACAAGCGTAGGAGAGAAAACAATGGTGTTTGAAGAAATGAAAATAATTGTCATAGTAAATATAGACATTATATTGGCGTGAGATTTTAATTATAATTTATGGAAATGGACAATAAAGACAACACAGGATGTAAAAACATGTAGAGAGAAGAAGTAGGGGGACTGAGAGGAGGTCAAGAAAAGAAATACATGCACGCGCATACACACACACAGACACACACACACACACACACACACACACACACACACACACACACACACAAACACAAACACACACACGCCTACAATGGAATGCTAGAATGGAAATAGACTATTACCACTACCTGAAGGTTTGAGGGAAACCTAGGGTAGGAAACAAAAGTATATATTATGGCTCATGAAGCATATGGGCAAAAATTGGAGATGGTGATGAAATTATTACAGAGGCAAAGGGATTAAGAGATTAAAGAGATTAATGGAGAGATAATAAAGACAGAACAATTCAGAAATATAAGAGAAATACTGTGGCATGAGCATAAAACTATCAGATGGTTTTATTACATGTGGTCAGAATGCTGAGTTATGTATAAGGAAAATACAAAAAGGACTCAATCACTGAAGCATAGATTAGAAAGAAGCAAAAGGAATATAAGAAATGGATTCAGGAGTATGACGTGATCCAATGTCAGGATGTGAGGAACAAAATATTTTGGGAAAAAGGAAAGGATATTTAGGAAAAAACTGTGTGAAAATATCTGATATACAGATAAGATATAATATACAGAAAAATAGTTCTTTTATAAGGTAAAAAATAAGAGGTATCATCTTTTTCAAAACAAAAAGTCAAATGTGACGAAGAGAGAATGCCAACATAAATGATAAGAGTGGAAAAATGGTATCGGCAAGAAAATAGTTTTTGTAGGTTGTGGACTATGTGAAGGTCATACCCATTAAGGGAAAGGAAAGAAAAGTGAAGAAACCAAAGGTTACAGAGGATAATAACAATGGAAGAGTTGCAGAAAGTACTAAAATATACTAAAAGGTCAGTGAAAAAACTGTACCAGGACTGGATAGTTAAAGCTATGGCTTTCCTAAAGAATAGGTTATGGAACAGGTGGAAATGCTAATAAAAGTAATAAATTAATGGATAGCTTGATGGATGAATAAAAATATAAAGATGTATGTGACAGAATTATAAAGTTTATATATATATATATATATATATATATATATATATATATATATATATATATGTGGATTCACTTTACATGCTCGAAATGCCAAAATATCGAATTTTAGAATTTTGAGCCTGTAAAGTCAGATGGAAACCGCGAACCTGGAAGTGTCGAATGGATTATGTCGAACCCACGATATGGATAGCGCATTAGGTAAGTGTACTGTTTTTGAGGTTTTGGGGAGGGTTTGTGTGTGTTTCAGTGTGTTGGGGTGTTTGAGATGTGGGTTAGGGTAGGTGTTGTGCAGTGTGAATGTGTTAGTGTTGGGAGTGCTGGTGTTTGTGTGTATGTGATGTGTGTTTGTGGTGGGGGGGCTGTGGAATGCGCAATACTGGGTTGTGTGTGTTTTGGAGTGTTGTGCAACCTCAGAGTTAGTATATATAAGTGGGGGATGAGGGTGCAGGGGGCTTGCCCCCCTGCATATAATAAGGGTAGGTGTGTGTATGTGTTTGGTTGTGTGCGTGTGTGTTATATTTATTGTAGGAAAGTGTTAGGAGGTATGTACGCTGGTGTACATATGTGTTTTGTTTTGTGTGATGTGTGTTTGATGGGAGTTTGTAGATTCACAGTTTTGTGTTTTGCGTTTGTGTATGTTCGGCATTTAGGGGATTTGACTTTATAGTTTCATGATACTGAATTTCGATAATTCAGTATTCGATGCTATAAAGTGAATCCATGTGTGTGTGTGTATATATATATATATATATATATATATATATATATATATATATATATATATGATTATACATATCAAAAAAGAATGACATGACATAACAATTGGGAACATGTACTATAAGTTATCTATGAAGAATGTGCAAAACAGGTTTGGAAAATAACAGACCAAGTGATGCATAAAGGTATATATGGACTAGAAGGAAAGCAAATGAAAGACATGTTAGACATCATTAAGGAAGTAGTGGATAGTATTAGAAGGGAAATGGTAGACAGCAAGGAAATAGTGTGCAATGTAGCAAAAACTTCCAATAGGCAAAGGACATGACAGGAGTCTACTGCTCGCTTACTAGTAGCTTGCAACACACTTAATCTCTGCCACTTGATCAAAAAATCAAGTGCTTGAACTCTCAGCAGCCCAATCTGTATGTGGCCCTCCAAAAGCCTGACTCTCTAAAACTGTATAGCTCTACTAGAGCCACAGTATATCAGCAATTTTAAGGGCATATTGGCTTTGAAGACAGAATAGAATGAATCTAGAAATCAGTCTATGAAAGCGCATGGAATAACATGTTAGTTAATGGTTGGGAAACCAATGGAATGAAAGTTCATGAAGGGGTGTTACACAGTTGCACTATAAAAGATGTTCAGTTTATATAAGTATTGAATGAATTTATTATTAATTGCAAAAAAGAGTGCAAAGGAAGTAGTGTGGAAAATAAAATGGGTGAAAATTCCTGTTTTTATGGTACATGCAAATGATGCTGTGATAATTGCAAGAAATAAAGTACAGATAAAGTGAGGATTAATACACATAGAAGAGGAGCAGGGAAGAATGGGATTACTACTACACAAAAGAGTCAAGGCGTTGGAGGCACAGTTAAAATGGTAGAGATTATGTCTCAGTTTAGGGTTTCAGTGTGGAAAACAGGAAGCTATTGACAAACAATGAAGAAATATAATAGATGTAAACAATGCCGCTAGAGTGTGTAAATCATTCCGAATGTCTTATGAAAATAATACACGTAACTCATCCATGTTTTGGTGATAAAACAGAGTCTTCAGTGGGTTATGTATTTTTGATAAGTATAAAAAAGAATTGTTGAAAGACATAGTATTAAATGTAATACCTAGTATTTGTTTACCAATTACTTTCTAGTTACTAGTTACTAATGAAGTCTTGTACATAAAACATTGATGGTACGTGAAAGCGCTTATTTTGGTCATTAAAAGTCTATTTTATTTTATGTGGTGGTCCACCTTCGTTTTGTTCTACAATATTGATTTTTTTATCGAGTCGGACCTTCAGATAGTAGTGTTTCCTTTTTATTTCTACATAAAATATCTTATCTAATGCTTGTAACATGTTTTTTGTATAAACTGTGTAGAATTTAACTGTATAACAACTAATACCTGTATGTTAGTAGTCTAGTAATCTCTTGGAGGTTATCTCCCCGGGACTCTACTGAAAATGGACATAAATCCAGTTAGACTATCCCGGTCAACAAATGTAAAATAAAATAAATAAAATAAATAATAAATACATTGTATTATGCAAATGACAGTAAGGCATTATGACTAATAAATCAAATAGTATATTTAGTATTACTGTAGTTGATCTGGGTGTTACATAAGATAGAAGGATGACTACAGAGAGTGTTGGGTGCATTTTGTAGAAAATATAAGAGATGCAGAAGTGAGAGATAGCAAAAGATAGTCTGACAATTTAGAGATCTATGAATAGGAGTACGTTTAAATTGCAGAATTGTGAACTACTAGGAAAAAGGGATATGAAAGGAAGGACTAACATGAAAGCATGACAGAAAGAAATAACGATACAAAGTCAAACGAGAGATGAATGAAGCAGAAAAATAAACAACATAACAGAAACAGGAAAGGTTTTATAAAGTTTGGGAAGGTTCATTTTTATGGGTGTTGCTACTGAAGAAATTACCAATGAAAGAGGACACGCAATGTAAGCAGCAAAATGAGAGAATATGTAAAATATGTAACATACAGGAATGCTGTAATGGAATGTGAAAGGGTGAATGCGGCACAGGAAAAGTTGAAATCAAAATATCAGTATCAGTGCTTTAAGAAAATAGATTTAAATATAGTAAAATATGGAGTACTTACGTATTATCGCAACCAGATGTTTGTGCTAACAGTGGTTATTTCCCGATCAGTAAATATGTTCGTTAATGTGCTTGAAATGGAATACAGTGTGTTTTCTTTAACAAAACAGGTTGTTTTACGGAGGGCTATCAACACAAAGTACACAACATACTGTTGTTGTTTCTTCATGCTCTTTACTGGCAGCGTGTCACTTCTTGCAAGGCTGCCCACTGAACGTTCTTTGTCAGCCAATGGTGTGAAATAGCCATACATACAGTTGCGAATCACAGTTGGGAGTGTGGAAATTAACGTAAGCCTTACTGGGTACAAGTGACTTTGTCCGAAATTTCGGAAGGTAAACAAGCTTGAAAATCTGATTCCTGCTTTGTGACATACTGTCCTCATCCCCATGTCATACTTTACATCCTCAAAGATGACATCCCCCTTTTAAAATACTCTCCCTGGTGTGAGTTTTCCTTCTGGGTGCGTAATGGCTTTCAGGAAGTAATGGCAAATGACAACAACCAGCTGTCCCGGCTCCGCAAAAAGTAACTCCTTCACCGTGTTACAACCTTTTATTTTGGTGTCTCCTGTTGTGTATGTCTGCCTGTGTCTGTCAGTAGCCCCTGCTATCTGTTCTTCATATATCTTTGCAACCACTGTGAAGTGCCCAACCAAGAAACTGCAAACATGACCGGCATAGAATCTGGTTGCGAGAATTCGTATCGGCAACACCTTCACTAAAACATTAATTTTTCAATTTTTGAAGTTATAACCCTGCCTAAACAAACTTCAGTATAAAAGGAAACAGTGTCTGTTTGGTTTTCTTTGTATTTTTGGTACCATGTAGACATTGAAAAGCAAACAGTATTACCGCAAAAATCTGGTTGTGATAATACATAAGTACCAATATGGGAAATATAAAAATGTGGGGAATGATGTAAGGAAAGTGGTAGATACATTATTGCTTGCAGTTATGTGCATTATGTGGAATTGCAGATGTGAGTAACTGTATTCTATGTTAAGGGATTGTGATACTGTTTTAAGAAGGATAATAAAATGACTATAAAATGACAAGCAGATAAAGTATTTGGTGTAAGCAGAAATTTGAATTTTGTTTTGTATAATGGATGAATAGTATGAAGTGTGAAATATGTGATATGCAACTATAGCTTGAAAATTGTATATAATAAGGCACTCCTACTCCTTCTGCCTCTAGATGTTGCCAAAGAGCTGCTGACTGATGTGGAAGAGCAAGATGGCAGAGCATGACGATGCAAAGAAGCCATCATGTCAGCTGGAGGTAAAGAACATGAAGTTCTGGAGAAGATGATGCCAGAACAGGAACCAGATGATGATGCTACACTTTGCAGGGCAAAATGGTGGAGAAATTTGTTGATCAAGTGCAAGGCAACCTTCAAGATGGAGATGGCAATGCCAAAAAGACTTTCCTGGCTGATTTGGATTATTTGGTTGCAAACACTTCCTCAGAGGGACACCAACATGGAAGTGCAACAGAGTGAAGAAGAAGTAGGTGAAAATGCTCCAGCATCGTGTATGTCTTATATTACACCTATGATGATTACTTAAAGAGTGTTGCAAGGAGCAGCATCTGTTTGTAATAAAAAAGATGGCCATGTTTAGGAATCAGATGGAAAAAACAATGAACTATTGATAAGCCTGACTAGCTTAGTCTGCAAGGCTATGGAGAGGATCATCATGGAGCTCATAAACAAAGACATTGGGGACCTACAGACACTAGATCCTACCCAGTTTGGCTTTGTCAAGGGCAGATCCTGCCTTTTGAACCTGGTTGACTTCTTTGAAACAGTCACCAAAGCCATAGATGAAGGGAAGGTAGTCCACACAGCCTATCTGGACCTTGCAAAGGCATTTGACACAATACCCCACTCGGGCATCATAGATAAGCTATCCAGCTTAAATATAAACCCCTATGTCACAAGATGGGTCGCAAACTGGCTCAAAGACAGAACCCACAGAGTGATAGTTGCTTGAGCCATGTCAGACTCGAAACCGGTCACAAGTGGCGTCCCACAGGGTTCTGTCCTGGGACCACTCTTGTTCGGCATATACTTTTCCGAGGTACAGGCAAACGTGAGAGGACTATGGCTCACCAAGTTCGCAGACGACTGCAAACTGGGCGCCATAATCAACTCTCCAGCTGACACAAACATCCTTCAAAAAGGTCTCACAGAGACAGATAACTGGTGCCAGCACCATGGTTTAAAGCTAAATGCCAAAAAATGTATAGTCATACCCTTTGGCAAAAACAATGTGCCCACAAATTACCACATAGGCGGAAACCCATTAAGTACAGAGAAAGTTATTAGGGACCTGGGGACCCAAGTTGATAGCAATCTCTCCTTTGAAAACCACATTGCCAAAGTGGTTAGAAAGACCTTCTACATAGCCCACCTCATCACGAAGGGTTTCACATCTAGATCAAGAGAGGTAATCGTGCCTTTATTCATCCCTCATCAGGCCCATCATAGAATACAATGCCCCTTTTGGGATGTACCTTACCCGACACCTGCAGCAATTAGAAAGACCCCAAAAGTATCTCACCAAGAGGATCAAGGGTCTCAAACAGATGCCATATGCTGCTCGGTTAAAAACTCCAGCTCTACTCAGTTGCATACCGCCTACTTCGAGGCGATCTATGCCTGACATACAAGCTATGTCAAATTCAGAATTAATGGACATGCTCCACCTCAGTAAATCTAAATCCCTTAGAGCCACACGCTCGAGGGACTTGAACCTCAGCACAGAAATAAACAGAACTTGCTGGAGGGACAGGTTCATAACCCAGAGGCTCCCTTCATTCTGGAATAGAATTCCAGTTCATGTGAGGCAGAGCACCTCACTGAATCTCTTCAAGAAGAATCTCGATAAGTGGATGGGGGATCGTAGGTTTGTCCCAGGGATTACTCCCATGTCACTATTAGACAGAGGCACAGTAAACTAAACCTTAAAAAGGGCACAGTATACTCAAATCAAGGGGTGGCGTAAGCCATACAGAATCGGGCTAGGCTTATAATTGCCCCAGGGCAGATAGCCTAGTATGAACCTATGAACCTATGAACCTATATTGGACAATGTGATCACCCCTATTGATTTTCAGTAAAAAAAAATGTGTAAGAACTCTGATCCATTGAAAACTGAAATGTTTTGCAAAATAACTTTCCAAATGTTTCAGCTAGTTAAGGGGTTTTGGAATGCATGTGATAAGAAGGCATTTTATCAGCCATGGAAGGATTATCCCAGGAATTTGTTAAAGGATCTAGCATGACTGAATGTGCTAAAAATGTCCTACTCCCAAGACATGGTATTTTGTGATTCAGAGACATGTTAGCCAAGGTTAACTTATAATGTATGCATAAAGAATGAAGAATGTACAGTTTTGGTAATCAATAAATTTGGAAGTGACCAGAATAGTAAATTGACTATCTTGGTATACTATTGGTGAAAAAACAAGGCTATTGTCCACCATAATTTTCTTTTTAAAATATTCTTGAAAACTAACCCCAGGTTTCATTACTTTTATTAGGTGATTTCAGTTGTCCAAATGTGAATTGGTCTACAGTTTTTACACAAATCATTGTGAATAGGAAGGTGTGTGTGTGTGTGTGTGTGTGTGTGTGTGTGTGTGTGTGTGTGTGTGTGTGTGTGTGTGTGTGTGTGTGTATTTATATATATATATATATATATATATATGCCTTTACTGTTCAGCTTAGAACAAATTAATTATCCTGCACATTACAATTCCAGTGGCATGTCTTCTGGTCCCCCTCTATCCCTCCCTCCAGTTTAACATCAATTTTGAACAGGACTGATGAGGATCCTAAGGGTGTCCTGTGGTGGTGGTGCTGTCCTGCATCTGATAAGGGGTTTTCACTTTAAGATCTACCCATAATTTCCTCTCCCTCCTTTGATTCCATTGTTTGAGTTGTGGGGGCCTGGTGTGCAAATTCTCACTTTATCTCTGTGGACCCTCAGCCTTGCGCTCATCCTATACCCTCTTAGACTACACCCTTTCCTGTACAAACCCCAGCCTCTGCCAGGGACATTAAGGGGAATACACACACATGCATAACTACTAACCACCCTGGGATGAGCTCACCCCCATCCCTGCCTGCCACTATGCCAAACAGCCAAGCCACTGATCAAACTTGATTTGCCTGGACCATAGTCAAGTCTTGATCTCTCTGTGCCACTGGTGCAGCTATAATGAACTAAATATAAATTAGCTGAAGCAGGTATTTCTAACCTAGTCAACAAAAGAATGGGTGGATAAATAAATAACTAGGATTTTGTACCAAATTACAAAACGATTACATCAGCACATGTTGTTGCGAAAAATATCAAACCAGTCGCATATCCCCATTGGAACAACAGCAAAAACTAAGAGAGATAGAAATTTGCATAACAGACCATCAAGCTGGTGAAATATAAAATTAATAAGTTTTTAATTTGATTACAAAACACTAAAAGAGGCATCAGTTACAACAAAAGCAAATTTTGAAAAGGTAGCAGAACACAGCAGATAAGGGAGACGATAATTTAAACTTGTACTTTAAATGAATGTTCAAAGAGAATCACGATTAACTATTAAGGTTTTAACTGTCAATAACACACTAATTACTGAGAAGTACAAGACAGCTGGACAATTCAGCAATTATTTTTCTACTATCAGTTTTACCAAGTGAGTGAACTCTTACCACTTGTTGCTATCCTAAGTACATTTAAATCCTACTTCTCCTACTCTGGCTTCATCATAAACAGTCTAAAAACTGTCAACAATACTACAGGTATGGGCCCAGATTTAATTAGTAGCACTTTAGTTTTACATCTTGTGGATTATAAAGCATTGCCTTTGTTTACCTATTTAATAGCTTATTAAAGCAATGTTAGGTACAACCACTATGGAAAACATTAACAGTTACATAAATCTTTAAGAAAGATGGCAAAAGAATAACTGATAACTATAGACCCACAAAGTTAACTTCCTTATTAAGTTCATAAGTTCATAGGTAGGCACTAGGCTATCGGCCCTAGGGCCTATACAAGCCCAGCCAAAATGTTACCCTGGCTTTTGCCACCCAAGAAAATTATTTTCCTGTGCCACTGTCGAGCAGAGCCACAGAAGTGATCCCCGGGGTGAATTTCCTATTTCCCATCCAATCATCAAGATTTTACTTGAAGAGTGCTAATGAGAAGCTTTGTTTGATATAGATAGGTAGTTTATTCCAGAGTATGGGAAGTCTCTGGGACAGGAATCGATCCCTCCGGCATGCTCTGCTTATTGTGGTGACAAGGTTTAGGTCCCTAGAGCGTGTAACTCGGAGGGATTGGGATTTCTTTAAGTGGAGCATGTCCAACAGCTCTGGGTTTGACATAGCTTTGTATGTTAGGCAGAGATTGCCTCTGAGTAGGCGATATGCGACGGAGTAAACCTGGAGTTTTTTGAGACAGTCTGCATAGGGCATCTTTTTGAGGCCAGTAATCCTCTTTGTGAGGTATTTCTGCGGCCTTTCCAGTTGTTGTAGATGTCTTGTGAGGTACATACCAAAAGGGGCGTTGTACTCTATAATGGGTCTAATGAGTGATGAGTAGATGGGAACAATGACCTCTTTTTTCCTGGATGAGAAACCTTTTGCGATGAGATGTGCCACATAGAAGGATTTCCTGACTACTCTGGCGATGTGATTATCAAAGGAGAGACTACTGTCCACCTGTGTCCCAAGGTCTCTTATCACACTTTCGGTGTTAAGAATACTACCGCCTATGTTGTAGTTCATGGGTACAGAGTTTTTACCAAAAGGGATGACAATGTACTTTTTGGCATTGAGCTTGAGCTTTTGGCTTTGACACCAGGCATCTGCCTCAGTGAGGCCCTTTTGTAGGATGTCTACATCATTAGGAGTTTCGATTATGGCTCCTAGTTTGCAGTCATCTGCACACTTCATTAGCCAAAGACCTTCTGTGTTAGCCTGTACTTCAGAGAAGTAGATACCAAACAGGAGAGGACCCAGGACTGAACCCTGTGGTACTCCACTTGTCACTGGTCTGAAGTCGGATTTGGAGTCTTCTACTTTCACAGTGTGGGTTCTGTCAGTGAGCCAGTTGGCAACCCATCTTGAGACATAGGGATTTATACCTAGTTTAGTGAGTTTATCTATAATTCTAGAGTGGGAGATGGTATCGAAAGCCTTGGGAAGATCTAGATAGGCTGTGTGAACCACCTTACCTTCATCTACGGCTTTGGTGACTGCTTCAAAGAAGTCTATCAGGTTTAGGAGATATGATCTGCCTTTTACAAACCTGAACTGGGTAGGGTCCAGAGTTTGGAGATTACCAATGTCTTTGTTTATAAGTTACATGATGATACGTTCCATGGCCTTGCAGACCAGGTTCGTCAGGCTAATGGGGTGGTAGTTCCCGGGATCCATGGTGGCTCCCCACTTGTGGAGTGGGATAACCGTCACTGTGCACCATTCAGTGGGCACAAAGCCTAAGGTGAGGCTATAATTCTACATGGTACTTAAGTGGGGTGCCAGATCATTCTATAGTTCATGTAGAACGCAGCCTGGAATGTTGTCTGGTCCCATGGATGCTGTGTTCTTGGCTTGGGAAAGTGTGTTTTTTACCTGTGCAACAGTGATTACAGGAACTTTGCATTCTTCCAGTATAGAGATGGGCCCTTTAGGGGGTGAGAGGGGGATAAAGTTAGCACCTATCTGCCAGGATGTTGGCAATATCAGTTGGGTCTGTATATTTAGTGCCATTGTGCTGTAACTCAGATCAGATATGAGTGTTACCATTGAGATTCTTGACATAGCTATAGAATGCTTTGTGGTTGTCTTTAGAATCAGTGGCGATTTTGTTTTTGTAACTAGCTTTGGAGGATTTTATCAGGGATTGCAGCTTCTTACTGAGGCTGACCAGGGAGCTCCTCCACTCATGGGATTTTACTCTCTTTTGCAACAGTTTTTTTCCTTCTGTTGTACAGTTTGTTTATGGCAGGGGACCACCAGATTGGCTTCCTTTTTTTGGAGGATAGCATCTTGGTTCTGTTTGGGATAGCACAATCCATGCATTTGTGTAAGTGCTTATAAAGTGCAATTGTGTAGGATTCAGTAGTTGTAACTGTATTGCCCATCTGCATGGGTGTCATGAAGTTCACCACTTCTGTCTTAAGAAGCATAAAGTTGGCTTTGAAGAAATTTTTTTACTGTGTTTTTTTAATGGAGAGTGGGGGCAGGATGTGAATATCTAGGGTGATTAGCTTATGGTCGGATCGGACCAATGAGGTGATGAATTAAGGTGTGGAACACCGGTCACTCATGTTGGTAATGACTAGATCTAGGATATTGTTGCCCCTGGTGGGGGTGTGGATAAGTTGATCCAGGGCATTGGAGTTTATGAATTCCAGAAAGCATTGAGTGAAGGAGTTGGTACATGAGTAGTTTTCCCAGTAAATGGTGGGGTAGTTGAAATTGCCCATTATTAGGGTGTTTGGTTGAACCCTAATATTTTCCAGTACATCAAGAAAACAGGAGTGGAATTCCTGGGGCATGGTGGGGGATCTGTAGCAAGCTACAATTTGGATTGCAGTTTTGCCCAGAGTAAGTTGCACTTGGATAACCTCGGATGTATTATGCTGAGCAACTAGCCTGGAGGTGTGGATATCCTTAATGAATATGGACACACCTCCGCCTTTGATGTTCCAGTCCAGGTTACATGGCCGAAAAGTGTGGTATGAGTTATAGCCTGGTAGTGCAGGGGTGCTCTCTGGAGCCTTGAACTAGGTCTCAGTCACTGCACAGATATCGATGTTCTCCATTTTAAGGAGTGCCTCGAGTGAGTGCATTTTGAGATTTAGACTTCTAGCATTGAGTAGCATCACCCTCAGTTTTTGCTTGCCTGTTCCTGTTACGTTGTTGAATTTGTCATTTGAACCTTGCCTAAAAAAGGCACTATAGGGGCAGCAAGAACCTTAGCCAGTATCCGGAATCCCAGGGGTGACAGGTGCAGGCCATCTCTGGCAAAGCATTGTGGTCTGTCGACCCTGTCATCCCAGGCAGACAAATACTGGATCCCTTTAGAATGACACCAGAAGCTTAGCCAATTGTTGAAATCAATCATTTTGTCCTTGTACTGCGGTATCATTCTGGGTGATGGCAGAATGTTACTCAGGGCTAAGGTCATACGTGCCTGGGCTACAAGATCGGAGAGCTCTTCCATGTCTCTTTTCATGTAGTCCAGGGAGGTACGTCTCAGGTCGTTCACACCAACATGGACAATGACAGAGTCATATCTGTACTTGTTGTGGAGTGACCTGAATGTGTGGGTTATGTGGCAGATCCTGGCACCCAACAGGCAGCTGACAGTAACCTTCTCCTTGTTTAGCCTGGTGAGTGGGGCATCAGTGTGTCTGACTATAGAGTCACCTGTGACTAGTGTGTTGGGTAATTTGTTTTGCCTTATTGGCTGTGGTTGAGTGGCACACTGAGTCTGTGGGCTATGTGTCATTTGGGTTGTGTTGGGGGGTGGATGTTGCTTGCATTTCTGCTTTGGAGGTCTCTGTTGCTTGAGCAGATTATTAGTGAGAGCATCTGTGAATGTTTTTATGTTTCTATGTGTGGATTTTGGTGGTGTAGATTTATTGAGACTATGTGATGAGTGTGGTGTGGTGCAAGTGTTTACCTTCTCCTCTTGACTGTCAACTTCAGTCTTGGTTGGAGAGAGCTTTACCTCCAGTAATTGTTTTGGTAATGTATTTTAAATAAACAGCACTGTATGACTATAACAAATTAACAGATATTACCTAACATGGTTTCCTTCAGGTTTATTTAATGTTAACTAATGTCTAGTAAATTACACTGGGCTTATAGTCATTATTGCCTATTTAGATCTGGCTAAGGCATCTAATACTCGGTCATATAATGTGATCATTTCAGCTATGTTTTCACTGAATATCAATAGTTAGCATCGATATCATCGCATCGACAGCTTAGGTTGTTGAATCCAAAATCATCGACACCTAAGCGTCAAAAGCTAAAAACAGCAAATGGCCAAATCTTCGATTTCTTTGCTAGGGAAAGAATTCACTTGGCTGTCCACAAACAAAATAAACAAACACACCCAAACATAGTGGGGGGCTTTGCCCCCCAGCCTCCCAATGTGAGGGGCTGCACACTCCACACACCCCCAACTAAATATACCAACTCCGAGACCGCTCAACATTGGGAAAAAGGCAAATCCCCGAGAACAGCCGTGCAAATTCTTTCCTGAGGAAAGGGTTTGATTATGTGGCCATTCGTTATTTTAAGCATTTAACGCTTAGGTGTCAATAAATATGCATTCGAAAACCTAAGCTGTCGACAAATCAATAAGGAACCAATAGTTGTAGTGTCAGCTGGATTTCAAGAAAGCTATAACAGCAAGCATAAAACATGTTCCTATTTTGAATGCTTTACAAAGATAAAACCAGTTTCATCAGGCATCCTTCAATGGTCTGTGGTGGGACCGGTATAGTTTATCTTGGTCTTTTCGACACTTCCAAGATATTATTTCACTTGGTTTGCCAACTTTATAGATGGTAGTAAACTAGGAACATTTATAACTTCAGAGTTGGAATTGATATGAAAAAAAAATGAATGCATATTTTAGTGAAGTTAATGTCTGCTCACAAATGATAGGATTGGAATTCAGAACTTCAAAAATGCAATTTTATGTTGTTTTGGTGATGAACAATTAATCTAGCATAAGGTTATGTAGCATCATCTTGTAAAAAGTACAGAATATAAAATAGTTAAGTATTATTGTGGCCAATACATTATCCTTTAAAAAATATGTGAATAATATAAGATCTATAGCACAAAAGCAGGTAGATGTCTTATAAAAGACAATTGAGTATCAGGGAACTAAACCATTTAGTGGAGCAATTTAAGATTTTATTTGATCCATGTTGGAATATAATTCCAGCTTTTGTAGTTAAACTGTGACTCAAATTACTGTATTAGAAGCATTCCAAAGAAGATTCATAAAAAGGATTCATACTTTACCAAATAAAACCTATGATAAATGAGTGAAAGATTTAAGGTTATTCAGTTATGCATATCACTTACTGAAACGTAACCTTATTTTGGTATTGTAAAATAATTAAATCTGCATTTTTTTCAATAATAGATTCTCCATTGGATGAATCAATAAGAAATTTGAAGATTCAGTCATTTAAGTTACATCAGTTTACAAACAACTCAAGAAAAGAGATCTCTGTATAACTTAAGTCACTCCAATGCATTAGAATAAACTAGAGTAAACAATATTGCTCAATGAGCAGGATATTATTTTTAATGTCAGTAAATGTAGTCATTATGACCTGTAATATAATTGCTGAAGAAGCATGGTGGGAAATAAGAGAAGGGTTTAAAACACTAATGTGTATCATTTACGCAGGCAATTTGGTGGTAATAACAAGAATGAAGACATGTGAAGAAAATATTAATTAAAATAGAGCACTGGTTGATAAGAGTGGGTTTAACTCTGAGTAAAGAAAAAGTTTTCAGCGATACTAAAATCGGATTAGTTTATTTTTAAAAACATAGAATTAATGTATTATGGAAAACATCTGGAAGACAGGATGTTTTAATAGACAATAAAGAGAAGTATTAAAGGATATAAAAAATATGACAGGCATGTGGAGGATATTTCAGATAATATTTCAGTGCATTTGATTCATTCTTATGTTTTGTGAAAACAAGGTATTTAGGGAATATATGCATTTCCAATAACAATTAAAATATTTGTTGTAAATTATATTTAATATATTATGGAGATCAAGGTTAAGCCCATCAAAAAAGGTGTACTGCATTTTAAAAGAGAGACTGGATGTTTGAGATTAATAAATATGATACCATATTTAGAGTCTATGCATGAGTCCTTACTGATGTTTAAAGTAAGTATCAGAAAAACGTTGTGGGAAAATGTAAAAATATAAGAGTGGAATGTTTAAGGTAGGAAAAGAAAAATTAATTATGATTGTGCAAAATAAATATGTTCCATAAGTTACAGAAGTTAGAAATAAGAAAATGTACATGAAGTGGAAGAAGGGGTATCTAAAATTATGAAAATGTAATATCACGTGAATCGTGGAAAGAACTGAGTAAAGCAAAGAAGACTGCAATAATAGAAACTTAAGAAAGCTTTAAAGATGTGTGGGAAACATCAGATTTCTTATGATATTATTACTATAAAAATTACTAGTCAAAGGACAAATTAAAAACAAAAACAAAAGAATGTGTAAAGTACACAGAATGGAAGAAACAGCAGAACAAGCATTAATGGAATGTGAAAGAGTAAAAATGGTGTGGGAACAATTTAAATTAAAATAACACTATGAATGCTGCAATGAAACAAACGTAAGCATGATAATGTATGGAGAAAATAAAAATGTGGGGAAATATTTAAAAGATGTTGTGGATAAAACATTGGTACTTCTTGTTGTGTTGTGTCTTTCGGCTTTTCCCGGTTAGGGGTTGCCACAGCGGAACTCCGGTCCGCTAATGACTGGCAGTAGATTTTTACATGCTGAGTTGCCAGCTCTGAAGCACAACCTTCAACAAAGGTATGCCCATTCAGGCATTTCTCCACAGAGAAGACGCTCTAGCTGAGAATCGAACAGGACAACATCTTACTGTGAGGCAACAATGCTACCGCAGCACCACATTTGGAATTGCAGATACAAGAAATTCCTGTACAATAGGAGCTGTAGCAGTTCTGTGCCATAGTGGGATAAAGCCCTGACTACAGCACAGATGATCCAAGGTCAGTTAGCAGCATTGGCACCTGTCAGAGTGACTACAGCACAGATGACCCAAGGTCAGTTAGTAGCACTGGCACCTGTCGGAGTGACTACAGCACAGATGGCCCAAGGTCAGTTAGTAGCACTGGCACCTGTCGGAGTGACTATAGCACAGATGGTCCAAGGTCAGTTAGCAGCACTGGCACCTGTCGGAGTGACTACAGCACAGATGACCCAAGGTCAGTTAGTAGCACTGGCACCTGTCGGAGTGACTATAGCACAGATGGTCCAAGGTCAGTTAGCAGCACTGGCACCTGTTGGAGTGACTACAGCACAGATGACCCAAGGTCAGTTAGTAGCACTGGCACCTGTCGGAGTGACTATAGCACAGATGGTCCAAGGTCAGTTAGCAGCACTGGCACCTGTCGGAGTGACTACAGCACAGATGATCCAAGGTCAGTTAGCAGCACTGGCACCTGTTGGAGTGACTACAGACCAGATGGTCCAAGGTCAGTTAGCAGCATTGGCACCTGTTGGAGTGACTACAGCACAGATGGTCCAAGGTCAGTTAGCAGCACTGGCACCTGTTGGAGTGACTACAGCACAGATGATCCAAGGTCAGTTAGCAGCACTGGCACCTGTTAGATTGACTACAGCACAGATGACCCAAGGTCGGTTAGCAGCACTGGCACCTGTTGGATTGACTACAGCACAGATGATCCAAGGTCAGTTAGCAGCACTGGCACCTGTTGGAGTAACTACAGCACAGATGGTCCAAGGTCAGTTAACAGCATTGGCACCTGTCAGAGTGACTACAGCACAGATGGTCCAAGGTCAATTAGTAGCATTGGCAGCTGTTGGAATGACTACAGCACAGGTGATCCAAGGTCAGTTAGCAGCACTGGCACCTGTCAGAGCTGGCCAGGGAAGTTGGAAGTGGCAGCCATTCACAGTCCACCCATCCTGGGGGAGAGAGGTTACTTTGGCTTACCAAGGGTGCAATAGGTGCTGCACCCATGGAGCAAGGCTATAAGGAGCACATGCTGACATTGTACACATGCATGCAAGGGAGGATTTGATATGTAAAGGTACACTTATCATGGCAACAGTATGCATCAAAGATTGGGGAGCTGCTGAGGGAGAGGGATGCTTGACTAGGAGTGGGTAGGTCATCCATACCACCCAATTCTTGCTACTGGGGGGAAGACACTGTACACTGAACGCAACTTGCAGGAGCCAAGGGATGAGCAGTTCCACTATACAAAGCAACTAAACTGTAAATGCCCAATTCCTGAAAAAAAATCTTGACAAAGGGAATATTAGTACTGGGGGAAGAAATGGGCTGATAGGGCTTCCCAAGCAGTACAAATGAAACACAAGACTCTTGCCTAACCCTGGAATGCCCAGTTTCTGCTGCTGTGGAATGAATGGGCGGATTGTGAGTAGGTAGTGTAGTCATCTGGCCAGGTCCTGCATGGAAGCAAGAGCCAGCTGCTGAGGTCCTGTGGGGAAGCAAAAATTGAGAATAAGAAGATGGCTGTGAGAGACGGGGTGGGGTAGATGGAAGGTCTGCTATATATACAATAATGTGTATTGATCTTGATGAATAAGGTAGTGTACAAAATACCAATATATGGTAAAAAATCCCAGAGCTCAGATGAATGGTCATACCAAGCAGAACAAGTCCAAATAATAAAATATATCAAAGGTGAGACCAAAGCAAAGCCAAATAAATAGACCCACAAACACTTTACTGTAGTCAGCGCTGTCACAGTACCATAACACTGCTTCTTCAGACTAGAAAAGCTCAATAAAAATGTACAAAATACATTAAATGTAAATAGTGATTTGATGATTATATAATAAAGCTCCCCTACTATTTCCATTTTTAATAAGTGCAGAGGGATCTTTTGTATTCACCTGAGCTACCAGTAACTTATGCAGACAAAACCAGAGTTTAACACCACTTCTAAAGAACAGCACACTCAATAATTTAGCTCCCCCCCCTTATGTTGTACTGCAATGTAGTAGAACCCAGTTTTCTGATCTTCCAGCATCAAAGGCAAGCGTGGTACCTGTCCAGCCACCGATAGTCATAACTCTCAAGTGCACCTCATTATAAGGAACATTTCTTGTTCTGAGTCTTAAAAATTCAGTGCTCCATACTGTTCTACATTGAAAAGGTTTAGTATCGATATTCATCAATCCTGAAAACACTGGAAAATATGAAGGTCTCTCCAAACACCATTATACTCCACAAGAGGGAAAACATACTGGACCTGATCATCACCAACATGGGGACTCTATGCTCCAGACGACCCAGCCATAAACAAACTATACAATAAAAGAGGAAGCTACTACATGATAGCAAAAAAAATCAAAAAAAGGAGGGAAGACTGTCAGTATTAAAAAAAAAAAAAAAACTAAAAAAACTCAAAAAATCAGCTTCGAGAGAAAAAAAATACAGGACACACACTAAAGATATAAGGCTTTTTTTTTTTTTAGGTTAACCTGTTGGGGGGGTGGGGGATATGCTTTAGATATCCAATTCAAAAAAAAAAAAATACACCAATACACAGAACATGCACATTGCCCAGCTGACAGCTGACAAACTTCTCCCCTCCTCCCCCCCCCCAAATAAAAATCTCAATCCCAGCAGCATGAACTCCAAGAAGAGCTAAACCAAACATAAAACTACTGTGTTTCATCTCAGCCCTACTACAGTGTACCCAAAGAAAAAGAAGTGCAGCAACAGACAGCCCTCCCCAACCAAGTGTGGTGCCTCTGGTGACCCTGGAAACTATCCCCCCCCCATAAGCTAGCTTGGTCTGCAAAGCTATGGAAAGGATCATCATGGATGGAAAAGATAAAAGGAAAAAAGGACCTTGGAGACACTGGATCCTACCCAGTTTTTTTTTGGGCAGAGATCCTGCCTTAAAACCTCTGGTGACAATCAAGTACAATGCCCCTTTGGGATGTAGTATGAACCTATGAACCTATGAACATATTCATTAATACCTTTAGCAACTAACAATGCTAAATAATATTGAATAACACTGAAGTATATTAATTCAACAAAAGAATATAAAGTATGCAGAAAGTTAATAAGCAAGTTATGAGCTTATTAACTGAAATTGTTATCAAGTGCTCCACATTTTGCCCATGTGTTCCTCATTGTGAGATGCAGTGTGTTTCATATTCTGGAGATGGAAGGCTGAGAGCTATGCTGACAGTGCCGATAATGTGTATCAGAGTTGTGATAAGTAGTCAAGTACATATAAAATATGTGAAAATCATATGTTAGATAAATCCCATAGCCTTTACTGTAGAATTAGGAAACAACTTTCACTAATAAAGTGACCAGTTATACATTTCCTTGATGAGGACTGATATCATACAGCTCATAATATTCTTTGTAGAATGCAGTTCTTGGTTTTAGTCTGGTGGAAGCTTGGCAATCTTATTCATAAGCACCCTCCTTTTTTATCACAGTGCTAAAAGATAAGTTCTACTTTATCAAGATGCTCTAATATACAGCAGTAAGGACTGGTTTTATGCACAGACAAACTAGGCAACTGCCTAGTGCACCATACTTTTAGGGGTGCTGTTTCTCCATTTATTTATTCTCGATTTATTTAGTTACTAGAGTATACACTAAAAAACAAAAAATATAGCAGTTGCACCAGCCAAAAGAAAATACACCTGTGGTACAGTGTGCACTTCAGGGGCATTGTTCCAGCTGACTTGACAACATTCAAGTCATCTTATGTTGCAAGCTCACAGGAGCATCCAAACCAAAAGGTAAAGATCTTGCAACCTCCAAATGTAGGCTCAAAGCTGCCTAAATGAGTTTTTTTTTTATTTTATTTTATTTACAGAAAGAAATAAAATTAGGGAGTTTTTGCAGAGTTCTGGACAAAGATGAGAAGAATGGTGTGGTGAGTTAAGTGCTATTACTGTTTTTACTCTGGCAGTGATCAACCAGATATTCTGACAATACTTCTGGCTTTGTGATTTGAGTGGACAGATGAGGTGAGACAAATTGCAAGCTGAAATAGGCATTACTATTATTATTTTACAATATTGCTGGCAGTGAACAACCAAATATTGTTGGTAATACTTTGATCAGTATTTCTTTAACTTTCCTCACAAACTTCAGAGGGGTGCATAGAGGGTCACTGCAACTTGCATAGGAGCACTGTACTGTCTAGGACTGGCAAGTAGGAAACATTGTGATTTTTTTTCCATTTTCCTCATAATCAAATTCCTGATGTACATACAGGTGATTATCTTTTGGGGGAGAGTAAATAAGCATGATGTTTGCATATTTCTGCCATCAAATATGTTATGTGCTATTCATTTTTTTTCAGGTCCCAGTTTGACACCAGAAGGGTGCAGAGAAGGTGGTTTTCTTTTGGGGGTAGGAGTGAGAAGGCATGTTGTATATAAATATGACAGCAGCATCTTGAAATGCATGCCTATGAGCATTTGTGCCTTACTTTTAATCCCAATTAACAACAGGGGGGATATACAGAAAGTGACTCCCTATTCCCAGATATGATATATGTATACTCGCAAGCATTTATCTTTTCAGTTTATTGTGAAGTGGTGTTTGGTCAGCTTTGAGCATTAAAACTTAAGTACAGCTTAATTTTTCCTTGAAATAAAAAGTAAGACTGAACTTCTTTTTCATGCTCGTGATTTTGGTTCAGGCCACCATTGGTTCAAAAAATTGGGGAAAAAAGATCTAAAATGCACCTCAGAGCATTTATAACCCCACACCTTCTGTATGCCTAGTAGCCCCCAGACCACCAACTTAATTTCGTTACTGCAATGTATTCTTGGTCAGTTAGGGCGTGTTGAAAGGATGCAGAAAAAAAGAACAAAGTTGATGAGTAATATGGAATTTCTTTCTTTATTACGTTTTTTGTTCACACAATCATTGGTTAAAAAGATTGTTTTGAAAAACTGTAAAATTCACCTCAGAGCATTTAGAACCCTTGTGGCTTAATGTAAATGTTTTCTCCGCCGTTATCAGAATCCAGTCTTGCTTTGATATTAAACAAATGGATAACTGCATGAAAGTAATAAAGAGTAGGACAAACTGTGAGAAAAAGGAATTAAAAAGTAATCTGGGTAGTGTGAGTAGGCCGGGATGCCCCATGGAGCCGTTTTGCCCAGGGTGACAGTTTACCTATGTCCACCCCTGAAAGCAGTAATACATGGATATGCCCATACACTGACTATATTTAACATTATCTAGAGTCAATAAATCTATTCAAGTTTACAAGGAATCCTGTCAGGAAAATAAAAAAAAGTAAGATTATCATGTCACTGATCAACAAACTACTCTTCTGCTACTCCCCAGCGGACTGCAGAGCAAACTGTGCTTGAGTGCCACTATTTGGTACTACCGGTGCCTAGGATTGCCTACCCAGTCCAAACTTTTAAATAAGTCAAGTCTGTTTTTATTTCTATGTAATGCATGGAAGATACATGTAACGTCAAAAACTCGACAATTTTACAGAAATTAAATATAGTTCTGCCAATGTTACACAGCTTCTAAAGCAGCACATTATTACAACCATAAGCAAATGAAGCATATTCCAGACCTCACACATACCGCTCAACTGTACAGATTTTCACAGAATGTCCAGATTTTTGCTTCATATTTTTGGTCCATTTTTCATAAAATTGTGGTTTTATGGCAAATTAGTTGCAAATCATTAAAGATTAAAGTTAGAAAATAATGACAGACATTTGAGTTTCAGACTTCACACCCTTCAGAAGATTCGTGCTAATGCAAAACCTGCTATTCTATTGACTTTCTAAGTTTGTAAGAGCAAGATTTAAAAATTGTCCCTATTTTTGCACTCTCATCCCACTTTTATTTATGGCTTTGTCCAGATTTCTTGCTCTAAGATATTGAAAGGTATAACCTCACACCAGAAGGAAATTAGGGTACCAACAAAAATAAACATGACTCTAAAAGTAAACACCTTAGCTTCAATTTTAAATTAAAAACATCTTACCCAAACTTTTTTTATGAAGCTTAGAAGTAAATATTTACAGTGTGGTTCTCCAATTCTTCACAAACTCAAAACACACACACACACACCATAATGTGTAACACCTGTTACAACAATCAATTCACACTTCTCCAAGTGTAATTTCCTGGAAAATATTTTATACTTATACTGAATAGTATCCTCTGTGTGTATTCACTAGATGGTAAATTAAGTTACCCTGGAAGAATTACATTTCTCAGGGCAGGAGTGAAGGACAAATTTTAGGTAAATAGAAATGCGACTGCTACATATATGGCAATAATTCCTCATGATATGCATATGTTCTTAGAAATTAAGGCTACTTCTCTGCTTGTCAAGGTCACTAAAGCCACACACATGAAGAGATGATAAAAAATATGCCACTCATAATTAAGCAAAATGCTGCAGTAACTATAGGCAAAACAGCAACAATTCGACCGGGATCTATATCAACATCAGCTTCTAATCAACCTTACAATATTCCAAAAAGGTGAAAAAAGAGCAATTAATTTTCACGATATACTGTTGCAATGCATATGATATATACCACACAAAATAAGGCCTTTGCAAAGACTGCTTTTTTTTTCTCTACATTGATATTTAATTTCTCCAGAGACCTCCTGGTCTCCCATCTGACATCGACTGGTTATAAATTACATGCTGCTTCAAGGATCTTTTAATCTGCAAAGCAAACACAACTGAACGTATTTTCTAGTCACTTCAGCAAAACGCGTCCCCCTCTTTGGGACTAGGTATCTGAAAGTCTAACCGTCCAGCAGCTATAGTGTTTCATAATAAATTCTTAGCATATAGAGCTCACCCTGTAATAGTGTTATTGTGCAACTTGTGCAACGGAACTTGAACCCAGTGGAAGATAAACTGAAAAGCTAGACAGATTCGGATCTTAATACAGTGTAATAAGTAGACCCTAAGCTAAACGGTAAACATGACTACATTTGATTTTTCGGATATTGAAATTTTCTTAGACAGTCATCCTCAGCTGTTTGAGGACTATTTTCTAAGAAAGGGGAAATCTGATTCTGTGGATAAATGGCTATCCATACACCAAGCGCTGAAGTCAAAAGTTTCATTAAACGCAGAGACTAATAGCAAACTACATTTGAGAAACAACTCTAGTGATGGAGAGCCTATCAATAAAGCGAGCAGCGAACAGCAGCAGGTGCGGATATCTCACCAGTGGGAGATCTTGAGACGAAATTTCGCACGTTCGAGAGCGCTCACAGTCCATCGTACTTATGACGAACAGGCCAGCTCTCGTGCCAGCTGCCAAGATGAGTTCCAAGTGGGCATGCGGCGTGGCGGGCGTGCTCTGCTGAGGAAAGCTAGCTCGTTGCCTCCGACTACCGCACACCTGCTCAGCGCGCTCCTCGAGTCCCGAGTCTGCGTACCACGGCGCACCTCGGCCGCCAGCGAGTCCAAATACCGCCTAAAAGAGGCCGGGGAACGCGAGTTCTTTCTGGAACTAGTGAAGGACATCTCAAACGATCTCGACTTGACCAGCCTTAGTTATAAAATCCTTATTAATGTGTGCATCATGGTGAATGCCGACAGGTGCTCTTTATTTCTTGTGGAGGGGTCTCCTGAGAAAAAAACCCTGGTGTCCAAGCTTTTCGATGTACACTCTGGGACCACGGTGTTACCGTCCTCCAGTTTGGAAAATTCAAGCGAAGTGCAAGTACCTTGGGGCAAGGGTATAATTGGTTATGTGGCTGAGCATGGAGAGACCGTCAATATCTCGAATGCATACCAGGTAAAACAACTTTATGTATGACCCATACAGTATGGGGGTTCGTTTTCTGAGTATCCCCCTCAACCCCTTCAGCACCAGAATTCTGGACATGCACAAAGGCTCAAAGTTAGGGGAAGATTTCAAATGTTCTTACACACTTTGAAACTTGGTAGAATAACATACGTGTTTTGAAAATGACAGACGGACAGAGATTGCGCAATATGATGGGCCCAGTACCTTGAGGCCAGTGAAGAGGGCAATTCTCCTTCCCCTTAATACAGTGACTTAAGAATTGATTATGTTAAATTATTATGTATAAATGGTACATGTCTCAGTCCCCCGCACACCTCTCAACTGTCACAATTTTTCGTAATGGAATTATAACTGCTCAATCTGCCTGGTCCATGAATACCAGATAACCGATTACCTGGAATGCACTGTATTGTCAATTCCGTTTACAGAGCACTGTTGGTAGTCATGTACGTGCACATTATGTGAAACAGTTCCATTTATTCGCGTACCTGCATTTCTTACTGCTTGGCCCACACGTCCCATGCTAACAGCTTGAGAGGTATGGTCCCTGTGTAGTGGTGTCGTCACCGTGGTGTCCCCCAATATACGCCCGCACACACACAAATATTTGTTTTCCATACAGTACGCAGAATTAGACTTCTTTCCAAAAGACTGCTTTCGTCTGCTCATTTTTTTCTTGACAAATCAATTGTTTTACCAGTGCTGCTTTTGGCCAGGTAACGAGTAAATGCTCACCTTCAGGTCATGGTGTCGTGCCCACTTAGCTGTCCTTAAAATGTTTCCTGTTGTAAACAAGGATAGACGATAAAATCAGATCAGTAATGATGCAAAATCCAAATTAAATGACTGCACAGAGTACTATAATTTCTAGATTGCAAAATTATTCCTGGTCTCGCTTTAGCAAAACTTTTTGTCATAGTAATTACCGAATAATTGAAAGTTGTAAACATTTAGCTGACCATAATCTCATATTGTAATCATATACTAAATTAATGGTGCTTTGTTTAGATGCATATTTAGTGTTTTTAGAGAAAGTACCCCTTATTTTTCATTGCTTAGCAAATCAACATATGTAGCTTTGAAAGGAAACAATCTACTGTGCGTGGAAATATTGCTCAGCTTTAACATATTCATAAATTAGACCAATTTTGAAACGCAAGGTTTGGAACTGAAGAGATTCTAACACCATGTTTAGAAAACTGCATTTTTTTGGGGGGGGGGGGGGGGGGCGGATAAAAGTTTTTTTTTATTTCCAGCACTGATATATCGCCATGTAATTGTAGCAGGATCGGCGTACAGTAGCGTAATGTGATATTCTACAGGTAAACAAGACGGAATTTCTTGTTAATTACAAAACACCAAGAAATACAGTGACAATCATTGTTTTCCATACGAAATCATCGTGTAATTTTGAGTGGAAATATTGCTCCGCAGTGATTCCCTTTTTTGTGAGATTTCTCCTTTGAGTTGGTGTAACCATGGAGTTGGATGTCTGGTCAGGAGTGTGGGTGGCTTCCTCCACACATAAGGGTGCAAGGGGGCTTGTTCCTGCAAAAAGAACTTGCATTTTACTTTTTTGCCCTTATGTATTTCAGGCATTAGGTTTTGACATTTATGCATGGGGGGTTGTAAAGGAAGCATGGTAATGTTTTTGTTTATCCCCACTGCTGTGTAATCTGAAAGTTAATATGTTTAGATATGCAGAGGAGCAGGAAGTGTGTGTGGACCTTCATAGGGGGGTGCAGCTGGAACTTACCATCAGTTGTGTGTTATAATAATTTTCTGTGTATGATTGTGAGCTAAAGCAGTGTGTTCATGGTCAAGTGACACATAATCTTTTATATTTCCTTGAGCACTCACTTTTTTAGATGCTATATCTACCCTTTTTCCTCCTACAGGTTATTTGTGGAAGTAAATGAGCTTTTGGGGTGTGAGGATATTTTAAGTGCCATACTGCAGTTTCCAAACACACACACAGGAGGAGCAAACACTTGCATATAAACTTGATATGTGTGTAGTTTAGTAACTTAAAAATCTGCTTTTGAAGAACACAGTGGTTTCTCTGTTATCATGTTATAAAGCAGCAAAGCATACATTGCATAATGCAGAGGAGTGATAATTAGATGAACAATGTTCACTACTCCCCTATCCATAATATTCCCTTTATGTGCTCATTTTACACACACCGGCCTACAGCACAGAGCAAGTCATCATTATATTGACACTACTACTTTACTGTATTGGTACTGTAAGGTCACCTTCACTGCAGGCTTTCATCACCTTAAATGTGAAGGTGAGTGGATAATAAGTTGTATGGAGTTCGATGTGCTAGTACCAGTCCTGTAATACAGTACTATGTACATCAGTGTGTGTGTGTGTGTTAATAGAAAGTATGGCTGTTTTGGATTACAAAGTAGCAAAGACATGTTGTCCTAAATGTTCCATTTCACTTTATAAAGATTTTTGCATTCCATAAAATACTTTGCGTGGAAACCCTACATTCCTTAAAAAATAAAGGTTTTATGAGATGATTTTTCTGTTTTGTGGAAAATTATTTTTGGAGTACCAGTTGATGGGCTTCTTATGACCTGTCATAATATTTAGCTGTGGCAAGAATTAAAATATTACTTTTGGGTATCTCAAAAGCATTGCATTAAGTGTCTGTGTGGGTATTTTATTGGGTTTTGAGCTTACTCCGACATCTCAAGTACATGCTGATAGATGAATTGCTAATCCTCCAAACCAGCAAAAGGCACATAGTGTGTGTGTGTGTGTGTGTGTGTGTGTGTGTGTGTGTGTGTGTGTGTGTGTGTGTGTGTGTGTGTGTGTATGCACTCCTGTGATGGACTGGCATCCTACCTGGGACTAATTCTTTGCCTTACACATGTCACTTGCTTGCTGGGAAAGGTTCTGACTCTCCAATGATCCTAAATAGAATAAAAGAAGATCTTCAAAGATGAACAAATGAATGAATGTTGTTATACAGCAGAAAAATATAAGCTTGTGCTGGTGCACAGAGGGATGAATCACTTATCACAGCTCCAACCTGAGCTGAAGTAGCGGCTCAGATGCTTGATTGACAGACAAGGGAAGCCTTGGCCTGGCTATGCCAGTTGCATTGTTAGATGAATTAGCCTCAACCAGTGGGTGAAAGTGGCCATGAGAGAGGGCTGGACTGCAGCTGGGTATGGGCATGACCACCCAAACCTGTGATGGTAGCCTTTACTAGGTACGCCTGAAGGAGCACACATGTGCATGATATGGGGGTATAGGTGATCCTTGTAGAGATGTATGTGAGCATGTGCCCACATAACCTCTGGGGGGGGGGTTATTTTCACAGAAAGGCTGCCATTGCTGGGATGCTGGTGAGAGCACTAACTTCTGGGTGGCTGCCTGGATGTGGCACTTCTGCATGGCTTCTTGGGAATCTGGCAAGATGTCCTCCACAGCTAGAGAACAAATGAGTTCAAATGTAACTGGGGTGGGCCTGATGGTTGTCAGGTGGGGGGAGGGGGGAGATATAGAAAAATAAAGTAGAAAAGTATAGATTCCACTACCATTTAAAATAACGCTCTAGCAATTCTAGTGTACCTTGTACATGATGCATGAGTGGTGTAGCACCTGAGTCACTTTTAAGGCACGACAATGGAAATGTCTTTCAGGTGTGCAAAGTAGATAGTCACAGGATACATGTTGAATAACAGTACGTTTGTAAAGCAATGTCTGTAAATACTTACAAACTATCTGTTCATTTTCACTATGTAAATGTTTAACAGTACTGTGTAAATTTGGTACAAGCTTTTTACATATATACACTTGCACACATATTTTACTTATATACACACACACGTACACACATACACACACATATATATATATATATATATGTATAGGTATATATGTGTGTGTGTGTGTATACATACATATATATATATATATATATATATATATATATATATATATATATAGGTATATATGTGTGTGTGTGTGTATATATATATATATATATATATATATATATATATATATATATATATATATATATATATATTTATACATATACACATATATAGATGTAATTGGGTTGCAGGCAGTTGGTCAAATGCCCAGCTACATCAACATTTTTTTGATCAACACCATTTGGTCAGTGCAGGCACAGGTTGACAGGTATGCAAGATCAGCAATCCCTCAGTAGGAGAATATTCCATTTCTCCAGGGACTGTGTGATTTTAGAGTTAGTTTATATATTTAGCTAGGGGTGTGGTCCCCCCCTGCAAAAACACTTGTATTTGGTTTACTCTTCTCCTGGGTAATCCCTGGAGCATGAACAAAACATGCTGACGTTCATTGTTTCAATATTTTAATGTTGATATTCTGAATGCCAATGTAGCTGATCATTCCACCTTTATCTTGCAAGATTCATTTATTATATGCTTTGGTTTCAGACATTAACTCCTTATCAAAAAAGTGCATTCTGTTTATTCTACCTGCACTAAAATCATTGTTGACTTTGGATTTGCTCATGGACTATTTCCTTAACAGCAGCATTATACTAAAGTTGCAGTAAATTGCAATATTCCCAGAAGACATGCGCATTTTGGTATGTGTTTTATGTAAATTCAGTGGACTTTGCTGGAATAGCATTATTGAGCATCATTGTGCAAGCACACATAATGAAAAGGTATGGATTGCTTGCAAAATCTGTAGATTAGTCCTTTTTCAATACATCTCTGCAGCATGCTTTCTTTGTATCGACCAATAAAGTATTTATCAGTTATACAGTATAGCTTGGGACTTGAAGTCTAAATAGTTTGTCTATCAATTCTTCATAAGTTACAGTGTCAGAAATGAATGTGAAATCTGAAAAGGGTACTGGAAAGTTACTACCCAATGAATTCAGATTTTTATGCCACAACAGATGTTCACAAATAGTTACTGCTCTTAATTTTTTTTAATCATGTAGATTGTAATCAGCAAGTATATTGTGTTCTTTCACTTTTTCAATCCTTCTAGTATTTGTTCTGTTATTTTACTAATATTAGATAAATAACTAATGGGTATATAAAATTACTGTTCCCTTATATATGGGATTAATCCATGTACCCATCCAGTCTTCAGACTTTCAGTACCCGAGTACAGATTAGTATTATGTTGGTTTATCAAGGTGCTATTTCTCTTTAATGCTTAGTTCTCTACATGAGTTGTCATCTAAGCTTGTTGTTTTATGTTTAATTTATTCAAGATTTCAAATATTTCTTCTTCATTACTGTTTCTGGACCACTTACATATGTTTGAAATGCATTTTCTAAACTCTTGACTTGTCCGCATTTCCTTCAGCAGATGCATTTAAAAGTTTATTTATTATTTTATTTTACATTTGTTGACCGGGCTAGTCTATCTGCATTAGCTATTATTTTTTCAGTTCATTCACCAGATGTAGCTAGCCTTACTTGCATTATTAATGTAGGAATAAAATGTGTTTTTTGTATAATCTTTTTTCAATGGCAAGTCTCCATTTTCTCTTACTGAGTTTGTGTTAAATAATCTTCTTATAGTTTTAATTAATTCCATGTATGTTTTCCTCAATCCACTGTCCTGGTTGTTATCATTCTTTATGTATACTTATTTTTTTTACTTATTAAACCTTTAAATATGCAAGATAATATTTGTGTTCTGTTTATAGTGGATTATTGTTACAAATATATTTGGGGTTTTTTTTACTCATTTTTTTATTTTATTTTTATAAATATTTCTATTCCTTTTTTAGTGGTTTATTGTTGCAAATATATTGACCTTTTGGTCATTATTTTATTTTATTTTTAAGCAGTTCCCAATTTTTTGCAAAAGGTTTTATCCCGGATATTATCCTTCAGTCCTTAGAAACAACGTTTTTTTTTCAGTTTCTGCATAATCATTAATTCATGCCTTATATAACACTGATTTCTTGCTGTCTAAACTGTTACGACATTTAATGGTGATGTCCTTATTTTTATTTGTTAGGTAAGGTGGTGCAATGGGAGTACTGTTAAGTTAATTGACTTGCAAATGAGGCTGAGGGAGTCATTCCCTAGACTAAAGGAAGCACATTGTTAAACGAGCATAGCCTTAACCTTCCACTTTAAGTGCCAAAACATTAACATATTGTGCTTTTATAAAAAGACAGCTGTTCAACAAACATTACTTATTGCTATTCATTATTTCTTTGCTTTTCTTTTAATATGAATAATATCCATTATGGTATTTCCTTTTGTAGTAAAGCAGTTGGATGCTTTATATTATAATTTTGTTGCATAAGAATGATTTATTTTTCTCTAAGACAATAAATCTTGCAGGCAGCACTTGAATTATATATTTGCTTTTACATTTAAACCAAGATTTTCCTAAGGGTATGTATCATTACATTTTATATGACAATATGCAACAGTTTCCTTTTTTATAAGTATATTTGTGTCCATTCATCTGAAGTTGTAAACACACATTTAGTCTATACATCTTGTACTGTTGTTTTGTATACCTCAGCCATTAGAATGTCTTTCCTAATAATAACCTAGTGTAGAGGGCCTTCTCTGATGGAGTCTTGCTTGAGGATTTCATCTTCATCATGAAGAATTAAGTACTTTTTTTATAAAAATCCAAGATTCAGGGACTTCTGCTGACCTGTAGCTATGCACACCTTAATGTAACATGCTGTTACGTAAGTGTGAACATCCCAGAATTCACCAGTTATTTTAGCTACTCTGAAAACTTGGCTCTTGTTCCTTGTGACTGTTAGTAAAAGTCTGCAGTAACATGATTAAACGTCACAATAAACATTCACATGGCTACCAGGTTACCAGACTAGATTCACACCAATGTTGCCTGTACTATCCAGGACCAGAGGGGAACATGTATTTTCATCAAACACTGTTTGTCAAACTGACAACGGTGAGATGGCTTTATTTTTGAAAGACACAAGGAGTTGCCCTTTCTCCACTGTTATGCGACTGTGGAGTCGGTATATATACACTAGGGTGATGGGGGTCTCCACCCCACACAGGGGGAGTAGGAGGGTCCCCCCTGCAAAAAAGCTTTATTTTGTATTCACTGACAGTGGCTTTCAGTGATGTTTTCACTGTTTTGTCCATCTGACAAGCAGTTCTTGACAAATAATCACAAATCTGGCTAGAATGTGCCTTTGACAACTGTTACTAGCACCAGATCTAAACACTGACTACTCACTGACAACGTCATTTGAAGATATTGGCCCATATGTTGTGAACATTGTGCAGGAAGAGAGTTCTTGACATGGAGACCCTTGCAGCCTCAGGCACAAGTCAGAGCATTATTACCACAGTAACATATACAGAAATAACAGAACCATTTCTAAACCTCCAAGAGGTAAGTCTTTGTCCAGCCAGTTCCTGAGCCCTTCAGGTTGTGAGCTCACACTTGTTTGTCTAAGGTTGAAATCCAAACTAGTCTTCAACCTTGATCAAGGACATCATGACTGAAGGAAGAGTTCTGTTAGCTTTCACCTAAGTGGTGCATGACAAATGTATTGTACCACCCTATCTTAGCATGATCCGTTGGACCCTGTTACCATCCTCATCTTGGAGACTGATCTCTATAGTCATCTGGTCATCTGGTCATGGACTGATGATACTCAGGAACTGGGATGATTCTCATTAGTCAACAGCCAGGCTCAGTCAGGCCTGCAGTGCCAGATGAGTTCAGGCCATTTGGTTATTCCTCAATAGCACCATAATCTCAGGGCTGCACCATCATGCAGATGTTTAACATATCACAGCTTGAATACGGGAGTTCGGTCTGAAACTGACACAGAGCTTTCTACAGGCCTCTCCTACCTACATGAGCAAGGATGTAGGTAAGCATACTCACTGTACTGAAATGTGTCCAGTTTTTCTGAGCAGCTCATGCTAATGTCAACACTAAAAAAGCACAAACTGTTTAGAACTGAGTAAATGAATATTCACAGTATAGCAGTTCATGAACAATTCTTGTGCCAAAGGAATACATTTCTATAACTAGCTTTGTATGGCAGTTAATTGTAACAGTTGAAAAGAAAGTACATCTTTTCATGTATCTTGGGGTAGCATTTTGAGGGGTGAGTACATTTCTACACTGACAAGTGGGTACTGGAAGCAGCAACATTAGGTCTGAGTACAAAATGTGAATCTCTGGCTACACCCCTGTACATGAGGAGTTGGTTTTGCTACACTTTGATTTCGTGAATGCTATCAGAGTGGACTGGTGTCACCCTGACTCTACACCCTCGGCCACAGGAAAGTAAACACCTTTTACAAGCTACTGACTGAAGGAGCACAGCAATTCACTGAGCATCTCAGGGCTGAATGTTATACAGTCTGTGTGGTCCAATGTATGTCTCAGATACCCTAACAGTTTGCCACCTTGCTGCCAGACAGAGAGTCTGGAGCTGGGAATAAATGTAGCAAGAGACGATTGTAGCTGGCATGATTCTTCTTAGCTGTCTAATTTCCAGGGCCAGTTAATGATGAAGGTACTGGATAAGCCTGATGACATCCTTGAGTCTGGTAGCAAAGAGGATCTCTGCAAGACTCTGTGTTTGGCTTTCACAGTGTCATTCTTTGTGCCCAATTGCAATTATGACTGAAGTGATGCTTGTGCTCAGGTATGTTCTTCTACAGAATGGTATGGCTCAGATTAGCCTACTGAAAGAAGGAATTTTTGAACAAGATCCCAACTGCCTATTTCTTTTTTTAAACAACTTTATTACAGTAAATATTAAGGCATAGGCATGCATACACTAATAGAAAATAAAACAAACCATATCAACATTTTTTTCCATTTACAGATATTATACATTACACAGTTTCTTTCATTATAACAACTGTCTTTCAGTCCATCATTAAATAAATCACTCATTTCCTGCCTTTCCTAAAACCTCACTCCTCCTTCTGCTAAATATCGTTCTGCATGTACTTCTCCAACAAATTCCAGTTATTTCTATATAATTTGCTCTTTCTCTGTTCTAAACATCACTCTTCCAGTTATTTTATTTGTTTTATGCTAGTCAATACTTCATATACAGTTGGTTTAGATTTTGATTTCTATTTTCTAGCAATTGTTTTTTGGCAGTCAAGGCATTACTATGTCTAGGTAATTCAGAACATGTGTCCCAGCTCGAAAGGATAATTTCCTAAGTTACAGCCATGTGATCCTCCAGTATTTCTGACAAAGTACTGTGTATGGAATGTTTTACATCTGTCAGCTAATTACACTCTCAAAAATATGTCCCCAGTTGCCTCTTTCTTACCCATTACACCTCTAATATTTGCTATCTACCCGAGGAAAAATTCTTTGGAGTCTGCTTGGGGTACAAAATACCTTTGCAAACACTTCCAAACAAAAATCCTAAACCTCTGGGTCTTGTTGCACATCTGGGAGGCCCATGCATGTCCTCCCATTGTTCCCTTGTAAATTGTTTTTCCAGTTTCTCTTTGAAATCTTTTCTAACCTCATCTGATTCATTCTTATAATTATCATGCAATATTTTATATGCCTTCACCTAGCGCTCTCTATCCCTTTCTCTTTGCCTATACTCTAATATCAATCCCTGATAGGGAAGGCAGTCTCTAACCTGCAGGTCAAACTTCTTCTTGGCCTCATCTCACTCTATTACCTTTCCCGTCTCTAGTTATTTGCTGCCAGTACATTGGTTCCTTTGCCAGTTTTCTTCAGTAAATTCTATCCCGTTATTGCCTGTTTTCTATACCCCTACTTGCAGTCAGCCCTATTGGCAAAAATCTCTTCTCTATTCCCATGTTGGCATACTTCTTATAATACTTCCTGCAATTTTATGAATATCATATTCTGTATGGTATTTATTATTTTCCATAAAGATCTGTATCTAAAATCCCACTATCTCCTTATTTCTTGAACTGCCCCACCCTGCTTCACCATCAGCCCTTTCCACCTTAAATTATAAAATTCTGCTTGTGTTATGTATATGAACCTTAAATATGTACCTTTAAAATATCCCTTCAAATCAGGTAACCACAAACTACCTTGTTCTATTGGGAGGATCAACATATCCCACTTAACTCTTGACCTGTTTGACCTAAAAAAATTTCTTCAGCTTTTTATTAATTATTGTGCACAACTTTTTCTCTCCTAGATAAAATTTCCTTCAACTTTTTATTAATTATTCTGCACAACTTTTCCTCTGGTCGATAAAAATATGCCTGACCTGTGTATAAAACTAAAGGGACTAAAAACATTTTCACTGCTTGTATCTATCTATGTCAATAAACAAGTTTGCATATTCTCAGTTTCTGTATTATCTTTTTAGTCTCTACCCAGATATCTTTAGCTGCCATTACAGAAGCCTTTTAATCCATGCTCCTAAACACTTCATCTTATCATGTCCCCTGTAAATATGGCTATCACTGAACCATGAATGGGTACATAATTTATTGATATAGTCTTTGTTTAACCTTCATTACTTTTATACTCAGAAAAGACTTGAAACTATCTCAAAATGGTATACAACATTGAGATGATTATATATCACAGTTTTTACCTCATATCCTACCTTAGCTATTAAATGTTGAGCCTTATAGATTCATAGGTTTGTAGCTAAGTACTTTGCTTGATTGCCTTGTGGGCCATTTTAAGCCTATCCAATTTCCCTTTTTCTGCTTCAAATAACCTATCCCATTTGGTTATATATTCACCTTACCCATCCCATGGTTGATAATTATATATTACACCTAATGAGAGTAACTGGGATCATACCATAGATAATTTGAGGGGGTCCATGCATTAGATAAAGCATTTAGGAGCTGCATCTGTCCATTAGTATTACAGGGAGCAGTCCTGTGATAAAATTTCTGTCTCCCATCCTTAGATTTAAGTTGCACTTAAAATGGACAAGGATGCACTTTGTTTCATGTGGCTGGGGAGTCTATTCCATAGCAGAAGTATCCTCTACGAAATATACCTGTCCTCCAAACCATTCTGCTGATGTCGCAGAAGAGGTTTAGATCTCTAGATTGAGTATTCCTGATGCCATTTGACTTGCTTATGTGCAGTAAGTCCATCAATAATGGGTTGGAGGATGCCTTGTATGCTAGACACAGCTTATTTCTTAGCAATCTGTAGGATACTGAGTATGGTGACAGGGCTTTGAGTCAGTCCATGTAGTACGTGTTGTTTAGGCCTTGCATCCTTTTAGTAAGGTATCTCTGTGGGTGTTCCTGTTGTTGTATGTGTTTAGTCAGATACATACCAAAGGCGACATTATATGCAATGACTGGCCTAATGAGGGCTGAGTAAAGGGGGGCAATGACATTCCTAGAGCTAGACACAATCCTTTTTTTTATAAGCTGTGCAATATAGAAGAATGTTCTTACAACAATAAGCATGTGTTGGTCAAAAGTTAAGTCACTGTTTCCAAATCCTGAACAACTGGGTCAGCTCTTAGGGGTGTATTGTCAATGTGAAAGTGGGGTAGATGACTTCCCAAAGGATACAATAGTGTATTTTTTGGCATTTAGTTTCAGACTGTGATTTTGACACCAGTTATGTAGTTGTAACAAACCTTCCTGCAAGATGCCTAAGTCATTTGGAGACTCAGTGAATGCTCCTAGCTTGCAGTCATCTGCAAACTTATTCAGCCAGTGCCCTTTGGTATTGGCTTTAACTTCAGAAAAGTAGATGCCAAACAAGAGACATCCCAGTGCAGAACCACGGGGGACTCCACTAGTGAATGGTCTCTTTGTGGAGATAACTTCTTTTATTATTTTTATCTTCCTGTAATCTTGGCATAATTAAGTCTTCCATAAATATTTCCATTTGTGCTCTTTCTTGGTTTCCACATTTCTCTGTTTTATACAATTTTTCATAACATTTGCATGATATATCTACTACTTCTATAGGATCTCTGGTTATTTTTCTTGTCATAGGCTTCTCAAGTTTGGTGACAACCATTTCTACTTTCTGTTGCCCAAGTTGCTCTGCTAAAAGTTTTTGTGTTCTGCAGTTGTTATCAAAAGGTAGTTGCTTAACAGTAATCTTTCTAAACTCATGCATATTATCTGATTGCTCCTTTATTTTCTCTTTAACACTCTGCAGTTGTTCCTCTTCTTGCTCTGTAAGAGTCCCCTTATTCTGCAAATGTTCAGCCTTTGCCAGCCCACCTAAATAATTCCTATTACTTCTTAACCATATCCTTTTCTGTTTTATTTCTACCCTTGTTTTAAACTCCATTTTCATTTTATACTACACACTAGTTCTTCCTTCCGAGGAAATTTCTATATTCCCTAATAACTCTCGAATAATTTCCACTGCCCATTCTCTAAAGTCCTCTTTTTTAACAGACAAGTGGGAAAGTGCCAGTGTCTCATTTTTTACTTCATTATCCTGCGTTATTATCTTAGTTTTTATCTGTGCATGATCAGAAATAGTTATTGGATGTGTGTGAAAGCTTTCAATTAAATGTACATGTTCCTGTGAAATATAATTTCTATCCAGTCTAGCCCAGTTAGTATATCTTGGGGAATAACATGAAAATTCTGTATGAGTTCCTACTACAGAATTCATGTCTTCCATACCAAATATATTCATAAACTTCTTCAGAAACTTATCCTTTTTTGTTATGTTTTCCTTTTTATGTCCCCCTGATATATTCTCATATTGCAAATCAAGTTCAAGTCCCCATATATGAGTAATATTCCCTGCTGAAAGCTAATTGTTCCTCACAAAATTTTCTTAAGCTCCATAATAGCAGTTTTTGGTAGACGATAACTACATGCCAGCATAACCTTACTCCATTGCCAATAAACCTTTACTACTACTATTACTGTATTTCTCCCTCTCCTATCACTGTTGGAGGTTCTCTAGCAATCAGTATTTATACTCACCATTTCCTTTGTCCCTGACATTCTGTTAAATATCCATCCTGAAATTCTTTCTTTGTTAAATTCACATGCTCAGTTCTTTCCAAACGTGTCTCCTGCAGCATTGCTAATTGCACTGTGCATTCTTAATATAATGTAATACTCTTTCCTTTTTTGTGTACACCAGTAAGGCCATTTACATTCCAAGATATTACAGATAGAGTACCCATTATGGTAAAAAGCTATTCTTTCCACTTATTATACGTGACAGTTTTTTTGAATGCGTATTTCCAACTTTTGACTTAAAGGCACATACTTATGTTTGGCAGGCTGGTCTTTTATACAGTTGTTTTTTCTCACCTCCAGTTAAACCTATGTGACATTTCTTAAGACTTTTTGCTTTAATGAAAACTCTCAAACAAACTCTAAATACATTTTCTAAACATAACTATCCCCTATTAACATAGAAGAAACACACAAAACTATGTACATTTAATAAATGATGTGTAACCCTTCAGATAGGAGCAATTGCCCCAAATCAACAACTGCACCCACAGGTATTACTTAATCTAAAATTAAGTTTACTTGTGCCAAATGTCATGTTACAGCCTGAGCTCCCACTTACACCGGTTGCTGTTTGTTATTTTCTTATCTCTATTCCCCTCCCAGATGTTAAAACAGCTTTTATGCTTTCAGAAAATAGTAAAATGTACCCTGAAGAAATAAAACTAAATCACGCACTGTTCTATTAAATGCATTAGCTGCTGAAGAGGTTACTATCCCTTATTCACATCCTATAATTTCAAACTTTATTTTCATTGAACTGCTTTTCATTGTACCTTTAAATTTTGCATTTCCATCAGCAAAGAATGCTCAGGGCTCTCAAGCTTAATTGCCTGCACCTGCAGACAGCTTGTTTCCATGTAAAAGTAGTTAGCAATGGGGAAAATAAAACAGCTAACAGCTTGCAGATATACAAAGGAATTTTTGTAAATACCACTAAGAACAGAATGTAAAGAACTCCATTGGCTAATTCCCTTAAGCTGCAGACTTCTTGTCCCTTATTGAGATCATTTGCTAATGGAAAGAAATAAACTAATATCTTTGCAGATGCAAGACGTTTAGCATTTTTCATGATTTTCATAATTTTGCCTTATTTTCAAGCTTATTTATTTACAAAAACATGTTTATAGCTTAAGCCAATGACATTAATCTAGACATTCAACCTTGTAACACAAGGGAAATGATCATCTTAGTTCTACATATAATATAATTAGTATACTTTACACCCCACTCCCACCCAAACAACACAAAACAACTAAAAGCAGGTAGTTGTAACACATACAACAGTCACTGAAAAGACTTCCCCCACTAAAATACCACTCACTTCAGACTATGCAATACTGCTTTACAGTATCACATGCAGTTTATATCATAAATGTTTTATAGAAATACTAATAAGAACAGAATTTTTTTTGCTTACAGTTACTTTTTTTCACCTTTAGTGTCCTTCAAAACATCAAAGACTTAATTTGGTGTATGTGCTTTACAATCCACCAACAGGTTTATTAAAGTCAACAAAAGTCCAGTGTTTTCTCAGCCACTTTTATTTGCAAAGCCATATTTCACAAATGTGATTGGTGCTTTATAACCTTGCATTTATTCACTAATTTTAGTGTTACTGGTCTTCTTCCTAATCATCTCTTTCTCCCAACAGTTGACCGTGATTCAGTTCCACAGTACTCCCGATTCTTCTAGTCAATTACTGTGTTTATTTTTCTGTTTCTCAAGCATTTTCCTTTGGAACATTGGAAAAGGTTTCACTGACAAAGTCTCTCTATTGTCAGAAGAATGAAAATCAGATTCTCCTTCTGCTTGCTGGCTCATTTTTTGTTACAAAATTTACAATTTTGTAGATACCCTAATGTTTATGGATATCAGTTGGGTATGACAACTCAGTGTTTCCAAAAGTCAAACATTCCTCTTATGCTGTGCTGATGATGCCATAAGAAGACAGAAACATGCATGCCCACAGCTAGAGGGTTTGGCTTTATTGGCCTGAAATTGTCCATAAATAGACTTTAGTAAAAGTAAAAGAAAAAGTCATAGACATTCAGAATTGCCATTTAGCTGAAACACGTGATATCCTTAAAGGGTAATTTGCATATATCTCATGTTGCCTCTGATACAAGAGGTTTAAGGTATCACACAGTGGAAAGTCTCGCTTTGCCAGATTTTTCTTTTTGTGTGTTTTTTGTCCACTGAAATCACTGAATGGTTGAAAAGTATGCAAAAAAAAAACAAGATTTTTGCAGTTTTTTTATGGTTCAATATACATTTGATTATACGAACTATCCTAGATCCCAATTAGTTTGGATAATTGACTCTCTACTACATTTCCTCCTTAGTCTGTTGTACATCAAAGATGTATTTGATCCTCCAGGAAAAATACTCTAAAGGCAGTTGGACACAGCAGCTTGAGTCTGTCACCTCCCTCTCAACTTTCCCAATTGCTGGGATAAATTTGCTTCTCTTCTGCCTGGTGTACAGTGAATAATCATGTTTTACAAACTCCCTGCACTCTGCAATATTTTGATACCTTTTCCTTTTGCCATAAGTTTGTCAGGATCACCTTTTTCTGCTGGTATGATTGCATCTTTACTAATATGAGTTGGCTGCTTTCTCAAGGTCAGGTTTGGAGCATACACTCAATGTGCCTTTCAATTAACAAATCCTGCTGTGGAACATCAGTCCAGTTGTTTATTTGTGCTTTCAAAAATTATAAAAATCTGTCTTTCCAGTCTCTTTGCTAGAAAAGAAAATCACAGGTTTTCTCTGCACACTCTGTCTTCTAACTGTACTATTTTTGTATATAGCTCTTCTTGAGAAGCTTCATACTCAGCCAGTCTTTTCTTCATTTCAGCCTCTGATTTTTGCAGTTTTATCAGTTTATCTGAATAGCTAGTTAAAGCATCTTCTGTTTTTTTAGCCTTTTGTTTTTTTGAGTTGATATATTCCTTCGATGTTTCATTTATTTTAACAATCACTGAGTGCATTCGATTTATTTTGTCCTCTAAATTACTGGAAGTCATGTCTTGAACCAAAGCTGAAACTTGAACTGCTTTTTGCAGAACAGCTGCAGGATTCTTCTCAACCAGTGTTTTCTCTTCACCTTTTCTGTTTGATTTTTTCAGGTTCTCTAGATTTCTTCTTTGCTGTACTTGCTAAGCCAGTAACTGAATTTTATACAAATATAAGCTTCAATGGCACTCTTTTATCTCCATTTCTTTTTTTCACACCAGGAGAGCTGAAATTAAGCTGTTGATCAATGTGCAGCCATCGTGGAAGCCCCAGCTGCTTATTTATTAAGGACATTTTTTTTTGATAGCTTGGTTGATGATCTTAGCAAGAAGTAGTCCCTTCACTCTGTGAATGACCTCTGTGAAATCTCTCCTTTTACTGTCACCTCTTTCCTCTTCTACACCTACTCAAGGCTAGTAAAGGAGGCAGCCTCAACAGTGTCCATGGAGGGTCCTGAAGAGTCACATGATCTTACCTCCTCTGGTGCTGGCAAAGTTTCCCAAGATGACTCCACTTGCAGTATACGGTGTATATATGTTTGTGTATATATCTATATCTATATATCTATATATCTCTCTCTCTCTCTATATATATATATATATATGTGTGTGTGTGTGTGTATATATATATATATATATATATATATATATATATATATATATATCTATCTATATATCTGATATATATATATATATATATATATATATACATATATATGTTTAAGGTACTAATGTGTTACTGCAGGGGAAAGGGAATTTGAACATTATATTATAGGATCGTAGGAAGTTACTAGGCTATTGGTCCTAAGGCCCTTATAAGCCTAGAAAAGAATTTAGCTCATGTTCCAACAAGACAGCCCTCAATGCCCCTGTCCAGCAGGGACACAGGTCAAATCCCAGGGGTGTATTTTCTGTTCCCCATGCAGTTATCAAGGTTGAGCTTAAAAAGGAATAATGAGGTACTCTGCTTGGAGTGGAGAGGGAATCTATTCCCCAGAAGGGGGAGTTTCTGGGATACAAATCTCTCCTGCCAACAAGTCCTATTGATGTCACAGACCAGATTGAGGTCGCACATGTGGGTTACTCGAGTGGAGCTTGACTTGTGGATATGTAGCAGTCCCATCCAGGCAGGGTCTGAGATTGCTTTTCATGCCAGACAGAGGTCACATCTGAGATGTCTGTATGAGGCTGAGTAGAGGGGCAGGGCTTTTTGCCTGTCTATGTAGGGCAGATGTTTGAGGCCCTGGATTCTCTCGGTGAGGTACCTCTGTGGTCTCTTCAGCTGCTGCATGTGCTTTGTGAGGTACATGCCAAAAGGGGCATTGTACTCAACAATGGGTCTTATAATGAAAGACTACAGAGATGTTATGACCTCCTTGTCCCTGGATGAGATACTTTTCCTAATGAGGTGGGCCATGTAGAAAGCCTTCTGTACAATGGAGTTAATATGGTGATCAAAAGTCAGGTTGCTATCAACCTGGGTGCCCAAGTCCCTCATAACTGATTTCATGCTTAGGAACTTGATATCAATGTGATAATTTGTGGGAACATCACTCTCCCCAAAGGGGGTGATGATGCATTTTTTGCTATTCAGTTTGAGGCCATGTTTCTGGCACTAGTCATTTGTATGGGTGAGACCATCTTGGAGGATGTTCACATCACTAGGCGAATTGATGACAGTGCCCAGCTTGCAGTTATCTGCAAACCTGGTCAGCCATAGCCTACTGGTTTTGATAGGCACCTCAGAAAAGTATATCCCAAACAACAGAGGCCCCAAGACCAATCCCTGGGGTATGTCGCTCATTATGCGTCTACTGCTTGAGGTGGCTTCCCCTATTTTGACTAGGTGGGTTCTATCAGTGAGCTAGTTTGCTACCTGTCTGGTAACATATGGATCGATGCCTAGTTGAGAGAGTTTATCTATTATACCCAAGTGAGGAATAGTATCAAATGGTTTGGCCAGGTCAAGGTAGGCAGTGTGCACTGTCTTCCCCTCATCCATGGCTTTGGCGGCTGTCTCAAAGAAGTCAACCAAGTTTAACAGGCATTACCTCCACTTGATGAAACCAAACTGTGTGGGATTGAGTGTTTGGAGGTTGCCAATGTCCTTGTTAATTACGTCCATGATAATCCATTCCATGGCCTTGCAGATCAGACTAGTTAGACTGATGGGTCTATAATTTCCTGAATCGGTGGACTCTCCACCTTTGTGCAAAGGGATGAAAGTGGTTGTTCTCCACTCGGCTTGAACAAAGTCGGTACTCAGGTTTTTCTTGAATAGGGTGCCTAATGGTGCTGCAAGTTCCTGCCTGAGTTTATGCAGGATGCAGCCTGGATGTTATCGGGTCCTATGGAGGCTGTATTTTTTGCCTTTGAGAGGGCAATGATGACTTGCTCCCTAGAGATAAGGGGAGGGGAGCATGTGCTGGGGATGTTCTGATTTACTGATGGGGGGGACAGCGGGGTGAAGTTTTCACTGAACCTGTCTGCCAGCAGGTTGGTTATATCTATGGCTTTTGTGTATGTGGTGTCCTTGACCACCAGTTCTGAGCAGATCTGAGTGTTTCCTTTGAGACTGGGGATATATGTGAAGAAGGCCTTATGATCATCTCTAGTAGATGTGGCCAGTTTGGACTCAAAGTTTGCTTTGGATGATTTCACTTGTGCTCTTATTTGCTTGTTCAGGCTAAGAAGAGATTGATTCTAATTAGGCACCTGCTCTTTCTTGGTCCTGGACAGCAATTTTTTTTCCTTTTATTATAGAGTTTATTTATTGTAAATATCAACCAGACAGGTTTACTCTTCCTTGAGGAGGAGGCTTTTGTCCTGTCAGGTATTCCTGATTCCACGTAGCTATATAAATGCTCATATAGTAGCTTGGTGTAGGTTTGGACATTTGTGCCAATTTCTATGGAGGGGGAGAGTTCTTCATACAGGCATGTTCTTTCCACAGACCACTTTGTAAAAGCATCTGATGAAGGGTGAAGTTCATTCAGAGCATTTCTATTGTAAGCTGAGCATTCTGACAAATATTAAAATAGTGCATGATATGAGAATGAAGAAATGTATTTAAAGGCTTGACGATCGATATACATACATATATATATATATATAGATAGACATATATGGATATACAGAATTAAATAAATTAATTTGTTTTCAAAAATGTATATGTTTGTAAATGTATAAATATAATTCACAGTATGGAAAAATTCCCCAGTTACAACCACCATGAAATTTTTTGCTGTAATTCATGTTAGAAAACTGGAAACTCTGAATTCAGAAATTTAGTTAATTCCTGACTGTAAGTGAAATAGCTGAGAAGTTTGTTCAGGTACACAGTATACTACATTTGCCCACACTGAAGAGAAAAAAGAGAAAAAGCAGCCATTAAAGAGATGTTTAGGAATTACTATGAGCCTAGAAATAACTTATATTTTATTCACTATTTGTTCTTTCCAAACACATAATGTCCACTGTAGATGACTGGCAAGTATGATACTGATCTAAAGAACTGAGCTAATGTCTATGAATTTGGTGACTAGTATGATTCATTAATAACAGATAATATCGTTAGGGTTTAATAAGGGTCAGACTAAAAAGAGAAACAGACCTTATAGTATCAAAAACTATATATGTTTGTAGAGATAGTGGCATATTAATTGCACACAGTTAAAATAATTAACTGAGGAAAGTGAGCTTGCATGATAAAATGTATTCAAATAATAAAGCAAAAATGTGAAGTAGAGAACTCATGACATAATGGATATTGAAAGAGAGACATATGAGAATTTAATTGTAACAGCAATGAGGACATAAAAGGAAACTGATGTTCACATAAATATGAGGCAGTTAAAGTTCAAGCCTTGTGTGGCAGATGTGGCTGTAAGCATAAGCTAAAGCTCTGCTCTGTTTTAATGAATTCTGTGGAAAATGCAAGAAAAAATAGCAAAAGAAAATATAGTATAATGAACAGAATTTGCATGTTGGTGAAGAGAAATATGAACATGAGTTATTGCTGGAACTAAGAAAGTGATATCTAGAATGCACCCAGACAATAATGCACGTGAAAATCTTGGCAGAAAATGCCAAAAGTTAATTAATGGAATATAGAATTTAAAGTAGACATAACTACAGTGAAACATTGTGGCTGAAAAGTACATAAAGGGAAGTCACATGCACATTGTTGACATATTAAAGAAACCAAGTAATACTGCGTGGTATTATTTTGATGCAAATATAAAATAAGACATATAAGCAGGGGCGGCTCGTGGCATCGGACTGCCGGACTGCAGCCCCCTCAGCTAAAAAGAATAAACTTGTCTTTAATTAAAAAACCTTTTTGTTTAAACAAACTTCGAGTCCAGCAGTTTTAAACAGCTTTTTTGTTTGTTTTGATTGCAGCCCGGAGGAGTAATGAAGGCATCATTTGCCCAGAAGTCTGTTCCAAACCGCATATAATTGGAAGCTTGCTGGGCTAAATGCTGCTGATTGGTTGTCGCTCTCTTCCCGGGCTTTATGTACTGGGAAAAGAGCGAGAATCAATAAGTCAGTTGTTGGCTTCCCTTGTGGATTGTTGTTTCGTGATCTTTTACTTTTTGTTAATAATTTTTATTTGTTTTGGCACTGGATTTGGAATCAGATTTTACTTTTTTATTTGGGTGGATTTTTGTCAGCTGTGCTGCAGCCTGTGCTAGAGAAGGAAAACAGAAGAACAAGAAGAAAGAAGAAGAAAGAAAAGAAGAAAAGAACAGAGTGAAGGTGCAGAATTAAGTAAGTATTGTAATTTGTTTTGTAGCTCATGAATGATTCACTTTTCCAGCTGCAACACAATGTGATTATGTGCTATAAAATCAAGGTGTGGTCTGTTGCCTCACAGCTGCAGGTTCTTAGGTTTGATTCTTGGCTGGGGTGCCTTCTTTGTGGGGTCTGTATCTTCTTCCTGTGTTTGTGTGGGTTTGCTTTTATGTCCTCCCATGTTACAAAGACATGTCTTAATTATTTCTTCCTGGGCCTCTGCTGAAAATTGTTTTTTTGTTCCAAGTCAGACTGTCCTGATTAACAAATGTTAAATAAAATTGACAGGCATTTGAATTTCAGACTTCAGGTTTCTGAATGTTTAATTCCTTACATATTTGATGGTGCAGTGATAGTATTGTTGCCTCACAGCTATAGGTTTTTCTGGTTTGATTCTTAGCTGGGGTGCCTTCTGTGTGGAGTCTGCATCTCCTCCCTGTGTTTGTGTGGATTTGTTCTGGTGCCCTGTCATTTTACAAAGACTTGCCTGAAGTACTTCTCCCTGGGCCTCTGCTGAAAATTGTTTTTGTTCTGTCAGAAGTAAAATTGACAGGCATTTGAATTTCAGACTTCATGTTCTTCAGAAAATAGTAACACAACCTTTTATTCTAGCAATTTTCTAAGTTTATAAGATGACTATTTGAAATTTGTCCCTATTTTTGGGGCTGTATTCCCACATTATTGGCTTTGTCCAGGTTTTTTGTGCTAAGGTTGACAACTATGGCAAGAACTGAATTCACTGAATATGTTTGAGGGCTGTATTCCCTCATTACTGGGTTTGTCCAGGTGTTTTGTACTAAGAGGTTGACAGCTATGGTGAGAACTGAATTCACTAAATGATAGCCATTTAAGTTTCAGTCTTCCTCTCTTTTACAAAGCAGCTGATTTGGCATAGTGATATGTTACTCTGACTGTTTTGCACAGGGACCTTGGCAGTAAAATGTATGGTGGTAACGCAGCATTTCTCTTTCACAAAGCAGCTGATTTGGCGTACTAGTATGTTGCTCTGACTGTTTTGCACAGGGACCTTGGCAGTAAAATGTATGGTGGTAACACAGCATTTTATTCTAGCAACTTTCCAAGATTATATAAGCAATGTTTAATGTGTCCCTGGTTTTTGGGCTTTTGACCAATAAATTTTGGCTTTTTCCAGTTTTCTTGTGCTGTTGAGATGGAGTTGAGTATTGAGTAGATTTTACAAGGAGCTGAGAGCTGCAGGGGAACAGATGTTTAGTGTTGCTTAAGTGAAGTTGGCTTGCCTTGTTAATAGCACAACAGGTTTTGTACTTGCTTTTGATGCAGAAGGCTGTGGGTTCTACTCCCACAAGGGGTGGATGCTGCCATACTGAGAGTGTTCTCCTTGGTGAAGATACTAACTATGAGTCTGTTATCAGTTTGCCATCCATTTCCTCTTGCAATATTACTAGCTTATCATTTTTAATGTAATATAGGCAATTTATTCCTGAGGGCAACAGACACTTTATTTTCGATGAAACCATGAAATATAAAGGTGTTTGCTAGCAGCAACCTCTTCATTAGTTACAGATTTCTTTAATGTGGAATTATTTAGATGACTTTTACTTCTTCAGAGATTGTGCATGTTTGCTGGTAATGGACTGTAGAATTGTGCATATTTACTGATAATGGACTGTAGAATTGTGCATATTTACTGATAATGGTGGACTGTAGAATTGTGCATATTTACTAATAATGGTGGGCTGTGGAAGTCTGAGTAGACTTTTATGATGGAAATGTTCTGAACTGGGTAGTTTTGTCATTATGGGTGCATGCATTTTGTTTCATTGCTTACTGGAAAAATGATCAAAACAAATTTAAAACGCCCTCTAACAACTGTACTGTATTGTACAAGGAATATAATTTAGTAAAATGAGGAAGGTGTATCAAAGAGCACATGTATGTTTCATATGCAAGGGGCCTATGATTTGAAAACAGTCCAAAATTAATCTTTATCTGCCACTGGCAAAATGTATTTTCTTTGAATGTGGGTTTCAATGCTGTTTCAATGAATCTGAGTTTCAAGGGCAGAGAAGTTTTAATGCTAAGTCTGTTTTCATTGTGAGACTGCATTGCTTTGTTTAGCAGATGTCTTAGTGTTCGTGCTGTAAAATACAAAATAAAACTTTCAAATGAAGTCCAACTCATCATAGAAGTAAAGCAGTATGCACATTAGTGTTTATGGTAAATGGAGTGAAATAGCCAAGTAATGGATCATTGGAATGGCTGCAGAGGCTCCATTCAACCATGATTTTGTGAGGGGGAAGGGCAGCAAACTCAGACAGGCCCAGCTGAACTATACCTCCCCCAACTGTCCAGATTTTCAAAGAATAAATAGATTTTTGCTTCTTATTTTTGGTTTGTTCTTCATAAAATTTGTAGTTTTCTGGCAAATCATTTAGGAATTAAGTCACTAAATAATGATACACTGAGTTTCAGACTTCATAACCTTCAGAAAAATGCATGCTAAAGTAAGACCTAAAATGCATGCTAAAGTAAGACCTGTTATTCTATCAACTGTCTCAATTTATACAAGAGCAATTTTTAGTACTGTTTATATGTTCCCCCAATATATCTGGCCTTGTTCAGATTTACTGCATTAACAGATTGAGAGGTACATGCAAATAAATTGCTTTAAAGAATTAGGCATAGCCAACCTTTCAACTGTCCCCGATTTTGGCTCAAAATGTTGCTCTTCCCCCTCATAATCCCTCCGCAAAATAGCAATTTTGGAAGAAAACATGGAGGGTTTACAATTAAGAAATAACTGTAATAATCAAAGTTATAGATTACTTGAAATGCATGTAGATTTTATTTTGTCAGCTGCTCAAGTTAGCAGTACTAATATTAAAGTCTCTTCTTTGACAGGTTCCCAGCTGTATTGTGTGGCTATTTTATATTTCTGCATCACATTTTTGGTCCATTTTTCATAAAATTGTGTTTTTGGCAAATTAGTGACAAATCATTAAAGACTGAAGTTAGAAAATAATGACAGACATTTGAGTTTCAGATTTTATACCCTTCAGAAAATTCATACTAATGCAAGACCTATTCTATTATCTTTCTAAGTTTATTAGAGCAATATTTAAAATTTGTCCTTATTTTTGGGCCTTTGTCCCACTTCTGTGTATGGCTTTGTCCAGATTTCTTGCTCTAAGGTTGAGAGGTATGACAAATGTGTCAGGGCCATCACAGTCAGCCAGAGACATTTAAAATTGTGACATATTTGTTGCCCCATGTAGTGACTCTGGATGTGTCCAAGCAAGGCAAGGAGCAGTTATTCAGTGTAAATGTGCAGGGTATCCCCCCATCCAAGGTAGACACAAGTACTACAGTGGCTTTTCATCTGTCCTTGATTTTGCAGAATGGTCTGGTTTCTGTCATATCTTTGTACTGTTGATTTATGCTTATTACTCAAAGTGCCTGTTGCTCTGGGTTTAAGTAGCAATGCTTTAATGACCATAAGGTAAGCTTGTCTGAGATCATAAGATGCAAGAAAGCTTTAATAAGCATACTGTTAAAGAATTGCCAACATTGAAAGCCTTTCTGTTGTTGCCATGCAGAGAATACCTAACTAGATAATGTATAAGCCTTGGGTATTGAAGGACAGGATTACATTCTTTTAAAAAGCTCACACTTGGAGACTTCCAGTCATCTCTACAGGCTTTACCCGTAAACTAAACAGAATGCCAATCATGTGTGGTCCATAACCTGTACAGTAATCCTTTATGCAATGTATCTTGAGCTTGTTTCTTGTTTGCTTTTCATTTTTTACTTTGATCATGTTTTCCCCATGAAACAAGTAGATAGTTGTCGGGCAGCAGGTCTTTTTTGGATAAGAAACATTTTTACAAGTGGGGGCATCACAGAGATTTCTTCTTTCAGCATGTTACTTGGTACTTTAATAAAGCTGAATATAAATTATAATTAGAACTGCAGTGCAAGGAGAAGTGGTTTGAGTTGAGTGCTGCTTGTTTTTCTTATACTTGATTTTGACTGGCATTCCAGTAATGTATTTAAAAAGTAATTTATTTTTTCATGCCTCACAACCTTTTGTTTCCATCTAGATATTAAGTAAGCTGTCATGCAGCCAATGGATTGAAATATTTTTCTTCTTCTACACTTATTTTTGTCTTGATTGGACTCTCATAATGAGGGTTTGACACCCAGGGCAGCATATTTAATTAAAGTTAGTTTTTGTGGTTTTGAGCATAGCTCCTCCCCTTTCTAGTTGGCCGCACCCCTCCCCTTGACCCCACCCATTCAGCTGTCTCCTGCAGCTCCCCTTTGATTTGAAGTCACCAGCCGCCACTGCATATAAGAACTTGTTCCACAGTTGTAACAATCAGGTAGACTGTCATAATAAGTTGATTCATTTAGTTTGTGAGAATCTGGTAATGCTGATACAGATTTGGGAGTAAACATTTTCAAACACAGTCACACAGCTGGAGACGTACTAAATACCATACAGAGTCACAGCAGCAATATCCTACTTAATTATGCTGATTTAAAGGCATGAAAGGTTTTCCAGGTGAATATCAGATACAAATAAATTCCAAAGCCTTAGCAAGGATATATGCTCCAAATAAAAAATATCAGTAGATCTCTGGAATAGAATAGAACAAGAATTGAACTGAATAGAAAGCTTATGTCCGACTAAGAAGCAGTCAGAATCAACAGAATGCTTGAATAACATGGTTACTTTTGCAAAGCATAACAATGTTTACAGCTGTGTTGATCTGCAAGATCTGAATAAGGTGATTAAAAGAGAAAATTGAAAATTGCTTGGGGTTGAAGAAGTGGTCTCAACAGTGTTATATGCAGAGGTCATTTCAGTATTAGATGTATAAAAAAAATTTTTAGATAAATTCATATGAAGAATCTGTATACATTTACTACACCATTAGCTGTACATGTCTAAGACTTCTCTATTTCCTCAGTACCTGATGCGTTTTAGAAAATTACTGCATAGGTAATTGAATGCTTGAAAAGTGCTGTAAATGTAACTTGATGATCTATTAATGTGAATAGACACAATGATAGGATGATAAGAGCTTGATACAGTTACAATATAGGTTTAAGATAGCATGTTTTCAAGTTATATAAGAGAACATGCAAAATAAAGTGTAACAAATCTGAAATGTATGAGATGTAGTCTTTCATCAGAAAGATTGAAGTCTGATACATGAAAAGCCAGAGCATTTGTTTAAATGCCAAAGCCAGAAGAAGATATTCATTTAATAGATTTTTATGAATAATGTTGTCTTGCAATGTTTGTACCTAGTTTGCCTGGGACACTTCTAAGATAGAAATGGAGCTCTAAAAGGGGAAAGTCTTGAAATATTGAGGAAACTAGTTACTGATGAGCCAGCATTAAAATACTTCAATTTAAAATGTATGGCATGCTTAGTGTAGAGAAGTTCATTTTTAATTTTTAATTGAATCTGCTTATTTGTCAATGGGGTAGGTGAACTAATCCCCAGAACCTTTTCAGCTATGACCCTTGCCTAAAGGGCAACAGCAAATATAGTACTTCTGGAGAGTTTAGAGTACCTAATCAACCTGCATGTTTTTTGTGAAGCACAGTGTCTGCAATCCTTGCAGTTTGACCTGGGAATATCACTTCCTGTGAGGAAAATGTTGCAATTTACGCTTTCCTCAGCTTTCAGTGTACACTACAACACTTTTACCTACAAGAATACAAATGACACTGCAAAGCTCATGACCAGTATCAGGCACAGAGGCAAAACAGAGTCTGGCTGTAGATCGGAAGTGTATCTTCACTTAGGATGCCAAAACTATGACCTGTTGATCTCTCTTTAAAGGCAGGAACAACCAACATTGAAGAGTGTCTAGCATTGCTTTTATAATTGCTTCTTCTGAGCAGGGAGCAGAGATGAGTTATAGTTAACTTCAGAGAATGCATCTTAGGCCCCTTGATGAGGCAGCTACATGCCTGTTGCCCAGATATGGGAATATCAAGAGATCATTCCATTGAAATGCATAGCCACAATGACCAATAATGAAGAAATCCCTAGGGATATTTTACCAGAGCACTGAGAAAGTTCCCCTAGTTTGTCTGTGAAGGAGTTGGGGAGTATTTCCCTTCCTGACAAAGATGGAGGGAAGACAGATCCAAGATTGTGGAGGGCAGGAAGAGGAGGAGTGAGAAGAGTATAGAAGATTTAGAGCAGTCCATTAATGAAGGGAGAATGCTGGTAACTACTGTTTGCAATAGTGAACTAGATGATAAGCAGTTGGAAAGGATGATTGCAGAGGATAACCCAAGGCCAGCAAGGTTACCAATGGGATAATATAGTTGAAAATAAGTTTCTGTTGTCATCAAGAGACTGTAGGGTAGATTCTGCACTGTAAATGTCTTTAATGGTAAAATTGAGGAGGAATGTAGTACTGGTGTACTTAATACAAGGGGTAGCTTGAAAGAAATGTTTTAATGCATAAAATGTATGCTCAGCTGGCTGCAATTTGTGGGGGAGGAAGTAGCTCTGTAAAAAGATAACTCAACTGGTGAAAATTTCAAAAAGGGGACTTAAATATGGATGTGTATGACTTGTAGGACAATGAAGTTAAGCTATTAGGTTTTAACTTTGTTCATATTAGGTACTTGATTCATTTAGGATCTCATTATAAACTCAAATCACAATTGGTTAGACACTTTGCCACATGCAGTTACAACCACCCAACTGTTCTCATTTACCTAGTAAAAGTTCCACCTCTCCAATATACCAGCTTAAATTGTCTTTTGTATGCCCCATGTAACTCTCTTTACCTCTCCCACTAACTTAATCAACGTCTAATACCACCATTACCCAAAACACTTTATACCTTCACTACTAAGAAGTACGCCAAACTAGAAAATACAACAAAGTTGTAGCTGCAATTGTAAACAGATAAATGCAAATGTGTTTGTTCAAATGTATACAAATACTACTTGGTTGACATCATGCTCATATGTGTTCATATATTTGTAAAAGTTGCTTTACATACCATTTCCTTGTCTTCTGGTACTTCCTTTAAAAATGTAGTACTGCATTGCACCTGCATGTCACATTGTACTTATTTCACAAAAAAAACATGTATAGCAACAATTCCTCACACCGTGGAACTTTTCACACTGGGCTGCCACTGAAAAGTCTTTTTGTCTTGGCCCACTATGCATAACTTAACAAATGAAATACATTAATAAAAACAGAATGCAAATAAATGTACACAGACATTACTTCTGAAATGCATGAACTAGCTTGTAAATTTGTAGACATGTTTTATGCAGATAGAGACAAATCACCATGGAAAAATGACTGCAGAGATCCCTCAAGAGATTGGTACAGCCTGAGACATGTTTTTACTCTGACACCTTGATCATTTATTTAGTAAAGTCCATATAAAGGAAACAGTCAGTTTAGGAAGAAATCCCATGCAAGAAAAGAGTGTAAAGATGAGGAAATGGAACATGGAACTATTTTGGTTTGAAAATAAACAGATGCCATTTGTAAATCAGTGTGAAGTACTGAGTAACTGATGGGGAGAGGGAAAGTAAACAGTCTGGTGAGACTGAATTAAAGGAGACTGAAGGTCCTGTAGGCACAAGGGTATATAAAACAGTAAAGAATGAGAAAGCAAACTAAAACAATGAAGAATAAAAGGGATTAATACCATTTCTACTGATCTCTGTAAATGTTAATAAGATACTTAATGTACAAATGTTGATGCTTTATAAATGACATAAGTAAATGCAGCATGATGTTTATTTGCAGGATATATGGTATGAAGAAAAGTAGGACAGGCAACAGTTTTAATTATATCTGGCAGTTTTTGCAGACAGGTAACACTATCAGCTGTTAACAAGGAGCTTCCTATTGTACAGTGTCTGATTCCCTCAGCCTTCATTTGCCTGCTGTGTTACTCTGAGCACCTCACATAAACAGTGTTCCCAGGTCACCCCTGTAAAAGGGCACATCTCCATTGAATTCACCCAATCCGTAAAATAAACATTACTTAATGGTATGAGTATATGGACACATGGGACAGAGAAAGATGCTCAGGTTTATCATTTTTGACTATGTATTTATGTGTTTGTTCAGTTAAATTTTATAGGGAAGCCTGTTTTTAGAGGGGATCCAAGATTAGAGCGATACAAATCAGTAATAACAGTAGGAGAATAAACACTTCCTGTAAACAAGTAGAAAACACAATAAGATAAAAACATATGCTTATAGACAATGAAACTGTTGTTTATGGACCAGAAAGTTAATTTGTGGATGTTTTAATTATAACATCAGGTAGAGGGATAATTAGATATTTTAGAATGAAAGTGTGTAATGTTAGACTAATCATTATTCATTACCACGAGAAATATCAGGAAAAAGGTGCATTTTTGAAGATAATGGACAATTTTTAATGCTTAATATAGACATTATAATGCTAACCACTTGAAATGTCAGGATCTGCTAGAATGAGTCCCGAAATATGGAGACTGAATGGCCGAAAGAGCAGACTTATATGTACTACTTCCAAAATGACATTCAGAATATTCCCTTTTCTCTGATGTATGGCAAGCTCAGAGATGGTATATATATATATATATATATATATATATATATCCACATACATGCATACAAGTTTTGGGGGTGCAGGCCCCCCCCCTTGCAATAAGAAGTTTAAAGGAGAGGAATGGGTTTTGAGATTTGCTCTTATGCTGTGCTTTCAGTCTTTTCTTTTTGCCTTCTTAGCATTCAGCATTTCAAATGCCGACATTTCATTAGGGAGCCCATTATACATTATAATACTAAGAGAGTATAATTGCAGTGCACTGAAAGTAGGCAGCAAGAAGCACATGTGACAAAATGTATGGAATTTATAAAACTGGGTGATATGCCAATAGGTAGGGAAACAACATTTACATATTGTAAGGGATAATAAAAACTCGTCCCTACAGTTGACAATTGTAATTAAACTGCTAAACTATTTCTGACTGTCGTACTATCACTGCATCATACTTAATGTTATGTTCCATCGTTTCATACCGAGTATATATTGTGCTGCTTTGGAAATCTACTTTATAATGCATGCAGGTTGTTTTCTTTAGTGTTTGTATAACTTTGTAGACTTCCCTTGACTGGAGTGTAAATTTACTGAAAGGTCAAGTTTACAAAATATGCATCAATAGAAAGTGATCATATTATGCATTGGTATTATGCATGGTATGTAATCAGAATAACAGGAATGCTCAGGACAGTCCTACCTTGCAAAATAATTAAATGGCTGCATCATAGCAGTGCCCTTTTAAATGGGAAGAGAAAAGGGAGGGAGGCTTACATAATGGTTAAGATATTTGCCTTACCGACACAAGGTGCAGGCTTTTATTCTCACATGGGATAATTGACTGAGCTTGAAATGGTCCACAACGGCAGTTAGCCTAGGACTGATCTATTAACCTATTTATGGAAAACATTCTGGTGAGTTCTCTAACTCATTCACTCCAACAGAGCTCAGGAAGTTTGTACTTAACTTCCAATGGGCGGAGCTAAAGCCTTTTGACAGAATCAAATTATGTCCTCACATTTCAAACAAATGTTCATATCTCTGAAACCATAGGAGTTATGAAAGAAGTATAAATGGTAAACTCTTTAGCACAAATATTTTTATTGTGATAGTATTCTTTAGGTTCTATGTCTTAAACCAAGTTTTATAAGTCACAATAAACTCAGTAACTATTGCATTTGTAATATTTTGTAAACAACTTGCAATATCTCAGCAACCACTCAAGTTACAAACATACTGTGAGCAGCATTTTATACATCTAGCACAGATCTTTCATATGAGGCTAAAGAGTTCTGCCTTCCTATAATCACCACTGAGCTGCTTACAAGGGTTGAAGTATATTAATACCATGCAAATTAAGCTATAGTTCCCATCTCCATACCAGGGAAGGATGGAGCCCTGACTATGACCCAGATGACTTGAGTTTGACTTGCAGCCCCTGTTACAATAGGAGCAATGCAGAGGAGTTGGGAACGAGTGTCTTTTTGACAGATTGCCCGGTTAGAGAGGGAAGGAGGGGGGTTTAACTGCTGGTGTTCTGACGTGCTCCCAATGATGGAGGCAGTACTGATGTTTCTTTACAGTAACTATGCTGGTCTTAACTGATTCTACACGCTACAAGTTTCGCTGCTTTGAGCATCTTCCCCTTTCCAAACTGCCACTGGAGTGATCTCAGCCATGTGGGATAGTACTTGGGATACAAAGGAAAAAATTGGTATCATGAGCATACTCAGAAATGAAGTGGGCCAAAAAATTATAACCAGTTTACTTTCACTAACAAAATAATTTATAAAATTCCATCCATCTCCGGACCTAGAGGATTTACTAAACTGGCATAATCCTGACAGGCACCTAAGGTTATCAGGTCAAAATTTATTTAGTATATTAAGTCTGTACTAAGACTGGAGAATGAGCCCCAGTGTTTTCCTTCTGGCTAAACTGTATAACCTCCCTTCTTACAGACTTCTTTCATCATATACAAAGCTGCATGCAAAACAGATCCGTTCTGTTAATCACCTTGCACTTACTCTAACATCTTCTAAGAAATGTTACTTCCTTACTTCCCTCAAATGGTTATAAATAAGTCTATTGACTGGGCATTATTACTATAAATATTATCACATACTCACTGCTTATGCTGGGGTAGGTGTTTGCTTACAGTAATGAGTGACCATGTTACTGCCTCTATTATACTCCTTCTTGGTGAAGCCTACATATTGCTATTGCATATCAGTTATATACCAAGCTACCTGCTTACACTAACATTAATTTTAGACTGCATACTGTTTCCTAACATTTTGCTTCTTATAATTCTTTAATTTCAAGTTAGTTATGTGCATGTCTTGGTTATACTCTAGGGTTTCTTTTGGTTCTCTCTTTAAATGGGCTTTTTTCAGTATAGCTGACTGTTTAAAAAATATAGCTAAATAAACAAATTAATAACTTTATTCATAGTTTAGTTTAACTTATTATATACTAAATGGTTCATACAATTATTCATGGCAATGTACTGTTTTATTGATATGTATCTTCCTTTTGATATTTTGCATTATGCTGCATATACATAGATCTTTTGCTATCTGCCTAAACCAGGATCCCCCGTATTGTCCGGTAATGTGTGAGTGCTGATTGTGGGATAATATTTATGGTGTTTACCAGGTTAATGACCACAAGGGCCATTTTAAGCCTAGCCAAGCATCCCAAATCTCTGGCAAGTTCTGATACTCTTGATAAGTGCAAGCAGGGGCTTGGGAGATGAAACATTTACAAGCTAGGGTATGTGAGATGAACCATTTACAGGTTGCCTGTGTCCATTAGAGACATAGGTGTCAAACCAGGAATGAATTTCCTGTTCCCCATCCAATTGTCCAGGTTTCACTTGAATTGGCTTAAGGAGGAACTCTGCTTCACATGGATGGGGAGCCTGTTTCAGAGATGGGGTAATTTCTGGGGTACATACCTGTCTCAACAGCAGCTCCTATTTATATCACAGGTAAAGTTTAAGTCTTTAGAATGGGTAATTCTGGTGCTGTTTGTTTTGCGGATATGCAGGAGGTCCATCAGAGTGGAGTGGGGTCTGACAATGCCTTGTACGTCAGCCAAATATCTCCCCTCAAAAGCCTGTAGAAGACAGAATACAAAGATAGAGCCGTGAGGAGAGCATAGGAGACTTTACTTAAGCCCTGCATTCTTTTAGTGAGGAACCTCTGTGGACGTTCCATTTGTTGGATATGCCTGGTTAGGTACATACCAAGGGGGCGTTGTACTCAATGATAGGTCTGATGAAAGCCAAATACAGTGGAACAATGACTTCCTTGGACTTAGATGCCATACCTGTGTTTATAAGTTGCACAATATAGAATGATTTCCTCACCACTGTAGACACATGATGATCAAAACCTAGGTTACTATCTATGTGTGTCCCTAAGTCCCTGACTACTTGGTAAACTCTAAGGGGTGTGTTGTTAATATGATAGTTACCAGGGGTGGATGACTTCCCAAAGGGTATCGTTATTCATTTCTTGACATTTAATTTTACTCCATGGTTCTGACACCAGTTGTTTGTCTCAGCACCTCCTGGAGAACATTTGAGTCAGTGTGGGATTCAATGACAGCACCTAATTTGGTAATCATCTGCAAATTTAGTCAGCCAGAGACCACCGACACTGGCCTTGACTTCAGAGAAGTATATACCAAAAGGAGCAGTCAAGGACTGATCCCTGAGAGACTCCACTTGTGACTGGCCTCTTTTAGAGGTGGACTCCCCAGTTCTAACTTCCCTGGGAAAGGCCCTGTCTGAACTATATACAATGGTTCATACAGTATCAGGTATACTGTTTCATTGATATGTTCTTCCTTTGATATTTTACATGAGGTGGATATACATAGATCTTTTCCTAGAATTATAAACTCAAATGCTATGGAACAACTTGTTACCACTCCCACAAGAGGAAAACATACTGGACCTGATCATCACCAACATGGGGACTCTATGCTCCAGACCAGAAGTGTATCCTCACTGGTAAGATCAGACCATAAACTATCTCACTGGATATTCACATCCCGACCCCACCCCCCCAGAAAACCACAGTGAAAAACTCTAAAGCAAATTTCACACTCCTCAAAACCGAGGTGGAATCCTTCAAAGCCCCGCCTGTGGAAAATACAGCCCAGACCGCAGAATCCTTTATAAATGCATTCTATGAACACCTTCAGGAATGCATGGATCATCAATCCCAAATAAAACCAAGACCCAATCCTCCAAAGGCAGATGTCCTGTCTGGTGGACCCCAGCCATAAACAAACTATACAATAGAAGGAGGAAGCTACTACATGATAAGCAAAATCCCAAAGGGAAGGCATCTCTGATCAGTATTAGCAAAAACTACGGGCACTCATAAAATCGCTAAGGCCAGCTTTGAGAGAAAAATTGCACAGGACACTAAGGATAATCACAAGGCTTTCTTTAGTTATGTTAGAAATTCCCAGATATGCTCAGAATTAGTCCAAAATGACAAAAATACAACCCACAGACATTGCCAACATCCTAGCTGACAGGTTCAGCAAACTTCTCCCCACCAAAGGGCAAATATCTATCCCAGCAGAGTGCTGCCCCTGACATCTCAGATGCTCAGGTAAGAGCCGCTCTCCAAAGCAAAAAACACAGCATAATGGGACCAGACGGTGTCCCAGGCTGCGTCCTACATGAACTCCAAGAAGAGCTAAACCCAAACATAAAACTACTGTTCAATCTCAGCCTTACTACAGGATATGTACCCAAAGAGTGGCGACAGCAACAGTGGTCCCTCCACAAAGGTGGTGCCTCAACGGACCTGGAAACTATCACCCCATAAGCCTGACTAGCTTGGTCTGCAAAGGATCATCATGGACCTCATAAATAAAGATATTGGGGACCTACAGACACTGGATCCTACCCAGTTCGGCTTTGTTAAGGGCAGATCCTGCCTCTTAAACCTGGATCTTTGAAACAGTCACCAAGGCCATAGGGAAGGTGGTCCACACAGCCTACCTGGACCTGAAAAGCTTTCAATACCCCACTGCATTATAGATAAGCTCACCAGCTTAAATATAAACCCCTATGTCACTAGATGGGTTGCAAACTGGCTCAAGGACAGAACCCCAGCTACTAAACCAGGATCCCCCGTATTGTCCGGTAATTTGTGAGTGCTGATTGTGGGATAATTTTTTATGGTGTTTACCAGGTTAATGACCACAAGGGCCATTTTAAGCCCAGCCAACATCCCAAATCTCTGGCAAGTTCTGATACTCTTGATAAGTGCAAGCAGGGGCTTGGGAGATGAAACATTTACAAGCTAGGGTATGTGAGATGAACCATTTACAGGTTGCCTGTGTCCATTAGAGACATAGGTGTCAAACCAGGAATGAATTTCCTGTTCCCCATCCAATTGTCCAGGTTTCACTTGAATTGGCTTAAGGAGGAACTCTGCTTCACATGGATGGGGAGCCTGTTTCAGAGATGGGGTAATTTCTGGGGTACATACCTGTCTCAACAGCAGCTCCTATTTATATCACAGGTAAAGTTTAAGTCTTTAGAATGGGTAATTCTGGTGCTGTTTGTTTTGCGGATATGCAGGAGGTCCATCAGAGTGGAGTGGGGTCTGACAATGCCTTGTACGTCAGCCAAATATCTCCCCTCAAAAGCCTGTAGAAGACAGAATACAAAGATAGAGCCGTGAGGAGAGCATAGGAGACTTTACTTAAGCCCTGCATTCTTTTAGTGAGGAACCTCTGTGGACGTTCCATTTGTTGGATATGCCTGGTTAGGTACATACCAAGGGGGCGTTGTACTCAATGATAGGTCTGATGAAAGCCAAATACAGTGGAACAATGACTTCCTTGGACTTAGATGCCATACCTGTGTTTATAAGTTGCACAATATAGAATGATTTCCTCACCACTGTAGACACATGATGATCAAAACCTAGGTTACTATCTATGTGTGTCCCTAAGTCCCTGACTACTTGGTAAACTCTAAGGGGTGTGTTGTTAATATGATAGTTACCAGGGGTGGATGACTTCCCAAAGGGTATCGTTATTCATTTCTTGACATTTAATTTTACTCCATGGTTCTGACACCAGTTGTTTGTCTCAGCACCTCCTGGAGAACATTTGAGTCAGTGTGGGATTCAATGACAGCACCTAATTTGGTAATCATCTGCAAATTTAGTCAGCCAGAGACCACCGACACTGGCCTTGACTTCAGAGAAGTATATACCAAAAAGGAGCAGTCCAAGGACTGATCCCTGAGAGACTCCACTTGTGACTGGCCTCTTTTTAGAGGTGGACTCCCCAGTTCTAACTTCCTAGGCCCTGTCTGTGAGCCAGTTGGCTATCAGCTAGGTGACATATGAGTTTGTACCTAACCTTTTGAGTTTGTCAACAATGCCTGAGTGGGGTATTGTGTCAAATGCCTTGGTCAGGTCAAGGTAGGTAGTGTGAACCATTTTCCCTCATCCATTGCTTTGTTGACCTTCTCAAAGAAGTCCACCAGGTCGAGTAGACATGATCTGCACTTGACGAAACCAAACTGGGGTGGGTCCTGTTGATCACTTCCATGATAATTCTTTCCACGGCTTTACCTATAAGACTAGTGAGACTTATGTGTCGGTAAATGGCCCACCTTTCTGCAGAGGGATGACTGTTTCTGTTCTTCATTCATGAGGCATAAAGCCTGTTTGGAGGCTATAGTTAAATAGCAATTCCAGAGGCCCTGATAGGTCATGTTTCATGTTATTTAGAAAGAATTCTGGGATATTGTCTGGGCCCATTGATGTAGTGTTCTTGGCCTTAGAGAGAGCAATAAGGACCTGTTTCCTAGTGATACCGGAGGGAGGGGAGTTATATTAGATGATATTTCCTGAGGGAAGCTTGTGAGGAAGAGAGGGATAAAACTGGAGCTGAATTTATCAGTCAGTAGGTTTTCTATATCTTCTGGGTCAGTATAGGTGGATCCATTTACAATGAGCTCTGCACACAACTGTGTAGTGCCTTTGAGGTTGTGGACATAGCTAAAGAATGACATGTGGTTGTCCTTGATCTGGGAGGCCAGATTTATCTCAAATGTGGCTTTGGTAGACTTTATTTGTCCTCTGAGATGTTTGTTTAGTTTGATGAGAGTGCTTTTATCCTGCTGGGTGCTGCACCTCCTAATTTTTGCCATGATTTTCTTCCTTCTGTTATACAGCCTATTGATTTTGTGATTCCACCAGGGTAGCTTGTTTTTGAGTTAGTTCTGTACATCTTCCTGGTGGTTACAGCTGCCTCTGTACAGCTATTAACATGCTTGTACAGGGTTTCTGTGAACAGTTCTGCATAGGCAGCAGTGTTCTCAGAGTTTATGGGGGCTTGAAATTTTGCCAGGTTATCACTTAATAGCAGGAGGTTAGCCTTAGAGTAGTTCTTGAATATTCCAGGTTTAGCTGGGGGTCCAGGTTTTATTTTTACTTCAGAGGAGACCATTTTGTGGTCTGACCTTACCAGGGAAGACATTACAGTAGGGGATGTGCAGCAGTCTCCCATATTAGTGAGGTCCAGATCTAGTATGGCTGCATCCCTGGTTGGTGTATTGGTTCAAGGAGTTTGTGTTTACAAAATCCAGGAATCTCTGTGCCTGTACATTTGGTGTCATATAGGATTCCCAGTTATTAGTGGAGTAAGTTGCCCATGAATATGGAATTTCTGTTGGATGGTTAAGGTTTCTAATAAGTTTAAATGCATTGTATGGATTTCCTGGGTCATAGAGGGGGACCTATTGCTGGCAAGAAAGTGATACTGGATTTTTGCCTATGGTGATTTGAACATGGAGCATCTCAAGTGCATTGTTTTTGATGTAAATAGCAACACCTCCATCTTTAGTCCCTGTCTGTGTTGTAGCTGATCTAAATGTGTGGAAGACATTGCAACCTTGCACAGATGGTGTGCACTCCATGGCTTTAAACCATGTCTCAGTGACTGTACAGACATTAGCATTCTTTAGGGTGAAGAGAGCTTCTAGGGAGTGGAGTTTTTTGTTTAGACACCTAGAACTGAGCAGTAATACCTTTAGATTTTCTTGGTTTTGATTTGCTATGTCGGAAGTACTTTCAGTTTGTGATTGCCTAAAAAAGGCACTATGTGGAAGACAATGTTTTAGCTAATATTTGAAAGCCTAGTGGAAGAGATACAGACCATCCCTGGCAAAGCAGCATAGTCTGTTGACCATCTCCTTCCAAGCTGACAAATATTGCATCCCGTTAGAATGACACCAGAAACTAAGCTAATTATTAAAGTCAATCATCTTTTGCTCATATTGTGGCATCATCCTTGGAGAAGGTAAACTTCTGCTCAATGCTAGGCTCATGCCAGCCTGAGACACATATTCTGAGAGCTCTATGATGTCTTTCTTCATTTAGTCTAGGGAGGTACATCTCAGGTCATTTACTCCCACATGGACTATGACTGAGTCAAACTGGTATTTGTGGTCAAATGACCTCAGTGCCTGCATAATGTGGCAGATCCTAGCCCCTGATAAGCAACTTACTCAGCCTGGTGAGAGAGGCATCAGTGTGTCTCACAATGGAATTTCCAGTGATCAGCATGTTGGATTGTCTGGTAGCTTGCCTTATGGGCTTAGAGGTAGAGGTTCCATGAGATGTTGATCTATGTGTTAATGTGTGTGTTGTTTTGAAAGAGTGCATTTGGGGCTGCTGAGGGTATTTGTTACAGGTACTTCATCTAGGAAGTGTTTGCAATTTATAAAGGTTAGATTTAAGTGCCTCAGCATATGTGGGTCTATATGTCTGCTTTGAATTGTGTGTGATGGGTGCAGCATGTGTAGTACTGACAGCCTTATTGACAATAGGAGTGGTTTTATGTGAGAGCTTTTCCTCCAGTGACATTGTGTAAATACATCTCTCACATACCATATCAGTTTGTTTGAGAATTAACTGGTTGTCAGTAAACATGAGGGCATTTTTACATTGCCTCAGGATGCCCATATCCACCAAGCTGGTAATGGAGAGAGTGGGAAAGTTCATATCCATGGCAACAGACCATTTTTTATTGATTTTATACTGGGTGATTTTAACTACCCTGCCATTAACTGGGAAAACTACTCATGTCCCAACACCTTTGCGCAACGGTTCTTGGAATTCATAAATTCCAACGCCCTGGATCAACTAATCCATAGTCCTACCAGGGGCTCCAATATCCTAGACCTGGTCATTACCAACATGGGAAATCAATGCTCCATACCTATGGTCACCCCCTCGTTAGTCAGGTCTGACCATAAGCTAATCACCCTTAACATCCACATCCCACCCCACCCCCCAGTAAAGAAACCACCATAAAAAACTTCTCCAAAGCCAACTTCATGCTACTCAAGTCAGAAGTGACAAACTTCATGACACCCATGCAGACGGGAACTGAAACTGCTGAATCCTACACTAAGGCACTGTACGAGCACATCCACTCATGCATGAATCGTGCCATCCCAAATAGAACCAAAATGCTCTCATCCAAAAAAAAGGAAGCCAATCTGGTGGTCCCCTGCCATAAACAAACTTTACAACAAAAGGAAGAAACTTTTGCAGAAAAGAGGAAAATCCCAGGATGCAAAAACTCCTTACTAGCCTCAGTAAGAAACTGAGATGCCTCATAAAATCCTCCAAAGCTAGTTACGAAAATAAAATTGCCAAAGATTCCAAAGACAACCACAAAGCATTCTATAACTATGTCTCTAAATGGCAATGCTCAGATCTGCTCTGAGCTAAAACAGAATGGCATTAAATATACTGATCCAAAGGATATTGCCAATATCCTGGCAGATCGATTCAGTGCCAACTTCACCCCTCTCACCCCTAAATGGCCCATCTCAATACCGGAAGATTGCCAAATTCCAGTAATAACGGCCACACAGGTACAAAACGCACTCTCTAAAGCCAAGAATACAGCATCCATGGGACCAGATGACATCCCGGCTGTGTACTACATGAACTACAATATGAACTGGCACCTCACCTAAGTGTCATGTTTAATCATAGCCTCACCTCAGGTTTCGTGCCCACTGAGTGTGGCGCAGAGCTACAGTTATTCAATCCACAAGGGGGATCCACCTTGGATCCCGGAAACTACCGTCCCATCAGTCTGACAAGCCTTATCTGCAAGGCCATGGAGCGTATTATCATGGAACTTATAAACAAAGACATTGGCAACCTTCAAACACTGGACCCCACCCAGTTTGGGTTTGTGAAGGGCCGATCTTGTCTCCTGAACCTGATTAACTTCTTTGAATCAGTCTCCAGAGCCATGGACAAGGGTAAGGTGGTCCACACAGCTTATCTAGACCTTGCCAAGGCCTTTGACACCATCCCCACTCTGGAATCATAGATAAACTTACTAACTTGGGCATTAATCCCTATGTCACCCAATGGGTTGCTAAATGGCTTACTGATAGAACCCACACTATAAAAGTAGCTGACTCCAAATCCAGCTCCAGACAAGTGACAAGTGGAGTACCTCAGGGTTCAGTCCTGGGGCCGCTCTTGTTTGGCATCTACTTCTCTGAAGTACAGGTCAACACTAAGGGACTCTGGCTAACAAAGTTTGCAGATGACTGCAAACTGGGAGCCATTATTGAATCCCCAAATGATGTGGATACTCTACAAAAGGGCCTTACAGAAACAGATGCTTGGTGCCAGAGCCATGGGCTCAAGCTCAATGCCAAGAAATGTATTGTTATCCCTTTGGGAAAAACATGTATCCATGAATTACCATATAGGTGGCAGTACACTAAACACAGAAAGTGTGATAAGAGACTTAGGGACACAGGTGGACAGTGGTCTCACCTTCGATAACCACATCGCCACAACAGTCAGGAAATCCTTCTATGTGGCACACCTCATCACAAAGGGCTTTCATCCAGAAAAAAGGAAGTCATTGTCCCACTGTACTCATCCTCATTAGACCCATTATAGAATACAACACCCCATTTGGTATGTACCTCTCAAGACATCTGCAACAACTGGAAAGGCCTCAGAAATACCTCACTAAAAGAATCACAGGCCTAAAGCAGATGCCCCACGCTGACCGCCTTAAAACTCCAGCTATACTCTGTCGTGATATCGTCTACTCAGAGGCGATCTCTGCTTAACATACAAGGCCATGTCAAACCCAGAGCTGTTGGACATGCTACACTTAAAGAAATCCCAATCCGTCAGAGCTACACGCTCCAGGGATCTAAACCTTGTCATCACAATAAACAAAACATGCTGGAGGGATAGGTTCCTGACCCAGAGACTCCCCAGACTCTGGAATAGATTGCCCATACATATCAAGCAGAGTGCCTCTTTGGACCTCTTCAAAAGGAACCTTGACGACTGGATGGGAGAAAGGAAATTCACCCAGGGATCACGTCAGTCGCCCTGCTAGACAGGGGTCCAGGAAAGTAAATAATGTGGGAAGAAATAGCCAGGGAATTGTTATGGCTAGGCTTGTATAGGCCCTAGGGCTGATAGCCTAGTACCAACCTATGAACCTATGAATGATTAGATAGCTGGAGTGAGAATATAAAGCAATGTCAGGAGTATTTGGTTTCCAGGTCTGGGGATAGTACTTGTCACTGTGAACTAGTTTTCCTGTGTGCAGCTAGGTATGGAGAAATTTCAACTGTGCTCTTACTGGAAAAATGTCACTCAGGGTATCGGAATCTTTACAGGGCATGGCCAAACACTTGAGGAGAAACTAATACATATACTGTGAAAATTTAAGGATGAAGTATTTAGGTAGATATTCTGAAGTTAGAAACAAATCAAGCAGCACTTACTGAAAACAAAGAATTAGCTTGTCAAGAATGATGAAAAGAGGGAGTCACGTGAATAGCTACTGCCTGGCTACTACTAGTGCTGGTCTCACCACAACTTCACTCTGCTGGGATACAAAGCTCTTTTTCTTCTTTTCTCACCAGAAGCAAAACATTAGCACCAGTCCCAAGATGAGAAGCAGGCCACAGCCTGTTTGGTGATCCACAGCATTGTCCCAGATGATGCAAGGGTCTGTAGGCTAGTTGAAGCCTTTTTCTGGTAGATGCCTTTAATAGCAATCAGACATTAAACACAGACACTCGCAGTCCAATCAGAAAATATCAGGAATCAATGCACTCCGCTTCTTCTCTTACCAGAAGCAGAATATAAGCACAAATTCCAAGCTGTCACCTATGAAGCAGTTATTAGGCTTTCTGGTGATCAGCAGTCTCCAGGAAATAATATCCATGTGCTCCTTCGCTCACCAGGAGAAAACAGAAGCATTAATCCCAAGATGACTACTGAAAGGCAAAATGTAAGCCCTCCAATAACTGGTGATCTTGCCATAGATGTTTAAAGGTAGGATGAAAAAAATGGGTTAATATTATAAATGCTGCAGTGTGCACTAAGCAGTTAGATATGAAAAAGGGAGGTCTATATCACATAGTCAAAGTGTCAGAACTTCGACTATGTAAACATTGAACCCAAAAGTTTGAAAACTGAATACTCCGAACACTCAGAACAGCGATTTATACCCCAGGGGAAAAAAAATCACTGTTCCAGTACAAAACGCGGAAACACACGAACACTAAATACTGTTTCTAATATGGGGGGCTTCGCCCCACACCCACCTACTTAAATATACCAACTCCAAGATCACAACACAGTGGATGAAATAGCAAAGCCGCGGAACCAGCTCACTGAATTCTTTCCCTGGGAAAGAATTCGATGTTCCGCGGCTTCGTTATTTTCAGACTTTGAACTTCCCTGTTCGATGTTTCAGCATTCGGACTTGTGAGCATTCAGACTTCTGATATACACCCGAAAAAGGGGGTAACTAAAGTTTCAGCTGTCTAAGTGGAGAGCCACTAATTTTAAAAGCGCAAGATAGATTGAAAGGGGCTGAGCACTTGTTTTCCGGCTCTATGGAATACAGTGGGATGGCCAATACATTTAAATAATTGAAGGGGAGTGATTTCACAAAATGATAATTTTGTGCTTACAACAGCCAGGAAAAGGGGACAGGGAAGGGGATATGTGGTCAAATTAACATAAGGGGCAGGCAACTAGAAAGACAGTTGTGTTTAAGAACACAACAGCAACAGCGTGGGAGGGTGGGAAAAATTCTGTGTGACTCACAAGAGACACTGCTGTGGTCTCTTTACAAGTTTTAATATGCAGTTCAAAGCAGCATACAAGCAAAACAGTGTAAAGAAAACAAATCACAGTATACAAAATTGAAGAAGGCAATAAAGTAACAATACAAAATACAAGAAATCAAAAGCAAACTAACCTTTCCCTCACAGCAAGTTGTGTCAGAGTCTTGGTGAGCTTTTCCAATAAAGCTTTGAAATGTTTTATTTCACCCCTTAAATAGAAGGTTTAATTCCTAGCTCCACTCCTCAGTTCACAGATAAATAATCTTAAATGACCTGTTCTGACTTCTGTGTGACTTCTTAATTGATCTGTTCTAATGTGTGACTCGTAAGAGACACAGCTGTGGTGTCTTTACAAGTTTGAATACGCAATTCAAATCATAATACAAGTAAAATACAGTGCAAAGAAAACAAATCACAGTATACAAAATAGAAGAAGGCCTAAACTAAATGGATGTTTCTGCTGTGTACAGGTATTAAGCCCATTTGCCTTAAACCCTCCTGAAGCTCCATGCCTGATTGCCAAGAGGTTTAGTGGCTGCATCTAACAGTGAAACCTTCATAGCACAGCTACTGCCCTGAAATAACTTATGTATGTTTTATACTTCGAAGTTTAACATCAGTATTTTATAAATGGCTACTGCACATCACTGAGACATACTTGGATTCCCTTTCCCTTCTCATTTGGCTCTATGCCACTTTCTTACCTTGATACCCTAGATTGTTTTTTGTATTTATTAGCAGTTGCAAATATTAGTCAGATATTTCCCCATTTAATTCCTACAGTATTCACCAGCTTTCCTTACCTTGCTTCTATTGGTAACCCGACTTCCATCCCATCATTTCTTTTCATCTACAGTTAATCTTATATACAGATTTTAAACACCATTTACGGCCAAATATCTAGTGTCAGCTCTCCTGTCCCTTATTCCTATTCTACTTGTGTTTTTTATTGGCTCACTGCATAACTACTAGCTGCCTTATGTGACTAGTGTATTTTCACTTAGAATCCCCTTTCCTGTAGATCTTCTCACAATATGCCATTTTAAATATACAACGTAATAGATTAATACTTAGCTAAGCAGCTTACTGTTTTTGTAGTGAAACAAATGGCTGCTGTGACAGGGTCCAGCCCGCTCCATTCACCTTTGCTTCACTCAGGCTCACTCCACTCCCCTACCCTATCCCCAGTCTCCACACACCCTCAATCCAACTACATTTCTTTTAAACTTACTATGCCCACCACTTTAAAATATCCAATCTATAACTGTACCACATAACCCTTCCAATACCTACTCACCAAATACCTTCCCATTAACAAACCAATTAATTGATTCCACCTCTTCCTCCTCATAATGAATCAATCTGTTACTAGAAGTCTAACCTCACCTACCAATCTCTTCTTTCACTTTTATAACACTCCAACCCACCTACCCACCAACTTGCTCTCTTCCCCTCTAAATTAAAATAAATACTTTAAATGATCACAAGCTCCAAAAAAATGTTATGTTTACATGTAATTTCCCTGTTACTCCTCTTCCTAACCACTTACTCAACATTCTGTCACAGTCAGCTAACCACCACTTTTTTCTCACCTACCACTTCATTCCCTCTCTCTCTCATAGCACTAAAACAACAAGTTAACGTAGCACCACACCTCTATAACACCACCTGTGTAGAAAAAGTTCCATATATATGCACGACAATATACCACATCTCAAAGTATTTCACAGATGTATTAAACTAATACTAAAGCTCTCAAACCTGCTCTCAAATTCAGTATCACAACTTAACATTAGTGGTGACATTCACCCAAATCTTGGCTCCAAAAACAACACATACCTCACATCCCGCCTACATTTCAACCCCACAATTTAGCTAATTCATTCCCTAAAGGATCAAACTTATTACTTCTCAACATGAATCTCAGGGGCCTAGTTAATAAGGTATATTGATTCCATGCTAGTCTCTCACACTACTCCCTTGATATTGCAGTATTAACAGAAACCTAGCTGAAACCAGAATTACACAACAATGAAATTCTACCCCCAGGTTACAGCATTCACACACTAGACAGATTAAGCAAACATGGAGATGGAATAGCCATTATTTATAAAAATAGTCTGAGATTAGAACATCTAGAACCAAATCCCCCAGAATTTAACAATGTTGAGATATTATTTAGCAAACTCAATACATCCCAATAAATACCTAACCATTACAGGAATGTACATTCCTTCTGGGAACAAACCCTCTATAATTGAGGAAATTATCCATTGGACTTCATTAATGTTCTCTCAGGAAACCATCTTAATGGGTGATTTTAACACAGACTGGTACTCATTTATCTCATATAACCCCACTAACTTCATTAACCTGCATGGTTTCACCCAAGTAATTCTATCACCTACAAGTGTCAACAAAATCACCAAAAGACAATCGATACTAGACTGGATCTTAACTAACAAATAGTCACTTGCTTGTCATTTAGGTTACCTTCCTAACAGCATCAATGACCACCTCTCTACCTACCTGCTCAAACAATGTCCTCATCCATATCTACCCTCCAGCACTGTAACTGGTCCCCACTAAGATTACTTCCCCTAGATACTGCTGTGGATTACTTCAGTAGCACTTTCATAAATATATTAAATACACTAATGCAGAACCATAAGAGTAAATTCTAACTATACTCCTTGGCTAACAAAAGGCAACAAACAACTACTTAAATTTAATGATAAAGTCTGGGCATAATGGCAAACCAATAAAAATTAAGTCAATCTAGAACACTACTGGTATCTGAGAAACAAAGACAAATTCCAAATCAAAAATGACAAAAAAACCCTATTATACTGACATCCAACAAAAGCACCAAAACAACCCCAAAAATTCTGGTCAGGTATAAAAAAATCTTCTTCAACCTGGCCAAACTTGAGCACCAACCCCAGCAACTACAACCAATACAGATAGTATTGCTACACAATTTAACACATACTTTACTAATTCTACATTGTCACTTACTAACAACAACAGCAATGCTCCTCTAACTATCCAAACAGGATCCAATGAAACCATTGATACCTTCTCCTTCAGACCCATCCAAATGAATACCATATAAAATGCTCAACAAACTTAAACTTACAACCTTAGCAGTTGACAATTTACCTGCAGAATACCTTGAGCTAGCAACTGATGCTATCTCCTAACCTATCTCCATTCCAATTAATCACTGTATCACAGAGCAATATATTCCCATAAATTGGAAAATATCCTATATCATCCCACTACATAAAGGAGGGACCTCTGCTGAACTCTCTAATAATTCTATCTCCCCCAGCCAAAATACTAGAAAAATGTATTCACACCCAACTCATGACCTACCTCTTATCTAATAATCTCCTAATGAATACACAATACAGCTTCTGGCCCAATCATAGTACCACAACTGCCCTTCTAAGTTTCACAAATACAATCAACCAGTACAGAATGAAGGTAAACTAGTATCTTCCAACTTCCTGGACCTATCCAAAGCATTTGACACCATCTCCCACCACAAATTCCTCACTGAACTCTCAGTCCCTAAACTCAGCTACTCATCTCTTGAATAGTTCCAAAACAACCTATCTAGCCATCAGCAAGCTGTGAAATGGCACCAAGATTTATCCACTCTGTTGGCTGTCACCACAGCCATTCCCCATAGCTCAATTTTAGGTCCTCTGCCCTTTGGCATTTTCACCAACAAACTTTACAATGCTATCCATCCTGCCTCTATTGTACAGTACACTGATGACTTTATACTCATCTGCACTGCTTCCTCTCTTCCTTAGCTACATGGTATAACTCAATGGTCCTTCTCAGCTGTAGAATCCTGGTTCTCTAACTCACAACTCATCCTCAATCTTAACAAATCTAAACTAATACTCTTCAGTCATAACTAATCCTATGATTCTCTATTCTCATTTCTTAGCTATTCATCCAGCAATACCATAATAGCTACTGCATCTCAAACAAAACTTCTTGATGTTCTAATTGACAATAATATGACATTCGATAGACATCTATCTCAGATCATTAAAAAGATACATATGAAACTAAGAACTCTATTAAGAATCAAACCATCCCTCGCCAGCAATACTAGACAATCTCTGCTTTAAACCTCTCCGATTTTCATCAACCTAAAGAAAACAGATTTAGCAAAACTAGAAGCTTGCTACAACAAAATAGCCTAATTTGCAAAAAAATTCCTCCTACAGATCCTACCATTGCACTGCTCTTCATCAACTCAGCTGGTTAGAATTACCCCACTACTTAACTTATAACCAACTTACAACTGCCCACAGTGTGATACACCAACCAGATAAGTGACACATACTCCAAAATCTAATTCAACCGTATTCTAACAAACGGGTCCTCTGATCCTCAAACAAATCCCTACTACAAGTCATTAAATCCAATAATAGTGCTGGGGATACTCTCTACTCCAACTATGTCTCCAGAATTTGTAACACAATCCCTTAGCCCATCTTAACTACTGCTAACCCCACACAGTTCAAAAAAATAGTTAAGACTCACCTAATCAACATCTGGCTTTGCTCATGCTCTACTCCTGGCTAAATCCCATTGTTCCTGTACATCAGCTTTTCACACCAGTATTTTTCTTTCCTCACTAAACATTAGACAGAACTCTTCAATACTCTTCATTTCCCATATCTTCTCCCTCCCCTCAATAAAGCTTGCATCCTTCTTTTCTCTACCTTTTCACTTAATTAGCATACCTCACCTCTACTTTACTCTATCCTCACTTTTTCCTTAACCTACCGTTTTGCTACCTCTGACTCACCTTACCACTATTTCCCTTCCATATAATCACCTACTCTTTGGTACCATACTTCCTCCTCACTACCTCTGACTCACCTTACCACTATTTCCCTTCCATATAATCACCTACTCTTTGGTACCATACTTCCTCCTCACTTTGTTTCTCCTAGTACATCCTCCATATCCTTACCCCACACTGTACTCATGACACTCTGCTTCCTCCACTTACTTTCCCGCCTCAGTAATACGTTCCCTCTCCTTTCTTAACCCTTTTCTACAAGTTCCACAAAACAAGGTTTTCACTGTAACTATACTCATTTAACTATATAATTGACAAATAACACAAATCAACCCATGGGTAAACGGACTGCCATCAATAAAGAAAACAAGTAAAAATACGTAAATGAAAACAACAGTGAGAAGCACGGCTACCATAAAATAAAAGATTTAATTCAATACAGGCAAGCGCTTTCACCACACAGATGTGGCTTCTTCAGACCATCTTGTATAAAAAAAACATCTCATCACAACATTTATACAGAAAACATGAATAAAATTATCCAGTAAAATTACTCACTTCGTATCTTACCACAAATGAAAGCATCCATGCCTAATGCATCTCTCCATAATGACATTATCCCCAAAATCCAAATTTAAAGCAACAGTAAAACACTTCCATATAACAGTGCTATATTGAATAAAACATTTAACTACAAATATACAAAGTATTCCATGGAAACTTTTCATTATATTATTTATTTAGGTATCTTCCTGGCCTTCAATACCAGTTTAATAGAGACGACCCCATTAAGCCCTGCTCTCTTATCGGCTCTCAGCCACAGTATCCACTGGAGCTCCGCTCTCTCAATCTTATTTTCTATGTCTCCCAATCTAACTGTTTCCCTAATAACCTCAATGACCCTAAATTTAAAATCATGGTGTTCTGTACACCATGTATAACCACACTATGCAAAGCTGTAAAGATCACTTGCAGAGAATTCTGCAAAACTTTTCAAGTATTTTAACTGCATCCAGAGCCATCCAAGCTAAGGTAAGAATATGTTCATGATTTACAGCACTTGCATATGCCTTATACAGTAATCACTACTGTTTTGAGCATTTTAAAGCATTTATTTAATTTTGTGGCAAAAATATGGTCACTTCTCCTTTGGCTTTTCTAGTTTGTTATGCCTTCAAATTGCCTTTCAGAAAGACAAAATAGCCAGAGACTTAGCTGTTTCATAATTGTTTGTTGTTTAATCTATACTTTACAGCTGCTTTTGCTGTGATTTTTCATTAAGAAATTCCAGGATCATCCATCTTGTAGTAGAAGGTGCTTGGTCTCTTTGAGTTGGGAAACACGCCAAGAAACTCAAAGTGTGGCTGTTTATTGGCTAGAAGGTATAGGAGTCAATTTTCCAGCTTTTTCCTCTAATATAAATCAGGCAAGTTTGCAAAGCTGTCTGCTCACTTACAGAGAACTTTGTAATGCTTTTCAGGTTTATCAACTGCACCCAGAACCATCCAAGATAAGAATATTTTCTTGAATTACTGCATGTGTATTTGCTTTATACAGTGATTACTACTGTTTTTGAACATTTTAAAGTATTTATTTAAATATGCGGAAAATAGTAATTTCTCGGTTGTCTTTTCTTGTATTGTGTGCCTCCAAATCAGTTTGCAGAAGGGTGAATTAGCCAGAGACTTAGTTGTTTGGTAGTTGTTTCTTGCTTAATCTGTACTTGAGAGCTGTGTTTGCTGTGCTTTTACATTAAGAAATTCCAAGATCATCAATCTTGTAGCAGAAGGTGCTTACCTGGTTTCTCTGAGCTGGGAAGCACTATAGGAAACTCAAAGTGTGGTTGTTTATTAGCTAGAGGCCATATAAGTTAGTTCCCAAGCTTATTTTCTCTGCTATAAACCAGGCATGCTTCCATAGAGTTGCCCACTGAACAGCTGCAATTAGCAGTGCCCTGTATATGAGCAAATGCCTAGACAGTAAAATCTCTCTATAAAATTAGGGTTAGATCCGAAGATTGCAAACAGTGTGGCATTGTGTGGAAATAAGCTTAGAGCAGCTAGCTTGCACATTGAATAGTACTGCCATATCCAAGCATTTTATAACATCTTGCCCTTAGCCAGAAGAAAATGGTGTGTGTGTCAAATAGTACTACCATACTGTAGCACTATATAACATCTTGCCCTTAACCGCAGAACTACCCTAGGAGACTCCTGTTAAAACCCAATCCTTAATACTAAAAAGCCCACCCTATTACCAGACCAAACAAGATGGGCATGCAATTTCCAAATGTCTCTGTGGTTAGGTTGGTAGATTTGAACATCCTAAGGCAATTTAGCAGTTGTCTCATGTTTTCAGACAGCCAGTTAATCATTAAAGAAAATATCACTGTATATGAGAGATGTAAATACACAACCTTCTTGGAAGCAAAAATCTTGCATACAAATGAAGTTGTGAGGAATACCCACATTACATTCCTTACACACACCTCTCACCACACACATGCACACGGGCACATGCATGCACACACACACAACACACACACACACACACACACACACACACACACACACACACACACACACACACACACACACACACACACATTGTCTTATGTTAAGAAGCTTAGCAGGCACCTTCTCAAATCCCAAAAGCCCATAAAGCAAGATCCCATTGTGCAACACACAGATGCCCTGCTCACCAGGTTAAACAAGGAGAAGATAATGGTTCATTGCCTGTCTAGAGCCAGAATCCCCAATATTATGCATGCAGGCAAGTCACTACAGCCCAGGTACCAGTATGATTCTATCATCATCCATATGGGTGTAAATGACCTGAGACATACCTCACTGGACTATATGAAAAGAGGCATAATGGTTCTCTCAGAATATATGTCACATATTGGTATGAGCCTTGCACTGAGCAGCATTCTATTTTCACCATGGATGATGCCACAGTATGAACATATAATGATTGATTTTAATAATTGGCTTAGTTTCTGGTGTCATTCCAGAGGAGATCCAATATCTGTCAGCATGGGAGGACATGGTCAAAAGACCACATTTCTTTGACAAGGATGGGATACACCTGCTCCCCCTAGGTTTTTGGATATTGGCTAAAACTTTGTCTACCTCCTTGGAACCTTTTTTGGACAATGCCAAAAAGACAAAAGTACCACCACAGTGAAAATGTCTTGAAGCAGCCTTAAGGTGTTACTGCGCAATACTCAGAGCCTAAACAAAAAAATTCCACACTCTTCAAGCCCTCCTCACTCTGGAGAATGTAGACATCTGTGCCATGACTGAAATTTGGTTTCAAGTGGTAGAACGTACTCCATCAGTGTAAGACTACAGTGCCTTTTGCACATTTAGACCAACAAGAACAGACTGGGGTCAAAGATAGAGGTGTCTCGATCTACATTAGCAGCAAACATACCCCCAGGTTGGTTAAACAGGATGAGGATGATACCTTAGAGTTCATCCACATACAAGTCACCATAGATAAGATCGCTCATCATATCATGGCTAGCTACAGGATACCTTCTATGCAACAAGAGTCTCTTGACTGTTATCTAAACATACTAGAGGTGCTTGCCATCCAACAAAACACCTTATACATTGCTGACTTTATCTCACTCTCCAGAGACAGAAAAATGTCTGAAACTTGCAGGCACAACATTTCCTAGACTTTATTAACACAAATGCCCTAAAACTAGTGCATGCTCCAAAGGATCAAGCATGCTGGATCTGATACTTGCCAACATGGGAGAACATTACACCCCTCTACATCCTATTAAGTGACAGTTTGTTAAAACTGAAGGTTCCCATGAGCGCAGCTACCTATGCAGAATTATTCACAGAGTCCCTATATAAACATATGAATGGCTGCAAAGATACTGCTATACCTACCAGAAATAAACCCCAAAAAGCACTAAAAACAAGCCCCACTGGTGGAATCCTCACCTAAACGGGGTACATAATAAAATATGAAAAGTCATGGCCTGAATCAGGAAGAGCAACTTCCTTAAAGACAAGTGCTCTGTTATACAACTAAACAAGAAACTGAGAAGTGCAATTAAGTCCAACATGACCAGCTACAAGATAAGGATAGCCTTGCAGGCTAAGGACAATCACAAGGCCTTCTTCAGCTATGTCCAGAACCTTATCGGTACCACATTCACCGATCATGGTGACATAGTAAATCTATTGACTGATAAATTCAAACGAAACTTCACCCCCACTTCCCTCAGCTCCACTAGGTGAAATCCCCTCCAACATACTTCCCCCATCTATCAGTAGGGACCAGGTTGTGGCTGCACATACTAAAGCCAAGAACACCGCCTCCATGGGTCCCAACAACATCCCCAGATGTCTCTTGAACAGTCTAAATCATGACCTATCAGGACCACTTGAGGCACTCTTCAACTACAGCCTTGGAATGGAGTGTTGCATGCCTAAATGTTGCATCACTTTTGAGATTTTTCACTGACTACAGCTTTGCTGTGTTGAATAAAAAAAAAGACATCTGTGCCTGCATAAATGTGAGGCCTTAGAAAATGCAGTGCCTGTCAATTTCCAGCAGCATTACACCTTTATAAAGATAACTGGTGCATGTTTCCAGCAGCATTACACCTTTATAACGATAACTGCTGCATCTTTCCAGCAGCATTACACCTTTAATAAAGATAACTGGTGCATGTTTCCAGCAGCATTACACCTTTATAAAGATAACTGCTGCATGTTTCCAGCAGCATTACATCTTTATAAAGATAACTGGTGCATGTTTCCAGCAGCATTACACCTTTATAAAGATAACTGCTGCATGTTTCCAGCAGCATTACACCTTTATAAAGATAACTGCTGCATGTCTCCAGCAGCATGCTGCATGTTTCCAGCAGCATTACACCTTTATAAAGATAACTGGTGCATGTTTCCAGCAGCATTACATCTTTATAAAGATAACTGGTGCATCTTTCCAGCAGCATTACACCTTTATAAAGATAACTGGTGCTTGTTTCCAGCAGCATTACACCTTTATAAAGATAACTGGTGCATGTTTCCAGCAGCATTACACCTTTATAAAGACAACTGATGCATGTTTCCAGCAGCATTACACCTTTATAAAGATAACTGGTGCTTGTTTCCAGCAGCATTACACCTTTATAAAGATAACTGCTGCATGTTTCCAGCAGCATTACATCTTTATAAAGATAACTGTTGCATGTTTCCAGCAGCATTACACCTTTATAAAGATACCTGCTGCATGTTTCCAGCAGCATTACACCTTTATAACGATAACTGCTGCATGTTTCCAGCAGCATTACACCTTTATAAAGATAACTGATGCATGTTTCCAACAGCATGCTGCATGTTTCCAGCAGCATTACACATTTATAAAGATAACTGGTGCATGTTTCCAGCAGCATTACACCTTTATAAAGATAACTGGTGCATGTTTCCAGCAGCATTACACCTTTATAAATATAACTGGTGCATGTTTCCAGCAGCATTACACCTTTATAAAGATAACTGCTGCATGTTTCCAGCAGCATTACACCTTTATAAAGATAACTGGTGCATGTTTCCAGCAGCATTACACCTTTATAAAGATAACTGCTGCATGTTTCCAGCAGCATTACATCTTTATAAAGATAACTGGTGCATGTTTCCAGCAGCATTACACCTTTATAAAGATAACTGCTGCACGTTTCCAGCAGCATTACACCTTTATAAAGATAACTGCTGCATGTTTCCAACAGCATGCTGCATGTTTCCAGCAGCATTATACCTTTATAAAGATAACTGGTGCATGTTTCCAGCAGCATTACAACTTTATAAAGATAACTGGTGCATGTTTCCAGCAGCATTACACCTTTATAAAGATAACTGGTGCATGTTTCCAGCAGCATTATACCTTTATAAAGATAACTGGTGCATGTTTCCAGCAGCATTACACCTTTATAAAGATAACTGGTGCATGTTTCCAGCATTACACCTTTATAAAGATAACTGCTGCATGTTTCCAGCAGCATTACATCTTTATAAAGATAACTGGTGCATGTTTCCAGCAGCATTACACCTTTATAAAGATAACTGCTGCATGTTTCCAGCAGCATTACACCTTTATAAAGATAACTGCTGCATGTTTCCAGCAGCATTACACCTTTATAAAGATAACTGGTGCATGTTTCCAGCAGCATTACATCTTTATAAAGATAACTGGTGCATCTTTCCAGCAGCATTACACCTTTATAAAGATAACTGGTGCTTGTTTCCAGCAGCATTACACCTTTATAAAGATAACTGGTGCATGTTTCCAGCAGCATTACACCTTTATAAAGACAACTGATGCATGTTTCCAGCAGCATTACACCTTTATAAAGATAACTGGTGCTTGTTTCCAGCAGCATTACACCTTTATAAAGATACCTGCTGCATGTTTCCAGCAGCATTATACCTTTATAAAGATAACTGCTGCATGTTTCCAGCAGCATTACACCTTTATATAGATAACTGATGCATGTTTCCAACAGCATGCTGCATGTTTCCACCAGCATTACACCTTTATAAAGATAACTGGTGCATGTTTCCAGCAGCATTATATTTTTATAAAGATAACTGGTGCATGTTTCCAGCAGCATTACACCTTTATAAAGATAACTGGTGCTTGTTTCCAGCAGCATTACACCTTTATAAAGATAACTGGTGCATGTTTCCAGCAGCATTACACCTTTATAAAGATAACTGGTGCATGTTTCCAGCAGCATTACACCTTTATAAAGATAACTGGTGCATGTTTCCAGCAGCATTACACCTTTATAAAGACAACTGATGCATGTTTCCAGCAGCATTACACCTTTATAAAGATAACTGCTGCATGTTTCCAGCAGCATTACACCTTTATAAAGATAACTGCTGCATGTTTCCAGCAGCATTACATCTTTATAAAGATAACTGTTGCATGTTTCCAGCAGCATTACACCTTTATAAAGATAACTGGTGCATGTTTCCAGCAGCATTACACCTTTATAAAGATAACTGCTGCATGTTTCCAGCAGCATTACACCTTTATAAAGATAACTGGTGCATGTTTCCAGCAGCATTACACCTTTATAAAGATAACTGCTGCATGTTTCCAGCAGCATTACACCTTTATAAAGATAACTGCTGCATGTTTCCAGCAGCATTACATCTTTATAAAGATAACTGTTGCATGTTTCCAGCAGCATTACACCTTTATAAAGATAACTGGTGCATGTTTCCAGCAGCATTACACCTTTATAAAGATAACTGCTGCATGTTTCCAGCAGCATTACACCTTTATAAAGATAACTGGTGCATGTTTCCAGCAGCATTACACCTTTATAAAGATAACTGGTGCATGTTTCCAGCAGCATTACACCTTTATAAAGATAACTGGTGCATGTTTCCAGCAGCATTACACCTTTATAAAGATAACTGCTGCACGTTTCCAGCAGCATTACACCTTTATAAAGATAACTGCTGCATGTTTCCAACAGCATGCTGCATGTTTCCAGCAGCATTATACCTTTATAAAGATAACTGGTGCATGTTTCCAGCAGCATTACAACTTTATAAAGATAACTGGTGCATGTTTCCAGCAGCATTACACCTTTATAAAGATAACTGGTGCATGTTTCCAGCAGCATTATACCTTTATAAAGATAACTGGTGCATGTTTCCAGCAGCATTACACCTTTATAAAGATAACTGGTGCATGTTTCCAGCAGCATTACACCTTTATAAAGATAACTGCTGCATGTTTCCAGCAGCATTACATCTTTATAAAGATAACTGGTGCATGTTTCCAGCAGCATTACACCTTTATAAAGATAACTGCTGCATGTTTCCAGCAGCATTACACCTTTATAAAGATAACTGCTGCATGTTTTCAGCAGCATTACACCTTTATAAAGATAACTGGTGCATGTTTCCAGCAGCATTACATCTTTATAAAGATAACTGGTGCATCTTTCCAGCAGCATTACACCTTTATAAAGATAACTGGTGCTTGTTTCCAGCAGCATTACACCTTTATAAAGATAACTGGTGCATGTTTCCAGCAGCATTACACCTTTATAAAGACAACTGATGCATGTTTCCAGCAGCATTACACCTTTATAAAGATAACTGGTGCTTGTTTCCAGCAGCATTACACCTTTATAAAGATACCTGCTGCATGTTTCCAGCAGCATTATACCTTTATAAAGATAACTGTTGCATGTTTCCAGCAGCATTACACCTTTATATAGATAACTGATGCATGTTTCCAACAGCATGCTGCATGTTTCCACCAGCATTACACCTTTATAAAGATAACTGGTGCATGTTTCCAGCAGCATTACACCTTTATAAAGATAACTGGTGCTTGTTTCCAGCAGCATTACACCTTTATAAAGATAACTGGTGCATGTTTCCAGCAGCATTACACCTTTATAAAGATAACTGGTGCATGTTTCCAGCAGCATTACACCTTTATAAAGATAACTGGTGCATGTTTCCAGCAGCATTACACCTTTATAAAGACAACTGATGCATGTTTCCAGCAGCATTACACCTTTATAAAGATAACTGCTGCATGTTTCCAGCAGCATTACACCTTTATAAAGATAACTGCTGCATGTTTCCAGCAGCATTACATCTTTATAAAGATAACTGTTGCATGTTTCCAGCAGCATTACACCTTTATAAAGATAACTGGTGCATGTTTCCAGCAGCATTACACCTTTATAAAGATAACTGCTGCATGTTTCCAGCAGCATTACACCTTTATAAAGATAACTGGTGCATGTTTCCAGCAGCATTACATTTTTATAAAGATAACTGCTGCATGTTTCCAGCAGCATTACACCTTTATAAAGATAACTGGTGCATGTTTCCAGCAGCATTACACCTTTATAAAGATAACTGGTGCATGTTTCCAGCAGCATTACACCTTTATAAAGATAACTGGTGCATGTTTCCAGCAGCATTACATTTTTATAAAGATAACTGGTGCATGTTTCCAGCAGCATTACACCTTTATAAAGATAACTGCTGCATGTTTCCAACAGCATTACACCTTTATAAAGATAACTGCTGCATGTTTCCAGCAGCATTACACCTTTATAAAGATAACCGATGTGTTTCCAACAGCATGCTGCATGTTTCCAGCAGCATTACACCTTTATAAAGATAACTGGTGCATGTTTCCAGCAGCATTACATTTTTATAAAGATAACTGCTGCATGTTTCCAGCAGCATTACACCTTTATAAAGATAACTGGTGCATGTTTCCAGCAGCATTACACCTTTATAAAGATAACTGGTGCATGTTTCCAGCAGCATTACACTTTTATAAAGATAACTAGTGCATGTTTCCAGCAGCATTACATTTTTATAAAGATAACTGGTGCATGTTTCCAGCAGCATTACACCTTTATAAAGATAACTGCTGCATGTTTCCAACAGCATTACACCTTTATAAAGATAACTGCTGCATGTTTCCAGCAGCATTACACCTTTATAAAGATAACCGATGTGTTTCCAACAGCATGCTGCATGTTTCCAGCAGCATTACACCTTTATAATGATAACTGGTGCATGTTTCCAGCAGCATTACACCTTTATAAAGATAGCTGCTGCATGTTTCCAACAGCATTACACCTTTATAAAGATAACTGGTGCATGTTTCCAGCAGCATTACACCTTTATAAAGATAACTGGTGCATGTTTCCAGCAGCATTACACCTTTATAAAGATACCTAATGTATGTTTCCAGCAGCATTACACCTTTATAAAGATAACTGGTGTCTGATCTTTAGCAGGTCAGGTAAAGCCCACGCTTTTCTAAGCAACATTCCTCAAAGCTGTGCATCACACAGAGATCAGGCTGGTGTTACTAGTTGTGTTTCATCACCCTCACATCAGGTGTTTAAAAGAGGCACAATGCCTTAACAGTGGTGACAACACAGTCTCCATAGGGAAAGAAGACCTGACATCAGGCAGGTAGGGCAAAACAGGAGCTCTTCTCAGATCTTAAGAATCAAAACAGATTCCAAATACTGGTAGACCTGACTGATAATCCAAAGAGGGTGGTGAAAATCAAGACCTCATACCCACTGCTCTACAAGCTAGGAAAAAAGTATATGTATTTAAAAGCTATTTACTGCAAACTGTGGTGGAGATTACAAATATAGATTGCAATGAAAACTCTTCTGGCTTGAACTTACCTTGTTTAGTACCAGAACTTCAATACTACTTTACTAAATGCTCCATTGATAAAACTGAATCCGCAAGAGTGTGATTAGTCACTTAATATGTTGCAGTGTGTCTACAGATTCCATTCATTCAAGTATTCATAAATTGGAGGTGATGCACTCTACCTTTGCTTGCCGTAGTCGGATGTAGAAAGGCTGCTACTACTACTACTACTGAACAAAGTATGAACAATTATGTTTTTCATTCATGTTGTTCTTGTAGTCTGGATCTAGGGGATCACCGATATAATTGACTACTTTGTTTGCCATATGGTGTGCTTTCAGCCTGTGTAAATGGAAGGGTTCATACCTCTAAACTGTCCAGATTTTTACAGAATGTCCAGACTTTTGTCTCATATTTTTTGGCTGTACCTCATAAAATCTGTGTTTTTTTGAATTTTTGTATAAAATAGGTGAGGTTTGAATTCTCTAAATAATGGCAAACATTTGAGTTTAAGAATTCATATCCTTCAGAAAATGTATGGTAACACAATGCCTTTTATTCTAGCAATATTCTAAGTTTATGAGAGCAATAGTTAAAATTTGTTTTGGGGGCTTTGTCCGACCATTATTTTTGGCTTTGTCCAGATTTTTTGCTCTGAGAGGTTAAGAGGTTTCCTCATCCAATTCAGCATGTGGTATTTGGTGTGATCCTTTCTAGGGGATCATTAACATTTCTAGCATATTGTAGAGTAAAAGAGTATCATCCCACCGGTTTGCAGTAGCTGGTTTTGAATACATGTGCAACTTAAAAGGATAAGAGTTTAAAGTGGTTTTAAACATGATGCATTTACATAGCCCCATGTCTTTTTTTTTTTTTCAGTTGATGTTGTGATGTTAAGAATAGATTGTACCCTCCCTATATTTGGTAGTTTCTCAGGAAGGGTTTAGTTATGCAAACTGTGATAATTTAGTAAATTAAGGCACATGTAGTGTGGAGCACTTATAACACATTTGTCGGTTGCCTAAATATGTTTATTTCCTGTTTTTGTGTGACACCAAATGCTTCCATGTTCTTCTCCCTGACATTAAAGCACTTGAATCTGATTTTAAGTTCAAACAAAGATAACATGAAACAATAATCCTGGGTGAATTAAAACATAAATTGGCTCTCCCTCACCTCTGACTCTCATTGACTATCACTAAACTTATATGGTAACTGACAAATCATTCATACTCCACCAGACTCAACAAATCAAATAAGAAGAAAAATAAACACTAGACTGGTTTATAACAATCAAATTTGATAAAATTTCATTTTCAGGCACCATACAAGATACTTTTAGTGATCATCTACCAATCCTTGCCCTTAGACACACAACTCCTCAACCCAAGAAATACCATTTTAAAGAAGTACAAAATCTAACAAACTTCAATAAAGAAATTTTCATAACCATTCTTACCTCTGTATGCTGGAGTACTCTCAGAACTATTCCCCTAGACAATACAGTCCACCTGTTTTCATTAATGTTCTAAACAAACTGGTCCCCATACTCAGAAAGAGGGTCAAGCAAAGCACTGCTTCCTGGTAACTGCAACAACCAAAAACACTAATGCAAAATAAGGAGAAGACATGGAAAACATGGCAAGATAACTACATGCAGCTATGTAAAATTTTAATAGGGTGCATACTGTTATTGTAATGTGTTTGGTGAGACTATTATTATTGCTTTTGAAAATATGTAATATTGCTGTCTCCCATGACAAAGTGGATTTTGAGTAGCCTGTTTTTTCTAAGAGGAATCTCAGTGAGCACCACAGTTTATAAACTGTTTTACAACTCCAGAAGATGTGGAGGATATCAGCTTCTTTATTAGGACAAAAGGAACAAAAAGGCGACTTAGATGGATTAAATTTGTTAAGGTGTACACGTGTATGGTATGCATTGTTGAAGATCATAATTTGGGTGTATATTACCTTCTTAAATGGCATCAATTTCATAGTATTTCCAATGGCTAATTCCTTCTGATTGTCTGACATGTTGCTACCTTTTCCTTCCCAATACTTTGAGAATAGAATTGTATTTTGAAATTTAGTTTTTGCTATTAATTTATACGTATTTGAGAGCATTTTCTTTTTGTATAAAATCAGCTTTTGAATTTGTTGTGCTAATTTGATATCTTGCTCAATTACATTGATATCCTTGGTTATATTGTTAACCAAGTATAGGATTTGTTTAATTATCATATTATATTTATTGCTTGCTCTAAGTAGGTTCTTGATATTTTAACTGGATGGACAGATCCAAACCATCTTGGTCAGAATATAAGATCATGGTCAAAAAGCATATATTGGCTAAGAAGCTTTATACAAAAAGTCAAAAGAATCAAACATATTATCAGAACTACTGCAAAGCTTTAATTGATATTTTATCATAAATGGCAAAACAAATGTAAATACATGAAGATAGTAAGCACACCTTTTAGTTAAGATTAGTAACACCATTAACTAAGGTGACATTTTTTGTAGATATGTATATATGGCATAGTAGTGTAGATTTTTTTATGTTTCATTTAGGTTGGTGTTGTGCTTCTAGTTATACTTTCATTTGTTACCATAATGTACAAATGAATTGTTGTATTATAACAGTATCCTGACTAAGTCATAACATAAGGATAACTTCATGGTAATCCAATATTGTAATCTTTAGCTAATTTGAATTTGTTTAGTATAGTGTGTGAATACTTAGTTTAATAATTTGCTCATGTTCAGCAATTTGTAACATCAACAGTTTCTTATGTTGTGTTCTGTTTATCCTTTCTGTTTGCATTTATGAGTGAAAAGTACGCAATAAAAAAATATTTGAGAAAAAAAGATGACACCATGCAGGAAAATCTCCAGAACATCTACCTTCACAATTAAAGTAAAATAACAGTTAAAGATGCTAAAATAACTCATTATTTTAACTTAGAAAACAATCACCCAAAAAAATCTTGGTACTTTCTGGAGCACCATCCAAAAACTTTTATCCTCAGGTAGAATAGAGCAGCCTGAACTGTACACAGGCTTTTGCCAACTTCCCATTCCAGGGAAGATGTTGGACTCACACTACACTGATTTTGTGAGACTTTTTTTTTCTATCATTAATTAAAGTTTTGACCCTCAAGCCCATGAAAACAATATTGGTGATGCTAGCTCTGTGGAGTAGACTCACAAAAAGTCCCGCGTCTTGTACATATAATACATTGATACTATGCCATTTTGATCCAATGATTGAAGGAACATCGCAGTGTTTAACAAAAAACTGGCTTACAAATTTGCAGACTTTCCCTTGGCTTGTTGATTGTTAAAAATTGTATTATATGGCTAGTATTTGTTTATGCCCATTCTGATTCCTGACACATTTCTGAGTGTCTGACACTGTGTGTGATAATGTCATTGTTACTTCATTTTAGTACATTTCTTGGTCTTACCTTTTGAATTGTTGCTCTTCTTTAGTTGTGTCAACCACACACGTGCCATTACCTGACTGTAGCAGGCACTGTGAGGGTGTGAAAGCTACCTTCTTGAGGTTCTTGAACCTCTTAGCATACTTCCCAACTGCCCCTATGTTTGACTTAGATTTTTTATTTGCCCTCCAAAAACTAGACTGGATTGCTAAGGAAATGAAAATGTGTAAAATAAAACATGATCCCAGTAAAAAAAGTGAATGTGTGATACAAAATGAGAATTTAATTAAACTAACAGGGACCAATAAGAGATGAGGTGTAGAGAAAGTATGGCACATTCGCAATTCAAACCTCATGGACCCAGGTTATATGGAGAAAGAAGAGTGAAGAAGGTGTGGTAAAAAATCATTTTGCATGTATGAGCAAAAGGGAAATCAAGAGTGATCTAAAGAAATGTACTGTGTTATAGAGCCTGTGTTGTGTTGTACAGCCTGTGTTATAGAGCCTGTGTTATAGAGCCTGTGTTATAGAACATTAGAAATAACTATACTAGTGACAGGTGACAGGAGGATCTCTGACATGTGACTGGCCGAACTTCATGTAACTAAAGTATCCTTTGCAGTATATAACAAAACATTGAGGATTAAACTCTTTACATAATTCCAGACATTACACTTGCAAAGTTGTTTTCAATAAATGTATGTAAATACATATTGTTTTAGTCTGTTGAGTCGACTTGGATATGGCCATATCTTAAGTACTCCTGATTTAGGGGTTTTGCCTCTTTTTATTTGTTAGAGAGACTGAAAGCAATGATTTCAACTTGTTTATTGGTAAGTGAGAATAAGCTGCAAGTCTTGTGATGATAGGTAAGGGACCATTTCTGACGATATCTTATTTAAAGTGTCATTTCATACTCATTGCTACACTGAAACTTGGTAGTGACGGAAGAGTGATGCTTTAATTGGAGATTTGTTGTGACTGGAAGAAGGGAGGATCTCAGGGGAAAAGATATAGTCAGGCACATTCATGCTCACCTGAATACATTTTTAATGATCTAGTAGAAACTCCACGAGATGGTGCGATCTGTTTATGGGTACAGCTGTGTGTATTAAAACCTGCAGCAGTGATTTTAAATATTCCTTCTGTATTTAGTGACTAGAATAACAGGTTTTGCATTATTATGTAATTTCTGAGGGATATGAAGTCTGAAATTCAAATGTTTGCGATTATTTATTATTATTTAGTGACTTAAATCTTCATGTTGGTATCCCACAATTCCATTGGAGTGGGCATAGTTACATGATTATGAATGCAAATTTTATGTTAATCAGTATCCCGATTTTTGGCCAATTGTACCTACTTTTCATGGGCCTTTGTCCAGATTTTTGATATTTCCAGGTTGAGAGGTATGAGGCAGCACCTTTCATTGCCTGATTTAAAAAAAAAAACACTCCCAAAATCAATGCAGTACACTCCAGACATGTAAGAGAAATGACATCAATGCTGAAGTCTACCAAGAATTTAATTCAGGGATAATGGGCACATAGTCTACAGACCTGCGCAGAGCACAAACCTAATATCTCTTCCTGCAAAATTCAAGAACATCACAACACATCTTACAAAAGACATTTGCAATAACAGTGATGTACAGTGCAGGAATTAAATGAATAAACATCCAATACAAGATAATTTAAAGAAGCAGCTTACTACTTTTTAAAGCAGACTGTGAAAACTACTACTTAAAAACAAAAATTGCTCTCAACTTACCTGGTGACTGAGTGTCTCAGGCTCAGACATTTTGCTTTCTGCATACAGGTATGCTGGTTCACACTTGGAATGGGGAACCACATGCAGTAAAA